>NC_047098.1:6394332-6695199 GCF_902459505.1 Geotrypetes seraphini
GGTTGAGGATGGGTTGGGGAGGGTTTCGATGGCTAGGATGGTTAAGTTGGGCCGGAGTGAGCTTTGATGGAGACTCCAGTAGATGGAACCGAAGCAGAAAATAACTGCTGGTGCACGGAGGTAGTTGATGAATATAGGGACCCCAAATGGAGTAGAAATATTTAGAGGGTTTAAAGGTGACATTCAAAGCGGCAGCTAGTTTTAATATATTCACCCCACTGTGAGTAAGGGGGAGATGGCGTGAGTGACAGTGCATGCATCTGGCTAATTAAAAAGAGAAAAGTTCAATATGAGTTGGACAATTCAATTCCCCCCCACCCCTCGATACAAGGCCAAAATGTGGTCTGATTACAGTAAAACCTTGGGTTGCAAGCATCATTCGTTCCGGAAACCTGCTTGTAATCCCAAACAGGGAAGAGTGTGGTGCAGTGGTTAAAGCTAAAGCCTCAGCACCCTGGGGTTGTGGGTTCAACCCCACGCTGCTCCTTGTGACCCTGGGCAAGTCACTTAATCCCCCCATTGCCCCAGGTACACTAGATAGATTGTGAGCCTGCTGGGACAGGCAGGGAAAAATGCTTGAGTACCTGAATCAATAAATAGTTTCAGCCTCTGATAACCAGAGCTGAGATTGTGATGTCATAATGCCTCATTCCACCAATAAGAGCCAACCTCAGCAGTGATGTCACAATGGCTTGATTGTCCTTTACTTGGCTCACTTTTACTACATTTTGATTTCTAGAGTGGTGCAGTGGTTAAAGCTACAGCCTCAGCACCCTGAGGTTCAGGGTTCAACCCCACGCTGCTCCTTGTGACTCTGGGCATGTCACTTAATCCCCCCATTGCCCCAGGTACATTCGATAGATTGTGAGCCCACCAGGACAGACAGAGGAAAATGCTCGAGTACCTGAATAAATTCATGTAAACCATTCTGAGCTTCCCCTGGGAGAACAGTAGAGAAAATGGAATAAATATAAGAATAAAAATAAAATAAACACTTGCATATCAAAGCGAATTTCCCCCTAAGAAATAATGGAAACTCCACAACCCCAAAACTTTAATACAAAATACTGTACACACTTGTATTGCGAGGCCTCGCTCATTTAGAGCAGTCACTACACTCCCGCAGCATCAGAGAGAGAAGAACCATCGGCTCAGCTGCGATGACGTGACGCGCGTATACTGCGAGGCCTCGCTCGTTTATCAAGTTAAAATTTTAGAGTTTTATATAGAGCTTATTTTTCCCAAATTCAAGCTTTTCATGCGGGTTTGGTCAATTCCCCAATTTGTATTAAGTGTGATATGGATCCTGGTACTTTATCCCATGCTTTTTGGTCGTTCTGGTCTGCCATCCTGTTATATCTGGGTTCTTTATGGGCTAGTCCTGTTGTGGATTCTCCAAGGGGAGTACTTTTTGGTAACGCAGCGGCTTGTGGGGTTTTTAGTAAAAAGAAGTGTCTTTTATTTCAGAAGGCGTGTATGATTGATTGGACATAAATGTATTATGCAATTTTGGTGATTGAAAGAACCAGTTTCATCGTTTGTTGTTATTTGAGACTTGGGAGGTTAGGCCTTCGTCTAGGAAAACACGTCTTTTTATGGAAATTTGGGATCCGTATATTCAAAATCTTTCACCTAAGGCAAGAAGTTTAATTCTCTATGGTTTACATTGAAGCTATGGTCATTTACATAACATTCCAGTTCTTTATTCTTATTATTCTTTATTTTTGTCAACTTTCATCCGGGTTGGGGGGGATTAGCTTTTGGGTTACTTTATTTCTTTAATAAAATGTTTGAACATAAATAGAGGGGAGGAGGGAATAGAGGAATGAAAAAGGGGAATGAAATTGGAATGTATTGAGGTTTGAGGTGGATAACATGAAATATATTTTGGAGGAATAATAGAAATTTGTTTGACAAATACTTTTATGAATTTAATTGTTATGAGAATATTATGTATTATATTCTTGTATATTTGTACATTTGTTCAATTCCTTCAATAAAATGTTATAAACTAAAATTTAATAAAACGTTTTGCTCGTGTTGCAAAATACTCACGTACTAAGTTGCTCGCAATCCAAGGTTTTACTGTATTTTTTTTTTTTTTAATATATAGATTTATTTTGATTTGGCTTGCTTTGACATTTTTATTTTAGTAAGCCCAGAATCTATTTAAACACTGTACCTTGTTTGTGGGGGAGGGGCGGGGTAGTGTCCAGGGGCCTTCATGGGCATCTGTTAGGGTCTTCCTTTCTTGCACCCTCTATCCCATGCATAGTAGTTGTTGTATGATGAATGAGATTTCCTTTGAGGGGGGGGGCACAGGAGGAATGGTGTGAAATGTGAGGGTATTTACACTTTAGAAAAAAAAAAGTCTTAATTTACCCCCCCCCCCCTTTACAAAACCATAGCACGGATTTTAGTGCCAGCCACCGCAGTAACAGCTCCGATGCTCATAGAATTCCTATGAGAGCCGGCGCTGTTACCACTATGGCTGGCGCAAAAGATCATGTTATGGCTTTGTGAAAGTGTGAGGGGGAGATTAATTTCTGGTTCTTCCTAATGTCATCCTTTAGATAATGGGTTGACAGAGGGAGGGGGGTTACATATGTGTATATATAAAAATTTATTTATTGACATTTGATATACAGCCCTATCTTGGAGAAGTTTAGGCCAGTATTATATATATATATATATATATAAGTAATCAGGAAGAATAAACTATGACCAATCAAAGTGCTATAATAAATTAATTATAAATAACATGATTTTGTCATATTCATACTAATGAGAAATGTCAACACCTGACAACGGTTAAAAGATATCACCAAGAATAGCCAATTGAACAGGACTCATTACCTCTTGGGTCTCCTAGTCTGGGGAGCAGAACATAGCAAGAGGGCCGGGAGAGGATGTTGGGGTTTGACCAAGGACATGATTGCCCCCCACGCTAAAGGTGCCAACGCGCCAGCATCTGGTTGGCTGGCAGCCTTGGTGGCCAGGAAAATAAGGCGGCTGTCGGGGGAAGCCTGCGTGTGTGGAGACCGGGGCGGTTGCCCCGTTCACTGCTCCAAAAGACAGTGTATTGGGACCTGGAGAGCAGCAAGCTGTCCCCTCCTGTTTTTCAGACGTCCTTTTGGTTTCTTGATGCTGTGGATGTCTGGATATAGAAGCTTTACTCTGCTCCTGCAAGACAGCTCTTTTTCTCCCTAAAAGCAAGTCCCCCCTGGCAGTGCTCTGTCTCTTGACTTCTTGGTACACTCAATCCTTGGCGAATATGGCAGGTAGCTAAACCTGAGATCAAAGAACTGTGCCTTTAAATAAAATAATGGCCTGCAAATCTGCTTCCTCGCTTGTTCATTCTCTTATCCCTCAGGTCCTCTTTTTCGCTTAACGAATAAGACAGAGAACGGAAGAGCCTTCTTAATAAATTGTAGAACATACAATCCCAGGCCTTGATTCAAAAGAGCTGTTCATTGCTCACAACCAATTACCGGTGTTTTGGGATAAGTTTCCTCCCCTCATCTTGGACTCAGTAACTCACACCATCCTTTCTGTCCCCAAGGCATGAGCTGAAAGCTGGATATGTCTTTAATCTTTAAAAAAACTGGAGGCCCTGATGCTCCGAAGCTTTCCCTGCCAGTAAGACACGTTAAAGTCAGCCGTACTGGCACAGAAGCTCAGCCTCTGATGCTCAAAAGGTTTCTTGGGGGCTGTTGCCGATCCCAGTAGCAGCCACCGAGAACCAAGCTCAGATTGTGATGTCATAATGCCTCATTCCGCCAATGCCTAAGCTCCGCCCTCATCCGCAAAAGCCTCAAACGCTTTAAAATCCTAAGTAGCAACATTCTAGAGCTCAGATTGTGATGTCATAATGCCTCATTCCACCAATGCCTAAGCTCCATCCTCATCCGCACAAGCCTCAAACACTTTAAAAATCCTACGGGGCAACATTCTAGAGCTCAGATTGTGATGTCATAATGCCTCATTCCACCAATGCCTAAGCTCCGTCCCTCAAACGCTTTAAAATCCTAAGTGGCAACATTCTAGAGCTCAGATTGTGACGTCATAATGCCTCATTCCACCAATGCCTAAGCTCCGTCCTCATCTGCGCAAGCCTCAAACGCTTGAAAACCATAAGTGTCCGAGGCTTGTGTGGTTAAGGCAGAGTTTACAGGAGTGGGACAAGGACCGTGTCATTCAGTAATCTGCATGTTTGTGCTGAGCATTGCCTGGCAAAACAAAATCGCTTCCAATCCGTTCTCTTTTACTGGGTTGTCAGAGTTTTGAAGGCCTAAGTGCTTCCCAGAAGTGGGGAAGGGGCTCTGAATAAACCTCTGAATAAGGAATGGTGGCTTTCCATTGGGGACTTGTAAGACACGAAGGGAGGTCTCTAGTCAGCAGTGCTTTTTATCTAGAAAAAGTCACTGGTACTTATGCAAAACCAGGGCTTTTTTAAAAAAAATCCGGTAGGGTGTATGCAGTCATGTAATCCAGAATAGCTGTATCTGGAAGGTGGCTGCCTTTTTAATCTGAGGGTCACGGGATTGAGGCTGACTGGGGGATTTTGAGTGAGAAATGTAATGGGAAACAGGAACAAAGGTGCCTGCCTGCATTCCAGCTGAGAAAAAGCCCTGTTAGTAAGTATGGTGATGAGGAAGATGACCCCGGGGGATTTACAGGTTAACCTTTATGAAGTGAGTTTACCGTAGTTAGCTTTTACTAGGGTAAATCATTTTTGGGCATCTTGAATACCTTGTAAGAATGGGAAGCCCAAATTCTCAGAATCTGCCCTTGCCATCTAGCAATACAAGGACTGGGGCAGTGCCATGATGGCCATATGAATGGGAGGCATGTGGCGGCAGGGCTAGACACCCTTTGCAAAGGGGACCCTTTTTGTTTATCCTTCAAATGAATGCTTTGGTTGTTCACTTTTAACAAACGATTTACCGTATCTGTTG
This sequence comes from Geotrypetes seraphini, assembly GCF_902459505.1. Classification (NCBI taxonomy): domain Eukaryota; kingdom Metazoa; phylum Chordata; class Amphibia; order Gymnophiona; family Dermophiidae; genus Geotrypetes; species Geotrypetes seraphini. The sequence goes on from NC_047098.1 coordinate 6,399,291, forward strand.
TGGGACAGTCCAGCAGCGCTGTGAAACCTCGTACAGAACACGTGGGTCCCAGGAAGCAGGTGGAAAGGGTTAAACTGGAACTAGCCATTCAATCAGAACGAAGCGCCTCAAGGAGCAGATACGCATTTTTGCTTTGCTTTAGTATCGTTCCCCGATAACGATGAAAAAACCCCCCAAAAGAGAAGATTTTCTGCCTGTGCACCCTTGCTGGTTAGAAAGTCCAAACGATGGTAAATCCTCTGGAGAATTCAGAAATTACAGTCTTCCTCTTGCTTTCATGGTTTTCTATGGGGTATAGCAGCTGACGTGAGATCTGTATGTTGTCCGATGTCTTGGCACACGGTACCATGGGAGAAATACTGTCAAAAAAAAAGAGAATTTCCTGCTGAAGCTCCCACTCTGTGGTCATGTTAATAACAGGGAAGACTTAAATTTTGGTTATCAAAGACCTGATGTTTCTGCCTTAAAATGCATTTAACAGGTAGCCAGTGAATATTTAACTTTGATATTTGTGTATTCTTAGGACTTACACAGATATTTATTTATTAAAAAATTTATATATGGCGGTTTCCATATGACAAAACAAAAAAATAGAGGGACTGGAAACTCAATTCACAATCATACAAAACAAATTTTCCAGTTTAAATACACACTGGTAGCTCACGAGGGGTTAAAATATTGAGCACTTTCCACCAGTGTGTATTTAAACTGGAAAATTTGTTTTGTATGATTGTTTCCCTATGACATACATAGAATCTTGTTTTTCTCCGATTATCACGTATAACATAGACATATCGAGACAACATCGTTAATCATTCTTGTTATAATAGGGATAGAGCACAAATTCAATCAATTCAGAAGTACAAACAAGCTTTAAATCATACTTTGATGTCGGGGGGGAAAAAAAAAAGAAAATTCTAGAACATAAGACTAGCCATACTGGGTCAGACCGATGGTCCACCTAGCCCGGTGTCCTGTTTCCAACCGTGGTCACAAGTACCTGGCAGAATCCCAAAGAGTAGCAAGATTCCATGCCACCAGTCCTAGGGACATGCACTGGCTTTTCCCTCATGTCTGACTATGGACTTTTTCTCCAAGAACTTGTCCAAAGCTTTTTTAAACCCAGCTTTGTTAACTGCTGTAACCACATTCTCTGGCAACAAGCGCCAGAGCTTAACTATTCGATGCCTGAAAAAAATATTTTCCCCTAGTTTTTGTTTGAAAAGTCTTTCCATGTAACTTCTTGAGTGTCCCCCTATTCCTTGTTCTTTTGGAAAGGGTGAAAAATCGAGTTGCGTTTGCCCGTTCTACACCACTCGAGATTTTGTCAACCTCTATTCCCCGTGTCTGTCTCAATAGCAGACTATGGACCTCCTGCTGTAGTTTCCGGTATGCAAATACCAAATTGTGAATGACCAATGGGGACCACCAGTTGCACGATGGCTAGTTGGCCATTGCCCACCAGAGTATTGGGACAAAAAAGTGACTGAATTCGCTGTTACTTGTAGAAGAAGGGCTTGGGTTTGAGATGTGGTGAGGGCAGGCCGAGAAATTAGCTGGGAAGTGGCCACTCTCTGGATAACTTATATAAAGTAATGGATCAAATGGATTTGATTTTCTGTCTCTCTGGGAAAATAATCAAAGTGGTTTTACATAAAATAATCTAATCTAATCTAATCCTTAGGTTTGTATACCGCATCATCTCCACGTTCGTAGAGCTTGGCGCGGTTTGCAGTAGAAGAAATAGGAAGGAACTACAACAGAGGGTTAGAGGTAGAAGTGTGAAGAAAATTTAGAGGGATGCCAAGATGAAAGAGTTTCCTTGATTCCTAATTTGGAGAGAAAATTACATTTTTTGAGAAAAGCCAGGTTTTCAGATGTTTGCGGAAAACTTGGAGAGAGCTCAAGTTCCGAAGAGGGGAGGTAAGGTTGTTCCAGAGCTCAGTGATTTTGAAGTGGAGGGAGGTCCCTAGCTTTCCTGTGTGGGAAATGCCTTTTAGCGAGGGGAAGGATAGTTTTAATTTGTGGGAGGATCTGGTGGTATTAGGGTTTGAGGAATTCCACGAAAGAGGGATAAAGGGAGGGAGGAAACCGTGTAGGATTTTGAAAGCTAAACAGGCGCATTTATGGTGGACCCTGGCGATTTTCGGAAGCCAGTGGAGCTTGGCCAGGAGTGGGGAGACATGGTCAAATTTACTTTTAGCGAAATTGAGCTTGGCCGCGGCATTCTGGATCCGTTGGAGTCTGTGGAGGTTTTTCTTAGTTAGGCTTAAGTAGATAGAGTTGCAATAATCCAATCTGGAGAGGATGATGGATTGGACAAGGAGGGTAAAATGTTTTTGATGGAAGCAGGATCTAACTTTCCTCAGCATGTGAAGGTATTTTGTACTTGGGGGGAGGAAAGGGGGGGGGCGTGGGGTGCTGTGGAGGGTTAAGTGACTTCCCCAGAGCCACAAGTTGCTACACTGGGAATCGAACCCCCTGAGTGAGTAATGGACATACAAATTCCCATATGGAGCCACATCTACCCTTTCCACTCCACTCATTAAAAACCATAAACGGAGACAGCCCAGCCTACTTGAACAACCAATTAATCCAAACAACCACAACCAGACATAGGAGAACCCACACTCCATTCACACACCCTCCAACCAAAAACGTCAAAGGAAAAAAAATGTACGATGGCCGCCTGGCCACTCAGGCAGCAAAACTAGACTACCAATTCTCCAATTTACTGATCCCGACCCCAGACTACAAATCCTTCAGAAAAGAAATAAATACCCAGCTATTCAAGAAATCCTTAAAGACAAACTAACGCAGCAAGAATCATCTCAATCCCCAATAGCAACCCGCTCCACTATGTGCTGAGGGTGCTGAGGCTGTAGCACTAACCACTGCCACCATACACTCCCCCAGATAGTCCAAAAAGCGCTTTTTTTCACTTAGGAGAGCCCCGAGCCTCCTTTGCCTCCAAAGTGAGAAGGAGGAGGTGCATCTGACTTCTCTATCACCAATAAGAACAAGTCTTTCTAAAGTACCGGGCTGTTGGTTTTTGGTTTTTTTTTGCCTCTCTCTTTTTCAGCCTGTCGGGGCCTGAGGATTTGGGTTGGGAATGCGAGCGGTGCACTTCCTGGGCCCGGGAAGCCACAGTGCTGGATGAGTCACACTGCCAGAGGCCTTTGATTTTTAGAAAAAAAAAAACATTACAGCTTGGAGGCCAGGATGTGTAATTAAAGAGAGGAGAACTGCTGCTGACACCCCACTCGGGTTTAAAAGGTTTTGTTCTGTGTTTGAGATCACGTATAAATGTTGCTGTCAACGTTGGTCTGTCCTCGTTTTCTATCGCACTTGGGCCTTGGGTGCTTCCCAGTGGATAAGCTTCAGTGATATGTGGCACATAATGGATTTTCTCAGCATGTAAGCTCTTGTTAGGAGGGACCCATGAGGCTGATAATTCCTTTGTGTACTATGAGTAGTGACTATTTCAGCTGTTGGCAAGGAACGAGCCAGACTCACTTCCTCCCATTCAATACCTGAGACTGGCAACGTTTAGGATGACTGGGACGCTACATGTCTGTTTATAGAAACATGATGGCAGATAAAGACCAAATGGCCCTTCCAGTCTGCCCATCCACAGCTTCCACTATCTCCTCCTCTCCCTATTGGCTAAATCTCTTTACACTGGCATTGTGAGGCCATAGAACTTTCTGGTTATAGAAACATTGTAACATGATGGCAGATAAAGACCAAATGGACCATCCAGTCTGCCCTTCCGCAGCTTCCACTATCTCCTCCTCTCCCTATTGGCTAAGGCTCTTAACTTTTGTATCTCCTCTTCCTATAGGCTAAGGCTCTTTACACCTGCATTGTGAGGTCATAGAGCTTTATGGTTATAGAAACATGATGGCAGATAAAGGCCAAATGGCCCATCCGCAACATCTACTATCTCCTCCTCTCCCTATTGGCTAAGGCTCTTAACATTTGTATCTCCTCTTCCTATAGGCTAAGGCTCTTTACACCTGCATTGTGAAGTCATAGAACTTTATGGATATAGAAACATTGTAACATGATGGCAGATAAAGACCAAATGACCCATCCAGTCTGCCCATCCACTGGAACCATTAACTCTTCAGCTTTTTAAGAGAACCTACATGCTTATACCACACTTTCTTGAATTCAGACACAGTCTCTGTCTCTACCACCTCTTCCGGGAGACTGTTCCATGCATCTACCACCCTTTCTGTAAAAAAGTATTTCCTTAGATTACTCCGGAGCCTCTCGCCTCTCATTGCAGTTTCCTTTCAAATGAAAGAGACTTGACTCATGCAGATTTACATTACGTAGGTATTTAAACGTCTCTATCATATCTCCCCTCTCCCGCCTTTCCTCCAACGTTTACAGATTGAGATCTTTAAGTCTGTCTCCATACGCCTTACCACGAAGACCACGCACCATTTTAGTAGCCTTCCTCTGAACCGACTCCATCCTTTTGATATCTTTTTGAAGGTGCGGCCTCCAGAATTGTACAGAATATTCTAAATGAGGTCTCGCCATAGTCTTATAAAGTGGCATCACTCTCTTGTCACCACATTCCTAATTCATGACCCTCCCACCCCCTCTTTTACTCTGAATACCACCAGGGTAATGTAACCTGAGATTTGCTTCTGTATCTGGTAACTGTCTCATTAGTCCATTAAAAGGTGTTACCTACAACTTAAAATTTTTATTAAAAAGTCAATTATAAAATGTGCTTTTTCACCTTTTGTAAATTTCCACAAAATTGGCCAAGCCTGCTTTCATCTTTCGCATTTGTAGCACTTGGGGGTCCCTTGTGTTTTATTTTGAGCGCAGTTTCACGTCCTGAACCTGCGACCTAAAATCTGTTGGGGTATTTCATATGAGACAGCCCCTGCCACTTATAGCTCTTTGGAGGTCTCTTCAGAGTTGAGGCCTGCCGGCGTTAGGTGTGGTGCTCCATTGAATATTCTCGTCTTGGAAGGGTGATGAACAGGGAATGGTAGGACTGATGGGAAGGGAAAACATCCACCCAGCAGATATGTTTGCTGTTAAAAGAGCCTGTGTTTGCTGAGGGCAGAAACTCAGACTGGCCAGCTGAGCGCAAACAAGATCTTCAAATGGGTTCCGGAGCTCGAGAAACGTTTCACTATGTGACTTTGAAAAAATTTTGTAATAGCCGGGGATAGTACATAAGAACATAAGCATTGCCTCTGCCGGGTCAGAGGCTAAATGAAACAACATGCAAAAAGCTCCCAAGAGCTAGGAAAAAACCTCTTTTTTTTTTTTTTTTCTACTTGGGTCTCTACAGAATTGTGCGCAGAGCTTAACGTTCTTGATTGCGTTTGACTGCGGAGTTTGGGCCATTCTCAAATAACTCATTTCCCCGAGTAAATGGATTTTGGAACTTGGCTCCGATTGGGGGTGATTTTCACGTGGCAACTAGATCTTAGAACCTTGCCTGTGGACTTGTGTGTAAAAAGTACAGATAACAGCATGTATTTTTATAAGCGGAGTGTCCACTAGAGCTATTGAAGCCTGTCCTAGGAGTCCAGAAGCCGGTCGGGTTTTCAAGACATGCAAATCTCTCTCATGCACATTCATTATGGGCTCTTTTTACAAAGGAGCTACCTGAAAAAGGAGGCAGTAGCGGCCAGCGCGCGGGGCATTTTAGCCCACGCTATTCCGTGCGTTAAGGCCCTAACACACCTTTGTAAAAGCAGCCCTCTATCTATCACAAAGAAAGAAGCCATTAAATTGTAATATAAGCTTATTTATTTTTTATGTTTTTCAAATTTTGCATTCTAAACTTCATTAAGGGGTCCTTTTACTAAGGTGTGCTAGCCGTTTTTGCGTGTGCTAAATATGTTAGCGTTTAGGGGCACGCTTAGTAAAAGGACCCCTTAATGAAGTTTAGAATGCAAAATTTGAAAAAAGTAAAAAATAAATAAGTTTATATTGCAATTTTAGTGGCTTCTTTCTTTGTGATAGGTATAATTAATTGAAACCAGAATTTACTTCTTGTGTAATGCATATTCACTAGGGATATGCTGAAACCCCGACTGGCCTGTGGACCCCTTTGAGTACCCCTGATGGAGGCATTTTGTGGTGTTTGGGTGGAGCTGGGCAGAATTGCAACGCAGGCAGATCATTTTTAATAAAATATACATGTGCACATTTGGAGCCGATATAACTCAGTTTGTGTGCTAATCAGACTGATTCTTTATAGATAAAGTGCATATGACTCTATCCCCTACTTCTACGAAACCGCACTAGCGTTTTTTAGCGCAGAGAGAGCACGGAGAGCGTCGGGAGCAGCGCGGGCCATTCAGCGCGGCTCCCCTCGCTAGAAACTGCTAGCGCAGTTTCGTAGAAGAGGGGGTATATTTTAAAACAGAGGCGCCCTATTAAAGGGGAGAGAAGCGGGGCAGGGCACCCCTCAGGTTGACAGGTGCCCAAGCGATATTCTAGATCAGGGGTGTCCAAGCTCAGCCCTTGCCAGGTCGGATTTTCAGGATTTCTCCAAAGAATATGCGTGAGATCTCTTTGCATACAATGGACGCAGCTAATTCATTGGGGGAAATCCTAAAAACCCGACTGGATTGTGGCCCTTGAGGACCAACGTTGGACAGCCCTGTTATAAATGGACCATTGATTTCACCCAGTAAGGCTATTGTGAAGGTGCAGAGTTTATGATATTATAAATTACGCTCGTCACTTGGCATATCTAAGCATGCCAATATATGTTCCAGATGTTCTTTTCTTCACCACGTTCTCTGATTTATGTCTGGAAGACAAAAGGTTTAGCAAGACTTTTTTTTCTAAGCTATCCCTGTAATAAATTAGTCCTAGATTAGTGGGGACTTTGCTGAACAGTTGAGTATTTCCTGTTGACTTTATTTACTGTAAATGGTGTATAATTCTTGTTTTGATGCTTTAACTCCAATGGGACTCTGTCTTCCCGAGTGCTCTTGTTGACTCAGCTGAGAGAGGGCCACGCAATCTCTGTGAGTTCACTTCCTGGTTATTGTCTCTTGTGGTCGGCGTCTCATTCCTGCTTCAGGAAGGCTCTTTTGGAAATGAGCTCTCGGAAGGCTGTCCTGGCTGCCGGTCCAAGAAAGGAAAGGGCCGGATGGTCCTGGTTGCTTCTAGTTACAGCTGTGGCCTGAGCCTCCGCTGGAGCACAGCTGTGGCCTCCAGGCCTCGTTTTGCACCCCTAACACCGCACCCGCTCTTCCTACTCTCAGATATCTCCGTGAAATTAATGAAAAACCTCCAACTGATACAAAACACCGCAGCAAAACTCAAGATCTGATCAGGTCACACCACTGCTTCAAGAACTACACTGGTTACCGATAAAAAACCAGAATAGAATTCAAGCTATGGTGCGTCGCATTTCTAATACTATATGGTGATGTTCCTAATAGCTTCCCCAGATTTATTGAACTATAAGGAAGATCTGCAGACTAGCGATTTAGTATACTGGATTGATTTTTTTTTTTTCGATTCGATTCACCTTTCAAAATTCTAAGTACTGTAATAATATGTTGCCTAGAACTATAATGAGGATTCGATGGGGGTATAAGATTGCACATAAAATAACTTTAATTAATGAGCCATTAACACTCATTAATTGGCTACAGTCAATCAATTACTGGTGTTAATTGGCACTCATTTGGACCTGTGTGTGTGCAACTGTGTGCAATCCTATAAAGAACTATACATGTCTCAAGCGCAACCCAAAAGTGGGTGTGGCCATGGGCGGGATATGAGTGTTTCCAAAAATTACATGCAGTTACAGAATTGGGGATGGGGGGTGGGAAGTGTACCCAACTTGCGCACCAGGCTGTATTTTAGTTGGCGTAAGTCCTGGCGCCTTATTTTAGTCACAGGAATTAACGCTCGTTCCAGAATGCCTTTTATTGAATAGTGTTGATATTTTTTTCAACACCTCAATTTGAGCACCATTTACTGAATCTGGCTTTATGTGCCCTGTTATCTGTGTAAGTATGTTAAGAGAACAACTCATGCGCTCTGGCACCTGCTGCTGGTAACTGCTTGTAATTATTGGGTACTTCATATTTATTTATTTAAATTAGTAGGGTCTGCATGTAGATTAATCGCAATTAGAATTTTTAATCATATAAAACGTCCCCCCACCTATTTCCTTCTGTATTCATACAGTTGCAAATATAGACAGCAGAAGAAAATTCTCAGAATTGACAAGTTTTAATTATATAATGAAAATAAATAAATTTCTTACTTTTATTGCTTGATGATTGTATTTTTCTAATCTTTATGTTCCGTCTTTAAAATCACCAGGCAACAAAGGCAAGAAAAAATTCTTAATTTTCATTTTAGTAATTAAAACTTGTCAGTTCTGAGAATTTACTTCTGCTGTCTATTTTTGCCACTGTGCAAGTACAGAAGGAAATGTGAGGGGGTGAGGGAATGCTTTATGTGATTAAAAATTAATCGATGTGCAGCCCTGATTATTAGGGCTGATTTACCACTTTTTGGAAGAAATTCACCCAAGGTGGAGTACAGTACAGCAAAAATAAGTCAAACATTGGCAATAGGTAATTGCAGCATAAACGTTTCAACAATACACATTATGGCTTAGTATAGCTTTATATGATACTAACAACGTCACAGAACACACATTAAACCTCATCTGTTTTTTTGTTCCAATTGCTTTTATTATTGAGAAAATATACTTCCATTGTACAATCATCAACCTTTTTGTTTTTAACCCAAAATAGAGAATATGTCCCCCAGACTTCTTGTACTCTTATCCGAGCCTGGTAAAGAAACCCAGATGAATGAGTGATTAGCTAAATATCTTAATGAGACAGCAAGTGGAGGGGCCTTGCTGGACCCTGAATACAAATGCAAATTAATTCCTCCAGGATGACCCACAGTCGGAAAAGAAGACGACTCCCCCGGGGCCACAGACGGTCCACTACTGCTATTACACAGGCTTCCTCTTGTAGTGGAGCAACAATGCTATTTTATACCATACCGTACATATACATAATACCTTGGCTGAAGAAACTGCACTGGTTACCCGTGCGATCACGTATTTTTTTCAAGACATTAACCTTGGTTTACAAAGTCATTTAGCACGGGATTCCTTGGTTTGTATCGTAAATTATGGCTATTTACCGACCGCTCTGGACTTTACGGTCTGAGGGGGGGGGGGGCGATACAATTGTCATTGATGGACTTTTCAAAAATACATTTTGAGAATAAGGGAACTTCTTTTTTTTAAATCTTTATTAATTTTCAAATATTAACAGTGCATTGCAAAAATTTTAAACCTAAACAAATCAGGAAAAGCACTTTAAATATACCAACATTTTGAAAACAATCATTTTCTCCCGCCTTCCTCCCATTCATCCATAAAAGTATAACCACATATAGAATTTCAATAAACTAAATCCAAGAAATAATGATGCCTTCCCACCTCCCTCCCTCCCACCCTGGATGTGTAAGGAAATTAAGTAAAAAGAAAAGGTACATGACAACTAATGTGATTCAACTCCACACCCTTCCAAACGCATTACTATATCCCAAAAATTCAACGTTCATTCTTTCAGATTTGTAACTGCAACGTACGTTCGCCCACCAAAAAGTATAATTAAGCCTATCGTAACTCTTCCAATTGCGTGCAATCATCTGCATTGCTATTCCCGTCATTATTAAGAAAAGCCGGCTTTAATAACGATCCAAAGAAGGTTTTTTTTTTTTTTTTTCAATATCTTTATTAACAATTGCAAAGGAACATACATCCATGGGCAAACAGCCGGAACATAGCCATCGACAACAAGTACCACAAATTATGGCTTCATAAGTCGATGGTATATGAAAACTTCTGCTATTTCCATCATGGGAGTAACACAGCGGAACAAATTAACTGGACCGCAAAGAGATTTATCTGATATTCAAAAGTTCACAAAAATGCTTAAAACGACACTTTTTATAGAAGCATTTTAATAAAAGATGTTTTAGCTTAATGCCGGTTTTAGGATGAGTGCATTGTGGGGATGTGTGAACCCACTGTGTTTACATGGGAATCACCTGTAATGTGAAATGTTTGTGGAGGTCTTTGTTCCGTTCTGTGAATGTTACTTTTGTAAAGCCGCCTAGGAAAAGGCGGCTGATAAATTTTTTAAAATAAATATACCATGTTTCCCCGAAAATAAGCCCTAGTATGATTTTTAAAGATGCTCCTGCTAGGGATGACTGGGTGCCCCAGGGTCAAAAGATGCCAGGCCCTGGATTTTCACCCTTTTGTGTGATATTCTTTCTATTATGATATTTTTGCTTTGTTCATATTATATCTTGTAGTTTGGCGGAGTTTTGGTGTACTTTTCGCTGAATGTTCTCTTGAATCTTAAAATAGTGTTCTTCCTCTGCTACAAGGGGAAGCCTGTGTAATAGCAGTAGTGGAGTCGTCTTCTTTTCCGACTGTGGGTCATCCTCGACAAAACCTACGTCTTCCAAGCCGCCAAATTAAACCCTTGGCTAGCCCAAATGGTCCTCAAGGCCTACAACTACCTCGACTTTAGAAAATTACTCAAAACTCACCTATTCCGAGACCAAGACCCTTAATGCCCCTTTTCTATCCTCCTCCTCCCCCCTTCTGATCTACTCCCCTCCCCCGTCTCCCTTCTCTCCCCCCTACTTCTCTCCTTGCTATTTGCAACTCTACGATCAATTTGATATGTAACCACTTGTAATCTCTGTCTAACTAATGTGAACCGCCTAGAACTCTTCGGGGTATGGCGCTATACAAAAATAAAGTTATTATTATTATTATTATAGAGGAATTAATTTGCATTTGTATTCAGGGTATTTTTGCTCTGTTGTGTTTTCTCAATAAAAAACCGTTTGAACGTAAAGATGCTCCTAATATAAGCCCGGGTTAAGATTGACCCCCGAAGTCCCCTGACACTCCCCGCCGCCATCCCCGACACTCGTGCTGCCCAATTCATCCCGCAATTCAGACTCGACGATTCAGCGACCCCCCTACTCCTGTGAGACCTGACTCAGCTGTGCTTCAAGGCCTCCTAAAGCAGTGGCGGCGGCAGCAGTGCTCTGAACAGGTTGCTTTGCGGCCTTCCCCCTGCTGCGTCATTGATGACATCATCAGCAATGCGGCAGAGGGCAGGTCCCGGTGGGGAAGGCCGCGAAGCAGTTCAGAGCATTGCCGTCGCCGCTGTTTTTGGAGGCCTCGGAGGTACCAGTATATCAATCTCCCGGTGAGAGGGTCGGTGGGGTTCTGATGCACAGAGGGATGGGCAGGAGGGATAGAATGATGCTGCACATGGGGGGTGGGGGGAGAGAAAGGAAAGAGGAAGAATTGGGGTGGAGGAGAGGAAGGGAGAGAGGATTGTTGTACATGGGAAAAAATGAGACATCCCCAAAAATAAACCCTTGGAGCAGAAATTAATATAAGACCCGGTATTATTTTTGGGGAAACACGGTAATATCATACAGTAACTCATATATTAGTGGGTTTAAAAAGTGCACTTGGGATAATTTAGAAGCATTCTCTCCCCCCCTCCCATACTGTGTTTCCTATGTGACTGGGAGTAGCTCGTAATGAGGTATGCATGAGTGACAGAAAGGAGTAACTGGAGCAAAGAATGAAGCATTTATATAGAGGAAAAAAAGCCCCGTGTCCTTTGATCTGTGTGTACACAGCACACAACCAGTTTCAGGAGAGATTAGGAGTTGGTAGGAAGGAAGAGGAATGGGCAGGGCTGCTTGGGAGGGTCAGAAGGGCAGCGCCAGGCAGAGGTAAAAGGTCCTGGCGCTCTCTACCTTATATAGATGAAGTCACAGGAGCGGTTTGGGGGGTTGATTTAATGCTGACACCAGCAAAGAGGAATGTCTGGAACTCCGCACTGGAGGAGCAGAGACCCTCTTCCCACCAGAGTCGGCTCTGAGATCTCGTTCATGCCGCTGCTCCCTTGGCAGTCTGGGATCCGGCAAAAAAAGGGTTCCCGAGAGCACATGTAAGGCATTGATTCATACAACGGCAGTCTTTGGCAGAATGAAAGGAAAGTCGGCATCCCGCAGGATCCAGTGCTCTTTTTCCAGCGCTGATTATTTATACTTCTGTGTATCGTGTTGCTAAGCGTGATGTGCTTGGAGAATCCAGAGAGTTCTGAGTTTTGTTCTGATTCTCCGCTCTCTGCCTTTCCCTTCCCCCCCCCCCAACCTACTCATATGAGCTCACTGTAGCCCTTATGTCACACCAGTGGCATTTCTGAGTTTAGTGCCGGAACGCCTGGCAAAACCAGCTGGAGCTCCCGTTTTGAAGCGGACCTATTTGGGAAAGTTAAAGTAATGGTGTCCTCTTCTAAAAATGTCTTGGTACAACAAGAAAGTTGACCCCCCCCCGATCCCTCCACAAAAGGGGACGCAACCAGAAACAAGAAAACTTGTGGCGAGTTGAGGTCCAAGATCAAGGCTTTATTTGAACAAATAAGATCATCCACATAAAAAAATGTCTAGGGCCTGAACCACTGGAAACCAACATGGTCCGTGTTTCGACACTATTGTGTTCTTCAGGGGTCCCTAGAGGTCCTATTATCAGGCCTGCGGATTAATGAAAACAGAAACTCCTGGGCTGATGCGATGCACTCGAGAGCGCAAGTGAAACTTTCTATATGTTTCCAGTGGTTCAGGCCCTAGACATTTTTTTATGTGGATGATCTTATTTGTTCAAATAAAGCCTTGATCTTGGACCTCAACTCGCCACAAGTTTTCTTGTTTCTGGTTGCGTCCCCTCGTCTAAAATGTGACACTTCAAAGTTGCCCTGAGGGGACATTGATTTCCTCGCATATTAACAGATAAAGCAGATCTTGTGCTCATGACAGTGTGTCTAACGTCCTAGTCGGTGTCCACCTGGGCAGTAGCTATCAAACCATACAGTGCGATGATATTGACTAAAGCAGACACACAAAATTCAAAATCCTGGATTTCAAACATGCTGACTGTGGTAAAGCTCGGCGGAGAAGTGCCTGAGTGAGTGAGCGAGCTTGTCGGAGAAGTGCCTGATTGAGTGAGCGAGCTCGGCTGAGAAGTGCCTGATTGAGTGAGCGAGCTCGGCGGAGAAGTGCCTGAGTGAGTGAGCGAGCTCGGAGAAGTGCCTGAGTGAGTGAGCGAGCTTGTCGGAGAAGTGCCTGATTGAGTGAGCGAGCTCGGCTGAGAAGTGCCTGAGTGAGTGAGCGAGCTTGGCGGAGAAGTGCCTGAGTGAGTGAGCGAGCTTGTCGGAGAAGTGCCTGATTGAGTGAGCGAATTCGGCTGAGAAGTGCCTGAGTGAGTGAGCGAGCTCGGCGGAGAAGTGCCTGATTGAGTGAGCGAGCTCGGCGGAGAAGTGCCTGAGTGAGTGAGCGAGCTCGGAGAAGTGCCTGATTGAGTGAGCGAGCTTGTCGGAGAAGTGCCTGATTGAGTGAGCGAGCTCGGCTGAGAAGTGCCTGAGTGAGTGAGCGAGCTTGGCGGAGAAGTGCCTGAGTGAGTGAGCGAGCTCAGCGGAGAAGTGCCTGATTGAGTGAGCGAGCTCGGCGGAGAAGTGCCTGAGTGAGTGAGCGAGCTCGGTGGAGAAGTGCCTGAGTGAGTGAGCGAGCTTGGCGGAGAAGTGCCTGAGTGAGTGAGCGAGCTCGGCGGAGAAATGCCTGATTGAGTGAGCGAGCTCGGCGGAGAAGTGCCTGAGTGAGTGAGCGAGCTCGGCAGAGAAGTGCCTGAGTAAGTGAGCGAGCTCAGTGGAGAAGTGCCTGAGTGAGTGAGCGAGCTCGGCGGAGAAGTGCCTGAGTGAGTGAGCGAGCTCGGCGGAGAAGTGCCTGAGTGAGTGAGCGAGCTCGGCGGAGAAGTGCCTGAGTGAGTGAGTGAGCTCGGCGGAAAAGTGCCTGAGTGAACGAGCTCAGTGGTACCTGTCGAGTTAGAGGCTACTAGGTGTGTTTCTACAGACATGGGGTGGAGGCTCACGCAATGGGCAAACCGTTTGCTGCTTCCCTCTGGGCCCCCTTAACCTGGCTGTGCCCTTGAGGCTTTCTACTTCCCGACTCCACCCCTCCTCTGTCACTTTCCTTGTGGGCAGGGCTGTGAGTCTTAAGGTGGCTCTGACTGAGAAAATGTCCTTAAGGGGACGTAGTGTTTCCTATAAACTCCCACTGCTCTTTGCCTTGATTATGTCTCTCTCAGCTGCCATCTTTTCATTCTTTTGGTCTTTAATTAGATTGTAAGCTCTTTTGAGCAGGGACCATCTCTTGTGTGTTTGATGTAGTACTAGTTGTGTCTCTCCTTTTGTATAACATTTACCCTCATTTTCCTGTGTTTCAACATATTGCTGCAGTCAGAGAAAATTTGATCACATGTCACCTCTGTTGAAGAAATTACATCGGCTTCCATTTCATTCAAGAGTTCGATTTAAATGTGCTTGTATAGTCTTTACAGTTTTACATGGACGATTTGTTCCTTTGATGTGTCTATCTCTAAACGCCATGAGATCTTTGGGTACGAGAACAACTCGTATGTATAAGCTCTGTTTTCCATCATTGAGAGGAATCAAGTCCATTAGTCAAATTTCACACTCCTTTCCATACTTCTAACTGCGATATGGAATGGATGACCTCCTCAAATTAGATCGTGGTTATCTCTTCAGATCTTTCGGAAAACCTTAAAACTCACACTGTGGTTCATCGCTTTCTAGGCAATAGCTCCAATGAATATTAATGGATCTTTCTTTGTGATCTAATTATGTAAACCGACTCGAGCTTCTATTTGTAGGAGATGATTCGGTATATAAGACTAAGAATTAGATTAGATTAGATTGTTCACTGGTGTCTAATTCTTCACGTTTTCTTCTCCATCTGGAGTGTCTACTGAAGACAAAAATATGATCTTTAAAAAGACAAATTTTACCTACTAATTCTCTACGATATCACTTTTTAGAAAGTATTGAACTGGATCTAGTAGAGATTACCAAGACTCTCCACTGATTATTCCCTGACCCCACCCACTCCATTCCTGGGATTGAGTGCCATTTGCCATTACAGTTGTACCTTGGAATCCGAACTTAATCCGTTCCAGAACCCCGTTCGAGTTCCAAGACTAGTTTTCCCATTGAAAAGAATAGAAACTGGATTAATCCGTTCCTTGGTCCCACAAACTCTGCAAGATCGGGCCTACCTGGCAGAAACAGCAAGATTGGGACCCCCCCAGCAGCAGAGGCAGCAAGATTGGGACCCCCAGCGGCAAGACAGCAAGATGGGCAACGGCAACTGCAAGTGGTGTTCAGCCCAAAATTTCCCTCCCAGGCGGAAACAGGAAGCTGCGTCAAAGGGGAAGCTTTGGGCTGAGCACTGCTTGCAGGTCGGATTCCAAAGCAGTGTTTTGGATTCCGGGGCAAAAATGAAGAAAAAAAAATTCGGATTCCAAATTGTTCGAGTTCTGGGGCGTTCGGATTCCGAGTTACCACTGTTCTCATTATCTATTCCTCAACCAGTAAACCATATTTAGACCCATATCTTTGACTGGTCAGTCTGGTTCTGAGCCTTCTTGTGGGTTGGTGTCCTAAAATATGATGACATCACATCAGCCCTCTGTCAAGTTTCAAGTTTTTTCAAGTTTATTAGGATTTGATATACCGCCTATCAAGGTTATCTAAGCGGTTTTTACAATCAGGTACTCAAGCATTTTCCCTCTCTGTCCCGGTGGGCTCACAATCTATCTAACGTACCTGGGGCTATGGAGGATTAAGTGACTTGCCCAGGGTCACAAGGAGCAGCGCGGGGTTTGAACCCACAACCCCAGGGTGCTGAGGCTGTAGATCCAACCACTGCGCCACACACTCCTCCAATCCTGATCCAGTTCTATTATAAAAACAGGGCTAACTATTGACGTGTGACCCTTCATCTTTCCAACTCCCCCAGAGGCTACCCTTTTCAATAACTGCTGCTTTGAACCTGATGGATTTGAGATGCTCCTTTTTCTTGGTCTTCATTCATTTGTCCACCACTACGGTCAGGCTGGCTGGCTTGTGATTTCCAGCCTCCTCCCTATTGCAATGAGGAATTCTTTAACCAAATCTATTTATAATTCTAAAATAAACACAGAGGTTATAATCCAACTAGCAGTTTTCTTGTATATTTCGACATCTTTGCCTCATTCTGGTCAACACGACGAAAGGAGCATAACGCAAGCTGCTCACATATGTAATCGCCCACGTCTAGCACTTATGGTTTTGCTTTATCTGTCTCCGTTACTGATGTTCCAGTGGGCAGGTGGACAAAGTGAAATTAAACCTTTCATTTATTTTAAACATTTATATACCGTCTACACATAGGCGGTTTCCATCAAAACATACATCTTATGATGGTGGCATTGATACTCAGTGGTGTGGACTTGTCCCAGGATTTAATTAACTGGACCTGGAGGGGTAGTTGAGTAAGACACATGAAGGTCATAATTGCCCTGATCTACTGGAGCACAGTGCAAGGAACTCGGGAGTGATGGAGTGGTCACAGGTCTGCGGTCCGCCTGCGCATGGCTGTCGGCTCCGCTGTCTCCCACCCTCTCTGATGTCAGCTTCCTGTTCTGGGGCAGGGGGCCAGCAGAGCCTACTGTCACGAGTAAGCAGCCTGCAACTCTGCGATTGATCCACGCACCTTCCCAATGCCTTGAGGAGGGAAGTGCTCCAGCCAGAGTAGGTTGGTAAGTTGACCTCTGCCATGCTATCTGGCTGGGTTGGCCTGGAGATCATGGTGAGGCTGGTGCAAAGGATAAAGATGAGTGGGAGCAGAAGGGGGTAAGCAAGAAGCTGGAAGGAGGATGAAGCTAGAAGGCAGGAAGAAACCTGAGAGGATGTGGGTTGAAAGGAAGGAGAACAGCTGGAGAAAGAGGTGGTTAAAACAGGTGGGGAACTTTTCTGATCATATTTCCCCTGTGTTGAGATCACTACAGGTGGAGAAACGTTATATTTGTAGAATGATGTGTTTGACCTTTTGGGCAGTCTAAACAAATAAAGCGAAGTATTTGGCGAATCCTTTGGATGCTTATGTTCTCTCTAGGTCACTTCAGTCTCTCACCAGGCATTACTCCTAGTAGGCTATCCGGCAAATTCGTTTTTTGGGTCCTGAATTATGGAATTTAAGAACATAAGAATAGCCTTATTGGGTCAGAGCAATGGTCCATCAAGCCCAGTAGAACCGTTCTCATGGTGGCCAAAACCCAAGGAGTAGCAATATTCCATGCTACCAATACAGGCCTAGCAGTGGCTTCCCCCATGTCTTTCTCAATAACAGACTATGGTCTTTTCCTCCAGGAACTTGTCAAAACCTTTCTTAAAACCAGCTACGCTATCCGCTCTTACCACATCCTCTGGCAACGCGTTCCAGAGCTTAACTATTCTCTGAGTGAAAAAAATTTCTTCCTATTGGTTTTAAAAGTATTTTTGTGTAACTTCGAGTGTCCCCCTAGTCTTTGTCATTTGACAGAGTGAAAAATCGATTCACTTGTACCCGTTCTACTCCACTCCGGATTTTGTAGACTTCAGTCCTATCTCCCCTCAGCCGTCTCTTTTCCAAGCTGAAGAGCCCTAACCGTTTTAGTCTTTCCTCATACGAGAGGAGTTCCATCCCCTTTACCATCTTGGTCGCTCTTCTTTGAACCTTTTCTAGCGCCACTATATCTTTCTTGAGAAAACGTTGAAAACACAATTATTTGTCAATGCCTTCATGTGCTAAAGCTCTTTGCTGCTGAAGCCTTACCATCCTGTAAATGTTTTCATGGGATTTCTTTCCATCATGTTGGATGAATTTGAAAAAAAGGTTTTAATAATGCAACTGTTAATGTTTTATTGAGTTTGTTCTGTCGAAACATGTTTTAGTATTTTTAATATGTATATGCATGTAATTTTGTATTTATGCGGTATATAAATTTTTAAATAAATAAATAATAAATTGATAAGCAGACCGGAGTTGAACGCAATACTGCAAATGAGGTCGCACCATGGAGCGAAACAGAGGCATTATGCCATTCTTAGTCTTGTTAAGAACATAAGAACATAAGAACATAAGCAGTGCCTCCGCCGGGTCAGACCATAGGTCCATCCTGCCCAGCAGTCCGCTCCCGCGGCGGCCCAAACAGGTCACGACCTGTCCAAATCACCAGAAGGGGCCCCCATGCCACCTTGGTTTCCTATTGAGTCCTACCTTCCCATCAAAGTCCTAGCCCTCCGGTCTTGCACATGCACGACCTGGTCGGGTTTCTATACTTATTTTCTGGTTAGCTTTCTCAGTATCCCACGATCCCTTTATCCCTCAGGAATCCGTCCAGTCTCTGTTTGAATCCTTGTACCGTACTCTGCCCAATCACGTCCTCCGGTAGCGCATTCCAAGTGTCCACGACCCTTTGGGTGAAAAAAAACTTCCTTGCATTCGTTTTGAACCTATCTCCCTTCAGTTTCTCCGAATGCCCCCTCGTACCTGTTGTCCCCTTCAGCCTGAAGAATCTGTCCCTTTTTTAATAATTCCCAGCATCCTGTTTGCTTTTTTGGCCACCGCCGCACATTGAGCGGAAGGTTTCATCGTGTTGTCTACAATGATACCCAGATCCTTTTATTGGGCGCTAACCCCCAAGATGGACCCTAGCATCCGGTAACTGTGATTCAGGTTATTCTTCCCAATGTGCATCATTTTGCATTTGTCCACACTAAATTTCATCTGGCACTTGGATGCCCAGTCTTCCAATTTCTTATGGTCTGCCTACAATTTTTCACAATCCGCATGCGTTTTAACAACTTTGAACAGTTTAGTGTCATCTGGAAATTTAATCACCTCAACTCCTCGTTCCAATTTCCAGATCATTTATAAATAAGTTAAATAGCACCGGTTCCAGTCCAGACCCCTGTGGCTCTCCACTGTTTACTCTCCTCCATTGAGAAAAATGACCATTTAACCCTACCCTCTGTTTTCTATCCGATAACCAAGTCCTAATCCACAACTGAACTTTGCCACCTATCCCATGACACTAATTTTCTCAGGAGCCTCTCGTGAGGAACTTTATCAAAAACTTTCTGAAAATCTAGACACACTGTATCAACCGACTCACCTTTTTCCACATGTGTATTCACACCTTCAAGAAGCCAAGCAGATTTGTGAGACAAGATCTCCCTCGGTTGAACCCACGCTGACTCCGTCTCATTAAATCACGTTTGTCTACGTGTTCCACAATTTTATTTTTTATGATTGTTTTGCCCGGCACCGAAGTGTGGCTTCCTGGTCTGTAATTTCCCAGATCTCCCCTGGAGCCCTTGTTGATCGTTTGCCACTTGCCAAGCAGAATTATCTGCATTTTCATAAAGAAGTCAAAACATGATTATTCCAAACATAGGCTGGCTGTTTGCATTTGGGTGGTAGGAAAGAGGTGTGAGCCAGGAGAGGTTTTGGATGGCCTATTTTGGGACTGGGATATCCTGAAAACCTGACTGGCTTTGGGGGGGGGGGTGGGAGGTTCCTCCAGGATAGTAACATAGTAAATGACGGCAGATAAAAACCTGAACGGTCCATCCAGTCTGCTCTAGAGTATTTCCTTGGAACAGATGTGCCGTTACTGAGCTCTAGTGGAAAGTGTTTCACGCTTTAATGTAACATCTACAAGAATTGTTAACAGTTCGTGCCAAGCCCTGAAGGCTTGTGAGGGATGAAATCATATCCACACCGTATAAAATGTGGTGTCTCGGCTAGAAGTACTTGACCAAGGTGTGTTTTCCTTAAGCACTGAGCTGTGTCGGGTCTGTGACTGCGCCAAGGAGCGCGTGCAATGCTGAGTAATGCAGGTATGGGTCCATATAGCCATGCAAGAAGTTAACGTTTGCAATTGCTTGTTTACACAGAACTGGTGGCTTAGAAATGCCCCCAGTTGGCGATGCCCCATCACGATCAATGGGTTGCCTTAGCCGCCCGCAGTGGAATCGACCGGCTCACGCTGCCTCTTATTTTTGCCTGCTTGGTTATTTGTTTTATTAAATTTAAGAACATAAGGATTGCCGCTGCTGGTTCAGACCAGTGGGCCATCGTGCCCAGCAGTCTGCTCACGCGGCGGCCCTCTGGTCAAAGACCAGCGCCCTAACCGAGACCAGCCCTACCTGCGTACGTTCCGGTTCACGTGTAGCTTAGCCTCGGGTGCAAGATGTTTGCTGACGTTTGGGCCCTTTTACTAAGCTGTGGTAAAAATTGGTTTTACAAGTTTCAAGTTTATTGTTGACTTATCGAATCGCTTAATTTAATTCGCTAAGCGATTTACAGATAAAAAATAGATACATCAGATTAATTATAAAAGGATGCATAAAATTTAACACATTATCATACAGAATAATAAATAAAGTCATACAAACTAACAGACACATGAGGAAAGAAAGGGTAGAACTACAATCGTATATATTAAAGAGTCTCGCACACTAAAGCCATTTTTACAGTCACGGTTATTTTGTTTGATATACCGCCATTAACAAAAAAAAAAAAAAAAGTCAAATCAAAGCGGTTTACCACAGCTATAAAAACCCTGACATTCGTTAATGGCTGTGCGTTGTTGCCATTAGCACAGACGTATATTGAGCCGTCGCGGCTTATTCATCAATAAAGTGGTTTTTTGAACAATACACCCTTGGGTGGTCTAGTGACATCCTGTCCTCCCGACTCCCTCGTTGTGTGCCATTAGCACATCGCCATTTTCAAAAATGACCATGGGACCACTTCCCGCTTCCCGTAGGCAGTCGAGGCACTTGCGTTTTCTGCGCACTAACTGGTTAAAGTAGGAATGGCTACTCTCTCTCCCTGTTGGTAGTCAAACTTATCCACTATTTTTCGTGCAACCCTAATATATACGATTTCTTTATAGGATCCTCAGCGGCACCACTTAGACCTCAATAGCATCTCATTGCTCTACGTTTTACGTGTCAGCTCGTCATCGGGTCCCTTTTTCAATCTTGAAAGACTGCTTAGTTTTTCTTTGCTTTTGTTTATATTAACTTTTAATTTAATATTTTAAGCAAATACTTAGCTTAGATCATGTGGTCTCTGGCTAGGGATTTGCATGCCAACATGTTTCGCTTTCCCAGCTTTGTCAAGGCTTAACCGCCAGAAGCTGTGACCACTAAGTCCTCAGATATCCCTGACATGTCCTCTTAAAAAAATATTTAGGGAGAGGCACATCCTGTAGGCCAGGGGTGTCAAATGTCGGTCCTCGAGGGCCGCAATCCAGTCAGGTTTTCAGGATTTCCCCAATGAATATGCATGAGATCTATTTGCATGCACTGCCTTCATTGTATTCTAATAGATCTCATGCATATTCATTGGGGAAATCCTAAAGACCCGACTGGATTGTGGCCCTCGAGGACTGACATTTGACACCACTGCTGTGGCTTTCTTCAAGGTATGCTCTGAAGCAGGGATCTCAAAGTCTCTCATTGAGGGCCGCAATCCAGTCGGGTTTTCAGGATTTCCCCAATGAATATGCATTGAAAGCAGTGCAGGCACATAGATCTCATGCATATTCATTGGGGAAATCCTGAAAACCCAACTGGATTGCGGCCCTCAAGGAGGGACTTTGAGATCCCTGCTCTGAAGTTTGCAGTGTGACTTTGGAAATAGTGGATTCACTGACCTGGTTGGGAGCAGGGCAGTCCACCAATTTGAATTTTGGCGGGAAAGTCAGTTGGTCGGAAATTTTTTGAAGAAAAGCCACAGCACGGTGGCTGAAACGTCGGTTTCTTCCTGACAAAGACGCAGCGAGACCCGGAAACCCGCAACAAGCACAATGCCATCTGCGGAAACCCTGAGAGAACACATCTTACCTCCTTTTCCGAGATCACATCTCTCTTGTTATTTTTGTCACTTCTGTAATGATTCTGTCAAGGCTTGACTTCCTGAAATTTTTTATTCCATTGCCTTCGTTGCTCAGCTCCTTCCATGACCACAGAGTGCTTATTATTCTCTTCCCCTCACGTTAACAAACTATAAATGGATAATAACATTTCTTCCATTCTTTCTTTGGAGCCTGCCCTGCTCTCCGGCCATCCTTCCCAGAGGTAGCTGTTTTGTATGTCTGGGAGGTGGTATAATTACAAGGGCATTCTTGAGACGAAAGGCACACCAGACGTGCCAAATTGCTATTTGCAAGTGGCAAAAGCTTTCAGTGTGTCTTAAGTCACTCTGGAGTACTTTCAAGCTATTCTTGTTTCAGGCGATCCATATGGAATATTGCTCGAGATAGATGAAGTGGTCACATTTGTATCATAGGTGTTACCAAAGGTGATGAGGTTTTGCTCTGGTTTGAGGGACAGTCTTGAAAGTCCCCTGACGTGGAAGGCAGATTCTTACGTGACATGGCTGGTTAATGATAGTGACTTCAGGTATTCGCATAACTGTTCTTCAGGCTGTTGCCATGAAAATGTTCATGGCAACCAAAGTATTTTCGTAATGGTTAACTACATGCTTTTAACAAGAGGGCAGGAAAGTTCAGGCCGTATGTTACCAATCTGGTTTGGCTTCCCTTCCCCCATTCCTTCCAGGCGGTCCTCATTAAACAGGGTAAGCCTACAAATGTTGGAATGCCACGGTTTCCGCTCCATTGATCAGCACCTTTTTGCCAAGAGAAAACAAATTAAAAAAAAAAAAAAAAAATCTAAAATTACCGGCAGTTGCATTGGCTTCCTCTGGAGGCCTGTATAATCTTTAAACTGGGCTGCCTTTGGTCAGGCTCCTTTATATCTGGCTAACATATTCTTCACGGCTCCCCAGAGAAATAGTAGAAGATCTCATGCCCTTTTTATATTTCCACTCGTTGAGGGTTGTAAAAGTAAGAAATACCACGATCGTACTCTTTCCTTTCAAGCAGATTTTCATGACGAGGTCTTTTCGTCACTTCTTAAGTCAGAAATCAGCTAAAAACTTATCTTTTTTTTCCAAAATTTATAATTAATTAGATCTTGATTCTTTCTATTTTGGTCATTAATTAATCTTTTGTAAACCAGGTTATGCGGTATAGAAATCTGATTTTGTGTGATGTTGTTTGGCGCAATGATATATAAATCTCTCTAAGCTTTTCATTCATTCCTTGTGAAGTTTAGCATCTGCTTTGGTACGACAAGGGGTCCTTTGTAGAAGAGTGAGATGATCTTATATTGCAGCGAGGTTTCAGCCTTGTGGACTGGAACTTGCAAAGTTGGCTCTGTGTTGTGGTCATCCATGCAGCACCGTGTACAGCTCTTTAAACTGTTATCTTCACCCTCTGCTTAGGTGGTCTGCAAAGGCTCGTTCTGGTCTGAATCTTTCAGCAGGCACAGCACTTAAAAGAGGTATAATCCATCCTTGGGGGTTCCTGGTGACCTAAGTTCTATCTTTGTGTACCGTACTGCCTGGTTTTGACACCAGGCCCTGAGACCGATCCCATAAACAATCTTCCTCAGTTGTTCAAGACCTGTTCCGCATTCTCATCTGATCCTTTGGACCTGGGCCTTAGGACTAAACCCACAACTTTATGTTTTTGTTTGTTTATAGATTCTTGTCCTTTTTGTATCTGGGGCAGTTGGGGGGAGGGGGTTAAGGGACCCAAGGAGTGGCAGTGTGAACGAACCCAGTTCTGCTGGTTCTTAGGCAGACACACAGAATGCGATGATAGGTGAGGACCATAAGACGGTTCTCTGCCAGGGGCTCCTTTCGCAACTGTGCAGTCATTGGCCCTAAATCCAGTCAGCAGGTGTCGCTGTTGCATGATGGCTGGGATTTCCTTGCACTAGGGACACAAATTTCTGCCTGTGCAGTATCCCCAGCCTTGGCCAGTGTGAAGAGCAGAAAACCTGAGCTAGGAATTGAACCCAGGCGCTCTATATGTGACCAGGCTGGCCAAAAAGGAAAAGACCATTTTGTTATGCTGGAAATGACTTCAGAGTGGCTGTAGGAAATGAAACTGAACACTTTGGGGAGATCGGTGGTCAGAAGATCATCGGTGGGTCTTGGGATTACTCTTGTCTGTTTGCTTTCCCTCATTGAAACATAGGCCTGCCTTTTTCTCCGCACACACAGGGGGTAGATTCAGATGGAAGCTGTATTTGGTTAAATACGAAGTCTGTGATTGATTAGTGGGCTTGTCCGTGCTGTACATTTTCTGCTTTGTTCTGAGCTCCTGTGGTCCGAGGGGGCTGCCTTTGTTCAGCGAGTCAGGTGGGGAATCGTGAAGGGGGGGTGGGTTGATTAATGAGAGAGACGATGTGGTCTCCGTTTGTAAAGTAGTTTTAGGCAGTAGAAAACACTCTTTTTCAAGAGTAAAAATTGGGAAACTCTTATGACATGTATAACTTACTTTTCCTCTTTGTGTGTGGTTTTCTTTTAACATACACTCCTGCCCCAGAACAGATCCAGCATAGGAAGTGCACGCTTGTATAGTTCCCCCTGAGCCAGGCTATATATTAATAATACATTTTCTGAATGTTTTTGTCTGAAAAGGGGAGTTAGACAAGGATGTCCCTTATCTCCTTTGCTTTTTGATATTTTTCTGGAACTCTTGTTGGCTATATAGCAGGCAAAGGAGATACAGGGAGTTCCTTATGCAGGTTTGGAATATAAGATCTCTGCTTATGCAGATGATATTTTTGCTTCATTTGAAGAATCCTGAATCTACCCTTCCACGTTTACTGGAATTGATTGACCGATTTCGGCAAATTTTCTGGGTGCAAAATAAATTGGAGCAAATCGGAGGTTCCTTCCGTTCAATGTGCATTGTACAAAAGGATTATTTGATCCATTCCCTTTTCTTTGGAAGGAAGAGGGTATAAAATATTTAGGTATTATGATTCAGAAAACATTAGAAGACACAATGATAGTAAGTGAAAAATCCTTATTGCTGAAAGTCAAAGAAATGTGTGAGCATTGGGAACCCACTACATGTTTCTTGCTGGGGGAGAGTCCAAACCGTAAAAATGATGATTTGCCGGTTTATTTTCAAGGGTCCTTTTCTAAAAAATTTAGGACTCCTTTTACGAAGGCGCATTAGCGGGTTTAACACGTGCGACTTTTCATCATGCGCTAACCCCCACGCTAGCCGGAAAACTACCGCCTGCTCAAGAGGAGGCGGTAGCGGTTAGAGTGGCCGGCGGTTTAGCGCCCTTAATGGTAAAAGGAGCCCTTAATGGTATTCTCACAAAATTTATTTGGCTGGGTAAAACTCCTAGAATTGCTTTAGTATCTTTACAAAAACCAATTGCGGCGGGTTGGGTAAATTTCCCAAATTTTTATAGATACCATCAAGCTAAACTAAACCTTAGGTTTGTATAGAACATAGAAACATAGAAAGATGACGGCAGAAAAGGGCCAAGGCCCATCAAGTCTGCCCACTCTATAGACCCTCCCCTTAATACTATACAATGTTTTACCCTGACCCACTTAGGGATCCCACATGGGTGTCCCATTTATTCTTAAAATCTGGCACGCTGCTGGCCTCGATCACCTGTACTGGAAGCTTGTTCCATTGATCAATCACTCGCTCCGTGAAGAAATACTTTCTGGTGTCGCCGTGAAATTTTCCGCCCTTGAGTTTGAGCGGGTGCCCCCTTGTGGTTGAGGGGCCTCTGAGAAGGAAAATGTTATCTTCCACTTCTATACGTCCGCATCTTCTCCGCAATCGTAGAGCTTGGCACGGTTTACAGGGCTAAGATAGAAAGGAACTCCAAAGGAGGGATATAGGATTAAGTGTAAAGAAGATATAGAGGGTTTTAGGGTGCCAGAGAGAGGGGGGGAAGTGTTACATTTTTGAAAAAAGCCAAGTTTTCAGATGTTTACGGAAGAGTTGGAAGGAGTTGGAATTTCGGAGTGGGGATGTAAGGTTGTTCCAGAGCTCAGTGATTCTAAAGGGAAGGGATGTCCCTAGTTTTCCAGCAAGGGATAAACCTTTTATAGAAGGGAAGGATAGTTTTAATTTTGGGGAGGATCTGGTGGAATTAGTATTAGAGGAATTCCAAGATAGTGAAATAACGCGAGGAAGAATGCCGTGTAGGATCTTGAAAGTTAGGCAGGCACATTTGAAGTGGACCCTGGAGATTACTGGAAGCCAGTGAAGCTTGGACAGAAGTGGTGAGACGTGGTCAAATTTACTTTTTGCGAAAAGCTTTCATACTGCGTCAGGTTATGTATTGGATCCTTCCTGAAGTCTTGGAGCATCTTCCGGAAAGGCAACTTATGTCCCCATTACGGTTATGTCATATATTGAGTATCAAGTTACCCAGAATTTATAAGGACAGTAGCATTCTTTTTGCCACCTGGAAAACCTTAAAATTTATATCAGTACAACAATCCAGGTGTCAATCCTTATGGTTGAACTCCAAGATTCAAATTGGCGAGTCTAAGATCCTCTGGAAGCTTTGGCTGCCGGCAGGTATTCGTATTGCGTTAGCAAATGGGAAAATGCTTGATTTTTCACAACTGCAAACAATCATTCGGCATTGCTACCACCAGCAACTCATCTCGAGTAAATTTAGCGAGCCTTCTTGAACATCCGCCAACCTCATTTGCATGAGGGGGGGTCTTTTGAGAATGACTCACCTTTTTGAAGTCGTTACAATAGCGACTTTAGTAGCAGCCCGTCGGATTTTACTGTTAAGTTTTGAGAACCTTCCCCTGATTGTTTTACCAATGACTCTGTTTAATTCTTTGGCTGCTCTGTCACGTGGCGTGGTTACGCTTTCCCATTTTACTGTAATTCCTTTCTTTTCTCGTTTGTAAACCGCTGTGGCCTATTTTGAATTGGCGTTAAATCAAATTTGAAATAAACCATGACCATAAGTTTATAGGCTGCTGGAGAACAATGTGCTGTACGTAAACCAGAGGATTGATGAAGTGATTTAAACTAGATCGTCAGTGGGATGAGTTCATCTTGGCAAAATTAAAGAGGGGATCGTTTTATGAGAGAAAGAATTACTGGATGCTCATGGACGTTGATATTTATTAAAGCTTTTTCAGCACACATGAGTATATAATCAGCATTCTGCCTAATGAGCTATATTTGTTTAAAATTGAAGCACAGAGAGAGACCCTGACTCCCTCAGGCTCACACAAAGAGTTGGCGTCTGAGGCAAAGGCAGAGAAAGTGGCTCTTCTAAGGGTAATGAGGCGTAGGGGGTGGAAATGACTCCCCTAGGGTCACGTAGTTGGGTCCAGAGGTGTACACAGGGGGGAGAGTGTGGTTCAGTGCTTAAAGCTACAGCCTCAGCAACTGGGGTTGTGGGTTCAAACCCACGCTGCTCCTTGTGACCCTGAGCAAGTCACTTAATCCCCCCATTGACCCAGGTACATTAGATACCCAGTTATAAGCATAACTGTTAAATGCTGTAATTTTAAGATGACTTCAGCTAACAATAGAATTTCGTTGAGTAAATTGTATGATTTGTTTATGGAATTTGTGTGTGTCTTATGGCTGTTTGTAATGGTCTATTGCAGTGGTTCCCAAACCTGTCCTGGGGGACCCCCAGCCAGTCAGGTTTTCAAGATATCCCTAATGAATATGCATGAGAGAGATTTGCATATAATGGAAGTGACAGGTATGCAAATCTCTCTCATGCCCCTAAATTTAAGAGCTCAGCAATTTCTGACTATTTATTGATCCGATGATTCATTTATTTGCTGAGAGCGAGTGAAGTTTGTTAATTTTAAGTTTTTTTATTTATAATTATGAATGTTCATTGTATGGAAACTGCTTAGATCACAGGTGGTATATACATTTTTTAAAAATAAATTCATTTGGATTTATTAACCGCTATGCTTCTGACAGTCAGTTGCTATAATGGCGTCGTCCCTAAAAACCTTGAAAGCGTCGAGTACAGTATACGTTTGCTGTGTAAATATGACTGGAAGGATGACCTCCAAATGCTCTGCTGGTGACATAATTGGAATTCAGCTCTGGAGTCGGTACTTGCAAGCCTAGTCAAGTATCCCGAATACCAGTATCATTGGGCAACTTGTAGAGCCGCTGGGAGACATCGTTCGAACTTTGAGCTGCATTTAACTCTTCATTATTCTCTGCGTTCGGATGTGCCCATCTGGCCTTTATCTGCCATCATGTTTCTATGTTTCTAAATGAAATCTTAAATACTGGCTGGTAACTTTTGAACTTGTCCCAGTCAGAAATCTTAGCATTAGGGTAGTACACTGATGGCTGCCAAAGTTGCAGTAAGCTAATCCTATGTAAATTTATGCAAATCGGGGTGAGCACATCAGATGTATGTGCACAAGGTTCTGCACTGAAGACAGCTACAGTAGACTCTCAGTTAACCGGCACCCATGAGGATTGCTAGATGCCGGATAAATGTAGTTTCTGGTTGCTTGAGAGTTAGGCCTAACTAATACTATGCTGTACCATAAACTGTTCTAGACAAACTACCGGACATGTGGTAGCAAAGCGTGGGTGTACTTAGGTGTGGCGTGTACACTTACATTTCCGCAAGAATTGATTTTATTTTCATTTTTATTTGAAGTACAGGCAGTCCCCGGGTTAAGAATGGGTTCCGTTTTTTTTTAAACCGTTCTTAAGTTAAATTTGTATGTAACTCGGATCCTAGTATTCTTCCCACCTTCTCCACCTCCTTGAGGCCCTTTTTGCATCCCTTTCCATCCATCCCACTATTCCCTCTCCACCACCACATCCAACATTACTGCCTCTCATCTCTCTCTTCCCCATTCATCTCTTTCTCACTCCTATCCCACCACCACATCCAATAATTCTCTCTCCCTCCCTATGCCCAACAACTCTTCATCTCCCCATGTGCATCATCTCTCTTTCCCTCTCATTCAAACACCCAATTCTCCCTTGCTATTCCCTCCCCCATCTCAACATCTCTTGCCCTCCCTCCCTCCCTCCATTCTTCCATCCTATGGCTCATGCTTCTCTCCCTCCCTCCATTTTTCCATCCTATGGCTCATGCTTCCTTCCCTCCCTCCATTCTGTGTCCCAAGTTCATGCTCCCTCCCTTCTGTCCTTTGTCCGAAGTTTGTGTTCCCTTCCTCTCAAGTCCCAACATGCCCCTCTCCCCCCCTCCCTCCATTCTTCCATCCTATGGCTCATGCTTCCCTCCCTCCATTTTTCCATCCTATGGCTCATGCTTCCTTCCCTCTCTCCATTCTATGTCCCAAGTTCATGCTCCCTCCCTTCTGTTCTTTGTCCAAAGTTTGTGTTCCCTTCCTCTCAAGTCCCAATGTGCCCCTCTCCCTCCCTTCCTCCATTCTTCCATCCTATGGCTTATGCTCCCCTCCCTCCCTACATCCTGTGCCCCAAGTACGTGCCTCCCTCCGGCGGGTGTTTATCTTCTGGCTGGCTCCCTCCTCCTTCCAGCCACAGTCGTTTCTCTGCACAAAGCCGCAGGTAGCGGCTCCTATATGCATCCCACAGCTGAGCTGGAAGCCTTCCCTCTGACGTGAGAGGAGCATGCATGCATGTGATGTCACCGCGTTGCATCTGCGCACATGCAGATGCCCTCCCAACGCAGCCCCAAAGTGGAAGCTTTTCAAAACCCTGAAAAGCCATCCGGATGCCCGGAAATGTCCTCTAAAAAGAGGACATGTCCAGCTAAATCTGGACGTTTGGTAACCCTAGGCATGTGGGATCGCTTAGGGAGAAGAGAAGATAATGGATGGTGGGGAAGGGCAGACTGGATGGGCCGTCATGTTTCTATGTTTACTTTGAGATGGGTCTATCGAGCTGCTTAACTCTGGAAAACCCTACCGGATGAAATTGGTTTAATAATTGTTTGAAAAAGGCTTTGAAAATTTATTTGTTCAAGGAATATGTGTTGAAAAAGTTGCAATTTTATTTTGATGTTTTTATTCTGATTATTTCTCTCTTTTAATGTAAACCGCGAGTACTGTTAAGCTCACAGCCAAAAATAAGAAACTGGCGTTAAATCCTTACAGAGCTACTGCAGAAGAACGAGGTTCATAGACAAGTCGGCGCAAGACAAAGGCGCGCGCCGACAATTGAGCGCAAGATGGAGGCACGCGCCAAAGAAAATTACAATTTTTAGGGGCTCCGACGGGGGGTTTTGTTGGGGAGCCCCCCCAGTTTACTTAATAGAGATTGCGCCGGCGTTGCGGGGGGTTTGGGGGGTTGTAACCCTCCACATTTTACTGTAAACTTAACTTTTTCCCTAAAAACAGGGAAAAAGTGAAGTTTTCAGTAAAATGTGGGGGGTTACAATCCCCCACACTCCCCACAATGCCCCCACAATGCGGCGCGATCTCTATTAAGTAAAGTGGGGGGGTTCCCCCCCCACGCCCCCCCCGTTGGAGCCGTAAAAACTGTAATTTTGTCGCTGCGCTCAATTGTCTGCGCGCGCCTTGTCCCGGCGCGCTTTTGATCTGACACCGAAGAACGAACTAGCCCTTCTGCGCCACCCGAGACCTGGCGTTCCGATTCTGCGCTGTATTCACCTTAGTCTTCTGCGTACTTCTCTGCACCAGAGCCGAATAACCCAATAGCCCGATTACCGTTCATTTGTATATCCTGCGTGTTAAGTGTTTAACACAAGATTTGCATATGGCTAACTTCTCCTTAAAACCCTTTGCGTGCATTTTGTGCGCAGAAACTTAGGGCACATTGTCCCCTCTGCCTAGGGTTACCTCCAGAGAAAGGATGACGGATTGAGACATCCGGGTTTTTCTTCCACTGAAAGCAATGGAAGTAAGGAGGACAGACTGAGGCATCTGGGCTTTCCTTCCATTGTTTTCAATGGAAGGAAAACCTGGATGTCTCAATCCGTCATCCTTTCTCTGGAGCCATATGGTAACCCTACCTCTGCCACATGTGACGCCTGACGCCATTCCCAGAGTAGAGGGCATCTTATCGCTTTCTTTTCCCATTCCCTATCTGCCTGACACGCCAGGACACTTGTCTCCCCAGTTCTCAAGTTACAGACTGCACCAGCTCAGTCGTTTCTGCTGCCACAGGCCAGGGCAAGGATAAGATCGCTTTATTTGATTAACATGAAGTTGTTTTCTTCTAGGGCCTGCTATTTTGGGACAGATTTAAATTAGGCATTACTCAGAGAAGGTATGTGTGAAGCTCTGGACTGGAACAGGGAGAGGCTCTATGGCCCCTCACTGAAAGGAAAAGACTCCAGACAGCAAATGAATTAAATGCATCACTTCAAGCAGACAGGCAGGCTGACCTTTCACCTTTTGGCTTGCGATCAGGGCAGACTCGGCAGAGAGGAAATGAGGGAGTTTCTGAGATACCACTCTCAAAGCTTTATCAGCACTCTGTGTAAGAAATCCTTCACTGCTCTAGGTTTAACTCATTACATGCTGAGGCCTTGCTATCTTCTGAATTTGTGGTAAGAACATAAGAATAGCCTTATTGGGTCAGACCAATCATCCATATAGCCCAGTATCCCATCTTCACGGTGGCCAATATAGGTCACCAAGTACCTGGCAAAAACCCAAATAGTAGCAACATTCCAGAATCTCAGATTAGCAAGATCTTGGAACCCCAAAGAGCAGCAACATTCCATGTGGAATCCCCAAAGTGTAGCAACATTCCATGTGGAATCCCCAAAGTGTAGCAACATTCCATGTGGAATCCCCAAGAGTAGCAACATTCCATGTGGAATCCCCAAAGTGTAGCAACATTCCATGTGGAATCCCCAAAGTGTAGCAACATTCCATGTGGAATCCCCAAGAGTAGCAACATTCCATGTGGAATCCCCAAAGTGTAGCAACATTCCATGTGGAATCCACAAAGTGTAGCAACATTCCATGTGGAATCCACAAAGAGTAGCAACATTCCATGTGGAATCCTCAATGTGTAGCAACATTCCATGAGGAATCCCCAAAGAGTAGCAACATTTCATGCTACCGATCCAGGGCAAGCAGTGGCTTCCTCCATGTCTGTCTCAATAGCAGGCCCTGATTGGCTGAGGTACCTCGGGCTCCTCCCTTGGCCGTCCTAAATTAGATAGAACACCATTAAAAATTCAGCAAGACTGATAATGAACACATCACCCCAGCAAGGACATGAAACAAGTTCAAGTAGTGTCTTGGGTGTTTGAGGTCTTGGTAAATACATACAATTAGCTGCAAACAGTTTGTTCATATACAGTTGCATGTTGCATAATTAGTTGAACAAGCTATTTGCCCATATATCTATTTGGATTAAACAAAGAAATCCACCATACTGTCCTGAAAGTCATGTGCAAATATGTAAATGGAACCTAGTTTTTGCCTTCCTCCAGTCCTGGCTCTCGAACACCTGTGTACAGGGCAAGTATGGCATTGAAAATTCTGCCAGGTAGTGATGCCAGGTGGGCAGATCAACAGTCAAGGGGAAAAGGGTTTCTCTTTTTGTTTTTTAAGAGACAGTTTGGTAGAGGATCATGGGAGTCCAAGATGGCTTCCCACATCCTGGTCCTCCATCATGGACCTGCTTCCTCCACAGATACCCTATGGGACCCAGATGATGATGTGTAACTTAAGGGTTAATTTGTGCCAGTTTAGGCTGCTTGACAACTGCCTACAGAAATTCTATTAAGTTTGTTTCCTATTTGGGGTCATTTTGTTAATTGTTTTGTGGTAGGAGTCTGCCAGACCTATAATTGGAAGCAGGAGAAAATAGAAACAGGAAGAATTTTTCATTTTGGGCCAGCTTAGCTATTTTTAACCATTTAGGTGACAGATTGGCAAGGAATGGGACCTTGTGATCTTCGCATGCCCTCCAAATTCCTATGAACAAGGCATTACAGTAGTCAATTCTAGATATGACCAGTGAGTGGATTAATATATTAAGAGATTCGGGTTCCAACCATTTAGATAACAAACGGATTTGTCTTAATCTGAAGAATGTGGATTTGCCTACACTGCTCAGAGTGGATTTTTGAGTTCCTGGGTCGAAATTCGTGGTCCCTCTTCTCGTTTTTAGCTTCTAGTAGAGGTATGAAGCCTGAGCGGTTACATGCGCATTTTAATATAGGTTTCTAGCAGATCCCTCCTGGGGGATTTAGGAACATCTGTTCCTTGGCATTTGTCTTTGAGGTTCAGCTGCTCTGTAGCCAAAGAGACCTGGCTTTGTTATGACTGGGGTAGGTGGGCAGATCGCCTGGTGCCCCAGTGCTTGTATGCGGCTGCCAAGTATGGACTGTCAACTGTTGGCATCGGGTGCAAAGCCTTGGCACAGCATTTAACGCATTTGACGTGGCCTGATAAGAAATAATCATTAGCAACGAGGAGTGGAACAAATAACCAAAGCACACAGCGTTTAGCTCCTTAACAACGTGTCATAGTATGGGTTTGCTTAAACATCTTTTAGGAAGAAAAAGCCTTGGGGTCATAATTGGCACACACTTTTGCTTTTATCAGTGGCAAAAACAAAACATTCCTCTAATTCAGTGGTTCCCAAACCTGTCCTGGGGGACCCCCAGCCAGTCAGGTTTTCAAGATATCCCTAATAAATATGCATGAGAGAGATTTGCATATAATGGAAGTGACAGGTATGCAAATCTCTCTCATGCATATTCATTAGGGATATCTTGAAAACCTGACTGGCTGGGGGTCCCCCAGGACAGGTTTGGGAACCACTGCTCTAATTCATTACAAATTTGTATGTGAAACAAATTTCTCTAAATCAAGCAGTGGTTAATGCTCAATTTGCAAAACTTACCGGTAATTTTCAATGCTTAAGAATATAAGAATAGCCTTACTGGCCCATTCTCATGGTGGTCAATCTAGGTCACTACCAATACCCAATACCCAAAGAGTAGCAACATTCCAGAATCTCAGAGTAGCAAGATTCTGGAACCCCAGAGTAGCAACATTCCATGCTACCGATCCAGGGCAAGCAGAGGCTCCCGTCATGTCTTAATAACAGACTATGGACTTTATCCAAACCTTTCTTAAAACCAGATTCGCCAGGGGTGTCAAATGTCAGTCCTCGAGGGCCGCAATCCAGTCGGGTTTTCAGGATTTCCCCAACGAATATGCATGCGATCTATTAGCATATAATGAAAGCAGTGCATGCAAATAGATCTTATGCATATTCATTGGGGAAATCCTGAAAACCCGACTGGATTGCGGCCCTCGAGGACTGACATTTGACGCCCCTGAGCTACGCTATCCACTTTTACCAATGCTTGCACATTCCATGCTAGATTCTACCACTGCGTCAGAGAACCTTTCAGACTGCTCACAATTTTTGTGTGTTGTTGTGCTGAATTTTTTAAGCATACTGTGCTGTGAACCATGGTTAGTGGAGTGTGTTACGACTTTGCTTATTATTTTCCGCTTTCTTTTTCTCAGTATATTTGCTTTCCACTTCTGAATCTTCCTTGCGTGGCATATACATTATTTAGATCGTGTAGGGGTAGTGTATTTCTATGGATACAGACACACAATAGTAAAAGGAGACGATATCCACTGGGGGGGAAGGGAGAATCTTGCCAAAAAGAGGTTATTAGAGTGGACAGTAGGGATAGGCACAGATGGCAAAAAAATAGTGAAAGATTAGAGAAACTGGGCCTTTTCTCCCTCGAACAGAGGAGATTGAGAGGGGACCAACACTTATTAGTCATTCCCTCCCTTAAAATTATTAGCAGCGTCGGCAATCCATCTTTTCCATTACTGCTCCTCAAACATGGAATTCCCTTCTAATTTATTTAAGAGAAGAAAAAAATTTGGAAAAATTTAAGAGCAAACTCAAGGGCTTTCTTTTTAAAGATGCATTCAATGACTAAATTAATTGCTTAAGAGTTTCATTGTATCTTTATATTTTTTGAGAGCTTTTCTCCTTCCCCTTCCTACTGTTTTTGACTTTAAATGTTTTTCTTTTTATTAATCAGATTGTATTTCTTTCCTTTTCTTTCCTTGTGTTTTATTATGTTTGTAAAGCTGGCTTTGATTATGTTTCGTAGATTTAGTCTTTTTGTTAGTTATGTTAGTTACCCCTAACTTTGTAATTTTACTGATTTGTTCATCGCCTAGAATTTGGAATAGGCGATTGATCAAATTTTATAATAAATTTGAAACTTGAAACTTGACATGATTGAAACATTCAAGGTTTTGAAGGGAATAGACTTCATAGATAAAGACAGATTGTTCACCTTCTCCAAGGTAGGGAGAACGACAGGGCACTCTCTAAAGTTAAAAGGGGATAGATTCCATACAAACGTAAGGAAGTTCTTCTTCACCCAGAGAGTAGTAGAAAACTGGAACGCTCTTCCAGAGGCTGTTGTAGGAGGAAACACCCTCCAGGGATTCAAGACAAAGTAGATAAAGACAGGTTGTTCACCCTCTCCAAGATAGAGAGAACGAGAGGGCACTCTCTAAAGTTAAAAGGGGATAGATTCTGTACAAACGTAAGGAAGTTCTTCTTCACCCAGAGAGTGGTAGAAAACTGGAACGCTCTTCCAGAGGCTGTTGTAGGAGGAAACACCCTCCAGGGATTCAAGACAAAGTAGATAAAGACAGGTTGTTCACCCTCTCCAAGGTAGAGAGAATGAGAGGGCACTCTCTAAAGTTAAAAGGAGATAGATTCTGTACAAACGTAAGGAAGTTCTTCTTCACACAGAGAGTGGTGGAAAGCTGGAACGCTCTTCCAGAGGTTGTTATAGTGGTTAACACCCTCCAGAGATTCAAGACAAAGTTAGACAAGTTCCTGCTGAACCAGAACATTCGTTTGATAGGGCTAGTCTCAGTTAGGGCGCTGGTCTTTGACCTAGGGGCCGCCGCGGGAGCGGACTGCTGGCACGATGGACCACTGGTCTGACTCAGCAGCGGCAATTCTTATGTTCTTATGTTTTGTGTAACTTGCAGAATTTTTTCTAATTTTTTACACGCTTGGGTTAATATATATTTTTTAATGTGCATAAATTGATTGTCTGGTCACTAATTCCTAGATTAATTAGATAATGGTGCATTAAAGAACTGACTCATGTTTTATTTGCTTTTTTTAACGCATGTTAAAAGGCTCCAGTACTGGGTGTGATGCCTAATCACCCCACATGACATAGTAATGAGATGCAAATAAATAAATAAAACATGCAAATAGATGTAAAACAGCTCAGTACTATGCAAACCATGGTATAGCCTATAAAATAACCCTAGCTAAAGGCTGGAGTTAATTTACTGTGGGGGCATCGGGCTGTCTCGTAACATATTACATTTTAGACTGCCCACTTCCCATCAAGGCCCCAAGGCAAGAGTGGCTGCCTAAGGTCCCCTCCCCACCCCACTGAGACATAGTAACGAGGCTGGGTGTTACTTGGTTGGTAGTACGGTCCCCAGCGCAGCAATGCTGGACTGCAGGACAAAGGAACAGTTATGAGCCATTCCTGGAAAATGGTCCGAGTTGCCCAAACCTTCCTGACACATTTGGCTTGGCTGGTCCGCCGCAGATTTCAGCGTGGTACAGATTTCCATTATACAGCAGCTGGCTTCATGGAATTTCACTGTAAATAGGGATAATTGTACTGAAAACATCTCTGAAAGGTGTTACACCTATAAAGAAAAACAAAAATTATTTATAGGTTTCAATACTGGTATGTGTCCTTCCAGCATATTGCACAGAGCACCCGTAAGACTGCGTGGGCTGTTTGAAACCTTACATTCATTCATCTTCTCCTGCAAATATGTAGAACTACATTTTTTGGAAACTGCTTCAGAGAAATAATTAGGAACTCGGAAAGAGAGGAGAGACTCCTGACTGATCCATCCCTGGATTTTCAGCAACTCCTAACTGCACAGTGCTGTTGAAAATCTGGGGTGCTTGCCGTGGTGAGTCCGGGTGGTGCCGGGATTTACCCAGTTAGTGGAGATATTCAGTCCACTATCTAGATAAAACTAGGACATCAAAAAGGCTGGTCTAACCTTATCTGGGCACCAACTAAATTTTCGACCAGTGCACAGGTTAGGCCACTTTTAAATATATAATATATATATATTTTTTGCATTTATAATATACATACTGGCTGAACCATTTGGGTCTTTATCTGTTGCTATATTGCATATTTCACATAAATGAAATACAAGAAATCAAAGTCCACATCAATAGGAAGAAACTACTGAAATATTATATATAAAAAAAAATACTATATATCGGTATACTCGAATATAAACTGAGATTTTGGGTCAAAAAAATGCAAGTCTCTGTTTCTATTCGGGTCAGTGCTACTCTAATGATTCTGGAATGTTGATACTCCTTGGGTTTTGGCCAGGTACTAGTGACCTGGATTGGCCACCGTGAGAACGGGCTACTGGGCTTGATGGACCCAGTAAGGCTGCTATTATATTCTTATGGTTGATAGGTGCCATCGACTTGTATTTGAGTTCTAGCGACTTGATGAACATCATCAAGTTTTTGTGGCAGAATACAGAAGTCGATTACTAGGCCTTTCTTCCTTTCTAATAATTTATATTCCACATATCCTACAATTCTATGCGGATTACAAATTATTCAGGTCCTCAAGCATTTTTCCGTAACTGTCCCAGTGGGCTCCCATTCTATCAATGGAGCAATGGGGATTAAGTGACTTGCCCAGGGTCACAAGGAGCAGTGCGCGATTTGAACCCACATCCTGTAGCTGTAGCTCTAACCACTGCACCACACACTCCCACTTCTGCATAATATAGATTTGATGTTGTCGCCATTGTCGCACCGAACACGATCCCTCTGCTGCCAGCACTGCCCATCTGCTGCTGCTGCCCAGGCGGGTGGTACATTGTTAGTCCGACAGCTCCGCTGAATCCTGTTCGTCTTGGGAGGCCTTGTTGGTAGCGAAACTACTGACAGCGTAACCTTCAGCTTTTCAGACGCACGCAAGACCTAGTAGCACGACTGGGGGGATTAACTGGATGGTGCGGTTTATCATCATTTTAATAGTTTGGACTCTCTCCCACTAAGAAAGATGTAGAGGATTCCATTGCTCGCACATTTCTGTTACTTTTTTTTAATAAAAAGTTTTCATTCTCCTTCAAAAAAACAAAAAAAAAAAACCCCAAACTGAAATGGCTATTATGGGGGCATTCCTGGGGCGGAGCCGGCCGGTTAAGTGCTGGTTTTCAGCTAGGGCTTATCTTTATGCACTTCTTCATAGCCGATATCTCAATGAACTGTTTTCACCCAGAAATTCAGTGTCATGGCCCGGCATGGAATTTCTGAGTATAAGGCCAACGGCAGTCACCAAAATGCTGATCGCTGCCGGCTGAATATCGGGCCAAGGGGGTCTTAATGCTTGTGCCTGTAATTTTGAAAACTCCAATAAAGATGTACTTAAAAAATGAAAATGTTTTCTGGTAACATAAGAACATAAGATTTGCCACAGCTGGGTCCGACCAGTGGTCCATCGTGCCCAGCAGTCCGCTCACACGGCGGCGCCTAGCTCAAAGACCGGTGCCCTATTTGAGTCTAGCCTTACTTGCGTATGTTCTGATCCAGTAGGAACTTATCCAACCTTGTCTTGAATCCCTGGAGGGTTTTCCCCTATTTGAATCCCTGAAGGGTGTTTTCACCTATAACAGCCTCCAGAAGAGTGTTCCAGATTTCTACCACTCCATGGGTGAAGAAGAGCTTCCTTACGTTTGTACGGAATCTTTTCCCTTCTAACTTTAGCGAGTGCGCTCTCGTTCTCCTCACCTTGGAGAGGGTGAACAATCTCTCTGTCTCTATTAAGTCAATTCTCTTCAGTATCTTGAATGTTTCGACCATGTCCCTTCTCAGCCTCCTCTTTTCAAGGGAGAAGAGGCCCAGTTTCTCTAGCCTCTCATTGTACGGCAGCTCCCCCAGCCCCTTAACCATTTTTGTTGCTCTTTTCTGGACCCTTTCGATTAGTACTATGGGTGGAATTAGTGCTCTCCCCTCTGCAGAGACGCCGAGTACACTTTGTCACACAAGATGACAGGTGTAAAGGGAGGGAGGGTTTATTGGAAGCAGACGCACTTGGCCTGTGCCTTTCGTAGGGCTGATCAGTGATGTGGCTGTTTTCGGTGTTAGGGATACAAATAGAGCTGTCTCCTATCTCATCCATCATCTAGGGCAGTGGTTCCCAACCCTGTCCTGGAGGACCACCAGCCAGCCAGGTTTTCAGGTTAGCCCTAATGAATATGCATGGAGCAGATTTGCATGCCTGTCACCTCCCATTATATGCCCATCTCTTGATTTAGAGCAGGGGTGTCCAACCTTTTGGCTTCACTGGGCTGCACTGGCTGAAAAAAAATGTTCCTGGGGCCACAGCAAGACACAGGAGGGAGCCGGCAAGACGGTGAACACCAGGGGGCAGCAGAGGAAAACACTGCATCACCCTCGACCAGGGCCGCACAAAATACTTCACGGGGCCGCAGGTTGGACACCCCTGATTTAGAGCTTGGGGTCACTGGAAACCAATTAAACGGATGAGTTCTGCTTGTGTGGCTTTGAAGGTTCTGGGATATCACTGCTGACAGGAATATAATTCCTGGCAAACTGAATAAGGTTCCGAATTTTTTTGGCAGGATGGCTGTCTATTCATATCTCCAACAACTCATTTACAAGCAGAGAAGCCTGCTTGCAGGATTTAGTCTTAATTTGGTCTGTGGAATAGCTTCTGTCACCTAATATGGCCCTTGCAAACTTTTGTTAAACACAGAGCCGAAGGGTTTGAATTGGTCCTCAAGTCGTCTCTTATCTTTGTTGACATCATACAGAATAACTGGATACACACATGCATCTAAGGAATTGTGGCATTTCCAGGTTGGATTGTTTGGGAAGTTAGTGGTAGAAATATTTGTCGCTGTTGATGTCGTAGGTCAGGGCTTCTTAACAAGTGGCGCCCACAGCCCCAAGGGACGCAGAGAAAGATCTTCAGGACTGAGGCAATTAATTGAAACATTCTAGACAGAGTAAAAGCAGTTCTTAGAACTGTTATTGGCAATTTTACGTAACAGTCGTTAGTGACTAATAGTGACATATGTAACCGTCGGTAATCACTAAGTAGACACATCTAGGAAGGAGTGTGAGGGTCTCATTGATCAGTTGTATGGGAACCACAAATGTTAAAGAACTCCTGCCCTAGTTGTAAGGATTTAAACCCCCCCTTTTATTTATGAAGCTATATTAGGCTTTTTTATCGCCAGACGCAACAGTATTAGCTCCGAATTTGACCACTTAACTCCATTCTACCAAAAAATTACATTGGCTTCCTGTTGAGGGAAGAGTTCTCTTCAAGTTTGGATGCCTCGTCTACAAAGCCCTACCTGGCCCTACCGCCTAACTACCTGACTGCTCAGTTCACATTCTCATCGCCAAGCTGTTCCGCATGTTCCCGATCTTTTTTTTTTTTTTTACCTTCCCTTCAGTCCAAGGCTATACTCTGAAAAGATTCATTAACCGACTCTTTATCATACCAAGCCACTTCCAGGGATCCCGAACTGGGCCCAGTGGTTAGAATATCAACCTCATATCTATGCATTTTAGAAAGCTATTAAAAACCCATTTGTTCTCAAAATTCTTGTCATCTCTCCAAAGCGGCATATTGATGTGAAACTCGTTGATGCCAATGTTCTATCTATCGTTGCTCACTGACAATGGTCAGCCCATCTCTTTTGTAAACCTCATAGAACCAAAAGGCTTTTGCGGTATATAAATAAAAATTGATGTTATGTAATACCGCCATAGCCAGTGATTTAAAAAAAAAAAAAAAAGAAGCCTAACAGCTCCGTCAAGGGGTGGGGGGAGGTAATTTTTTGTAGTTGACGTCTGGAAGCTATGAATGTCAATAAAGATGCACATTAAAACACTGAAAACATAAAGCCTTGACTAGAACCTGGTTGGAGTACAGCTAAAGCTGCGTAGTGGAGCAGTGATCGGAAAATTTCAACGTCAGCCTCTACACATTGAAATCTCCCTGCCATACTTCCAACTAGAGAGTTGCGCGGGGACAGAAATCCCACCCATCCCCGCCAGGATCCTCTCCGTCCCCACCAGAATCCTCTCCGTCCCCGTCGGGATCCTCTCCGTCCCCACCAGAATCCTCTCCGTCCCCGCCAGGATCCTCTCCGTCCCCGTCGGGATCCTCTCCGTCCCCGCCCGTCCCCACAAAGAATTACCTCCATCCCCGCCCGTCCCCATAAAAAGCAGCAACGACTTCTGACAGGATCATCAATTCCACAGTTTCTTTTGTGTTTGCGCTGCTGTTTTCCTTGTGGAATCTCTTTGGTGGAACCCCTTTTTTTGTTTTCTGTTCAGGTAATTAATTTACAAACCCCCTCTTTTACTAAGGCTGACGTGTCCATTATATTATATAGACGAACCCTGATTCCAAAGCCTTCCATCCCCGTGGGCCAGAGGGGGGTCCCTGTGGGAGTCCCGTGGGTTAGGGGAGATTCCTGCGATCCACGTTCCCGTGCAGACCTTTACTTCCAACACCATATGTGAAGGTGATGCTTGAATAAGGTATAGTGCTGCTGTCTCTGTGATTGGGCTTCCCCCCCACCCCCCAACCCCGCTAACTTTTCTGCAGACTTGTGAACCTCTGTTATTAAATCCCTACCGGTCTCTCCCCTCCCCCCCTCCGCTGAATATTTGAGGGGCTGATAAGGTTTTAATCCCCTGCTGTCTGGTTTCTTGCTGTCCTGCTGCTTTTTCTTTTTTGAAGGGGTCCTGACAGATTCCAGGCTGCTGATATGGGGAGAAGGGGGATTTGGAAATAAGTGCCAGTAATTTG
Source organism: Geotrypetes seraphini (assembly GCF_902459505.1). Taxonomy (NCBI): domain Eukaryota; kingdom Metazoa; phylum Chordata; class Amphibia; order Gymnophiona; family Dermophiidae; genus Geotrypetes; species Geotrypetes seraphini. Next base: position 6,441,038 of record NC_047098.1, read on the forward strand.
CTTTTTGTTGCTGAGGTTTTTAAGTTCTTGCACTCTTGTCATCACTTATTATCGCATGCAAGTTTCAAACAGGCCGGGGAAGATTTCCTTTGTTACTTTGAGGGCAGCGTGTTGCGGATGAAGAGTATATGCCGTATACAAGATAGCGATGTGCGTTAACACGTATAACTCGCAAAACAAAGACCGTACAACGACAAAGCTGCAGCAAAGTGAAGTTTTCACCAAAAGCTTGAGAAAACAAATGAACGCAGCCGTGCATAAAGTATTTGTGTTTACATGAAGAGCATGTGGTCTTCCTTCTTTATCGCTACATTTTTGGGATGATTCTTCTGCCTTCCTTCTCCCAAAATAGCTGATGGATTTTTTTTGTTCCCTGTTCTTGCCATCTCTCCTTTTCTTCAGGTCTTTATTTCTCTAGTATCCTGTTTCCAACAGTGGCCAACCCAGGTCCCAAGTACCTGGCAGAAACCCAAAGAGCAGCAACATTCCAGAGCTGAGATTGTGATGTCATAATGCCTCATTCCACCAATGCCTAAGAGCCAACTTCAGCAGTGATGTCACAATGGCTTGACTGTCCTATACTTGGCTCACATAAGAACATAAGAGTTGCCATACTGGGACAGACTAAAGGTCCATCAAGCCCAGAATCCTGTTTCCAACAGTGGCCAACCCGGGTCCCAAGTACCTGGCAGAAACTGAAAGAGTGGCAACATTCCAGAGCTCAGATTTTGATGTCATAATGCCTCATTCCACCAATAAGAGCCAACCTCAGCAGTGATGTCACAATGGCTTAATTGACCTATACTCAGCTCACATAAGAATTGCCATAATAGGACAGACCGAAGGTCCATCAAGCCCAGAATCCTGTTTCCAACAGTGGCCAACCCAGGTGCCAAGTACCTGGCAGAAACCCAAAGAGTGGCAACATTCCAGAGCTGAGCTTGTGATGTCATAATGCCTAAGAGCCAACCTCACCAGTGATGTCACAATGGCTTGACTGTCCTATACTTGGCTCACATAAGAGCTGCCATACTGGGACAGACCGAAGGTCCATCAAGCCCAAAATCCTGTTTCCAACAGTGGCCAACCCAGGTCCCAAGTACCCAGCTAGATCCCAAGTAACAAAACAGATTTTATGCTGCTTATTTTAGGAATAAGCGGTGAATTTCCCCAAACCATCTCAAGGAAATTAACATGCAGTAGAGGACTTGTTATAAACCATAGGGTTAGATGCTCAAACCTGCTTGGGCACCAACCTTTCAGAAGGTGGCTAAAAAAAAGAAACGGAAATTTGAATCCAGCTAGAACGTGGATCATCTTTCCCTTCCACGCTGCTTTATTTCTGCTATTATCGAGTGCTTGGGCTATAGATCGGATAGAATCTGCCAGCAGCTGTGTTCAGACCTGCTTATTGTCTTTTTCGGGCTGGACATCTCTTTACATTTCAAAGGCATCCTACCCTACGAGCCTGCGTTTGAGCAGAAACTTTTCCCAGAATATCTCGGTCATGAGAGCAGCTAAAGTATAGATTTCCGCTAAAGATCCTGAATACTATGATTTTTTTTTTCTTTAAGATAATGGGTGGGGGGCAGTAGGACATTTTCCTCTTCCTCTCTATCTGCAATGAGGAAGGGCAAAGGTTCCCAGTTAGTGACTAAAGGTTCTGGGGTGACAACCTGGTGTGATTATGGCAGAAAATCACCAGTTTATGAAGGGAAACAAAGGCTTTTACTCAGCTTGGATACAATAATAGTTTGGTCTCTTGTGGCCTATCTGGACTGCCATCTCTTCTTTTTAGCTTGGCAGTGTCACAAGATTGCCACTAGAGGTCATGGCAACTGTTTTGAGAGCAGCGCTTGCATGGGCAGGAGTGGCTGGGGGGGGGGGGGGTCTCTACAGATGGGCAAGGGGAAGACAACTGCTGTTTGGAGGGGAGGGAGAGAGATAAAAAGGACAAAGCACAAATTTTTGGCTTCCACCGAAAACATACGGTCTGTTTTGGTTGAAACCACCGAAACCGGGCAGAAAAAGGATTTGGGGCTGGTTTTGGTGCCGAAACCAAAAACAGAATTTGGTTGGCCTCTAGATGAGAGCATGATAGTTGTAGCCCAGGGCAGCAGATTACAGATGAGAGGTCACAACGAGCACAGAACCTCGCCCCCTCCCCCTCCCCCGGTACAACAGACATCTGTAAGAAAAGGAAAAGAAATACCAGACATGGTTGGTCGTCGTGTAACTGGCTATGAAGTTCTTTTCCTAATTGTGCATGTGGGGGTTTTAATATATTTCTTTAAAAAAATTTTTTTTGTATTTTCAAAATAAAAATCTGCATTTTGGACTGACTTCCATTCTTTTGTTTGAATTCTTGCCACAGTCATCTCATGCACCTTGTGGCCTGAAAGGTTTATTTGGGGAAAGCAGTCTTGTTAGCAAAAAAGTCCATCTTGTTGTATTGGCTGGAGAATGCTGGCGACCTGGTGGACACAAATGATAACTTTGCTTTCTATGGAGTGCCTGGACACAGTGGTGCAGTAAAGGGGGGGGGGGAGGTCCACCCCAGGTGCTGTCTTGGTGGAGGCACCAGCACCTCTACCCCCAAGTCACTCTTGCATCCACTCTACCCCCAAATCTTCGTCAACACGAGCAACTTCTCTGGCCCGCTTCTCCTGCTGGCCTGGCTCCCCTCTGAAATCACTTCCTTGTCGCGGGAGCCAGGAAGTGACATCAGAGGGAAAGCCAACGTCAGCGTGAGTAGCAGGCCGGAGAAGCTCTTGCGCTTGTGAAGCTCACAAGCTATCTATCTAACGTACCTGGGGCAATAGAGGATTGAGTGACTTGCCCAGGGTCACAAACACAACATGCTGAGGCTGTAGCAGTAGCCACTAGGCCACTCCTTGCCTCTTGTGGCTCCAGTCCACGCAAGTAATTCCATGCCTGGTCGGAGTACAGCTAAGAACTGTAGGTGCATATCACGAGTTGCATTTGGAGCAGAACTTGGTAAAATCCCGATGCTTAAATGGTTTTATCAGCCCTGACTCCGCTTGGTACTTAACTTAACCCTGCCTCTGGAAAAGATACCGGATCTTGCTCTCCCAGGCATCCTCTCCAGTTGATGTGAAGCCTTGCAAATGTGCATCTGTGGGAACAATTTGAGGAAGCGGGTTTTGACTGTTTGGCTGTGTAAAGACTGGGAAGAGGGGCAGTGTCTGAGCTGATTTGAAGTAACGTTGCAGGATTTTGCTTTTTTAATAGCTGCCATTGTCTCATTTTGTGAAGGGCTTGTAGGATCATGCAGTTTCTTGGCTGCCTGTGGTTTCTCTGTTCTGTGCTATTAGTTTTTCTCTGTTTCATCGTTAATAAGAGAAGAGAGAAACTTTTCGTTTTCTGAAGAGTAATTGTCTGTTTTGAGGTGGTGAACAGACTAGGCCAACAGATCATGTTGATTTTCTCACATGCCCTGCAAAAAAAAAAAGGATTTAAAATGATCTGAAAACATCTTCCACCTTGTTAAAGGAGTAAGGATGCCAAAGCTTGGGATTGTCTTCAGAGCGAAATATGAAATAAGCATATCAAGGATAAACTAAGTTAATATCTAACAAGGATATGCTTTTTGAGGCCCTTGTACATAAGAATATAAGAATTGCCATACTAGGAATAGAGGTCTGCACGGGAACGGGGATCCCGCGGGAATCCCCCCTAACCCACGGGACTCCCATTGGGGACCCTCCTCTGGCCAACGGGACTTCCATGGGGATGGAAGGCTTTGGAAGCAGGGTCCGTCCATATAATATAATGGACACGTCGGCCTTAGTAAAAGAGGGGGTTTATAAGTGAACCTGAACAGAAAACAAAAAAAGGGTTCCACCAAAGAGATTCCACAAGGAAAACAGCAAAAGAAACTGTGGAATTGATGATCCTGTCAGAAGTAATTGCTGCTTTTTATGGGGACGGGCGGGGATGGAGGTAATTCCTTGCGGGGACGGGTAAAGACGGAGAGGATCCTGGCGGGGACGGGCGGGTATGGGTGGGATTTCTGTCCCCGCGCAATTCTCTAACTAGGGACAGACCCGAAGGTTCATCAAGCCCAGCTTCCTGTTTCCAACAGTGGCCAACCCAGGTCCCAAGTACCTGGCAGAAACCCAAATAGTAGCAACATTCCAGAGCTGAAATTGTGATGTCATAATGCCTCATTCCACCAATGCCTCAGAGCCAACCTCATCAGTGATGTCACAATGCCTATGAGCCCACTATCAACGCCAGACTGCGCCCCTTCTACCTTGCTTCTAGAACAGGTTGCCGGAATCAATATGTCGAGCTCCGTCTCAGATTCTGCTCAAATCCAGGCTAAAGCCCACTTGTTCGATGCTGCCTTCAACTCGTAGCACACGCCGTAGTATTAAACTCCCCTGCCTCTATCTCTTATATGTACTAACAACTATGGTACAGCACTGCTCATGCCCTGTAACGTTTTATAAATGCTCAGAAGTATTATCCTGAGCCCGCTGGGACAGACAGAGGAAAACGATTGAATAAACCATTCTGACTTCCTCTGAGAAAACAGTATAGAAAATTGAATCAATAAATAGTGTGAAAAGTTTCAGCCTCTGATAACCAGAGCTGGTATTGTGATGTCATAATACCTCATTCCACCGATAAGAGCCAACCTCTTCAGTGATGTCACAATGGCTTGATTGTCCTAAACTTGGCTCACTTTTACCACATTTTGATTTCTAGTGGTTAAAGCTACAGCCTCAGCACCCTGAGGTTGTGGGTTCAAACCCGCGCTGCTCCTTTCGACCCTGGGCAAGTCACTTAATCCCCCCCCATTGCCCCAGATAGATAGATTGTGATCTTGCTGGGACAGACAGGGAAAAAATGCTGGAGTACCTCAATAAATTCATGTAAACCATTTTGAGCTCCCCTGGGAGAACGGTATAGAAAATTGAATGAATAAATAGTAGGAGGGGAAAGGCGGGAAACGGCAATAGGCTGAGTATCCTGTGATCACCTTTATTCAAACCTTCTTCCTTACGATTAAACTCTGGCGATACCTTGAAGACTGAATTTTCATCCAGAATCCTTGGGTTCGTTTTGGAGTCTACTGTCTCTTTGACTAATCAAATTACGAATGCATTGAAAAAATGCTCCTTTAGTTTACGGATGTTGAGGGAGGGTAGGCCGTTTTTCCCATCGGCATCGTTTTGTCGTATTGGTCCAGGCTATTACATTAGCTCATCTGGATTATGCAAACTCTCTTTAAGTAAGTGTAATTTAAAGAGATTGCAGCTTCTTCAGGACACGGCTGCCAAATTAATTTTCCGTAAGAGTAGATCCACTCCATTAGTGCAGGCACTGCATTGGCTCCCAGTATACTGGAGGGTTCAATTTAAGTTTGCCGTTGTGGTATTCAAAATTTTATCTGGGATATTTTCCCCATTACTTACTCTTTCTTTTAATTCCCAACAACCCCTTTCTTCTATCTAGAGGAACACAGATTTAAATTAGTATTCCCTTCCAATAGGGGTAGTCAAACTTTAGGCAGGCTTTCCCACTCTATGACAATAATAATAATAACTTTATTCTTCTATACCGCTACAATCTTGCGACTTCTAGGCGGTTTACAGTCAAGAGAGCTGGACGTTCAGCGAGTTACAATATGCAGATAGTCAGAGGAAATACAGAGTACAGAAACTTTAAGAAAGCGAAAAAATAAAATATACAGTTTGCTAAGAAATTTCCGAGAGGACCTGTTTGAGAGAGGTCGCGAATTACAAAAAATACAGCGAAAATTACAATATACAGTTTAAGAATTTTTCAGGGGGGACATATTAGAAGACATGTCCCGGATTGCAAAATACGGTTTGATTAGGATTTCAGAGGGGGTATTTTGGGAACGAGAAAAGAAAGAAGTGTTCGGTGAAGATTCTGTTTAGGTGATATATCTGTCGAATAAGGCCGTTTTTATGAGTTTTCTAAAAGCGTTGTAGGTCAGTCTAGCTTTATTAATGTAGTTGTCTAGCCAGTGTTGTTGTTTGTTTGCTTGGTACGCAAAAGTTCTATCCAGAAAGATTTTGTATTTACAATTGGTAATGCTTGGGTATGCAAAAAGATAGCGGTTTCTGGTTTGTCTTATAGGGCTGTAGAATGTGAAGTGAGATAGCAAGTACGTAGGAGCTAGTCCCCAAACTAGTTTGAAACATATGCAGGAGAACTCGACTCACAGCCAGTGCAGTAGTTTGTAGTAGGGGGTGACATGGTCGCTCTTTTTTAGTCCAAATATCAAGCGGATCGCTGTGTTCTGAATAATTCTGTTTCCTCACTGTTTTTTTGGGGTATACCCATATAAACGATGTTGCGGTAGTCCAGAGTAGAAAGCACTAGTGATTGCACTAGTAATCTGAACGATAATGGGTCAAAGTATTTTTTTTAGCTGAAGCTCCATAATGCTTATGATCTAATAAAGATGTACAGTCAAGACAATCATCCCGGTAAAGCTAGCCTAGAGGATCTGAACTGCTACCTGTATCTGAATGAAATTGGAAGGTAGTTTAGGAGAATCAGAATTGCTAGAGTTTTCAGAATTACGCCTAAGAGTATACATTTTACAGGAAGTTCAGAGGGATTCTGACTGTTGACTAAGTTCGAAAGATTGCTACTTCAACTGTTTAATATATTAGAACTTACCCTCTAAATTAACAGACAACAGGACAAGTGGGGGCTTTGGGTGTGTCTCAGGGTGCTTAGGACAGGCGTAGGCAATTCCGGTCCTCGAGAGCCGGAGCCAGGTTAGTTTTTCAGGATATCCACAATAAATATGCATGAGATAGATTTGCATCTCAAGGAGGCAGTGCATGCAAATCCATCTCATAGAAGAAGATGAAGAAACATAGAAGATGACGGCAGAAAAGGGCCATAGCCCATCAAGTCTGCCCACTCCAATGACCTATCCCTCCTTGATTATAACCCCCTAGAGATCCCACATGTGTATCCCATTTCCTCTTAAAATCCAGCACATTGCTGGCCTCAATTACCTGACGCGGAAGATCATTCCAATGATCAACCACCCGTTCGGTGAAGAAATACTTCCTGGTGTCGCCATGAAATTTCCCACCCCTGATTTTCAGCGGATGCCCTCTTGTGGTCGAGGGACCTTTAAGAAAGAAAATATCATCCTCCATGATATATTTAAACGTCTCAATCATGTCTCCTCTCTCTCTCTACGTTCCTCGAGTGAGTACAGCTGCAATTTATTCAGCCTTTCCTCATACGGGAGATCTTTGAGTCCCAAGACCATCCTGATGACCATTCGTTGAACCGACTCAACTCTCAGCACATCTTTTTGGTAATGTGGCCTCCAGAATTGTACACAATATTCCAGATGAGGCCTCAGCATGGATCTCTACAACGGCATTATAATTTCGGGCTTCTGGCTGATAAAACTTCTACGGATACAACCCATCATTTGTCTTGCCTTCGATGAAGCCTTCTCCACTTGATTGGCAGTTTTCATGTCTTCGCTAATGATCACCCCCAAATCACGTTCTGCCTTCGTCCTAGCTAAGTGTGTAAGTTCTGCACGGATTCCTTACATTTTTTAGCATTGAAGCTTAGCTGCCAAGTCGGGGACCAATGTTCCATACATATTCATTGTGGATATCTTGAAAACCTGACCTGACCTGAAAACCTGACCTGGCTCCGGCTCTCGAGGACCGGAATTGCCTACCCCTGGCTTAGGGTGAGGGGGGTTACGAGTTAAATACATTCTCGAAAAGGTGGGCTTTTATTCTGGATCTGAATAGCTCTTGAGAGGGAGAATGATGCGAGGAAGCAGCAGTGAAATGTACAAGGTGGTGAGAAGGGCTGGGAATCCAGAGACTGCATCAGTGAAGACTTGGCTGATGTAAAAATTGGAGCCCGAAGGGGCTAAGTCTTGTACTCAGTGGTGGGAACTCCCTGTGGTGGAGAGAGCTGGCATCCTGGCTGTTGATTGTTTGAGCTGAGCGTGTGTGGGTGTGTGCCTCAGCCTTCCAGCTATCTGGCACGGTACCCAACGCTGCGCTGCAGTGTCTGGCTATGATTTGAATGATCTGGCTTGGGTCTGGGTAATTCCATGTTCTCTGGAGGCAGCAGGTTTTAGCAGCCGATCTGCCAGTGCAAACACTTTGAATTCGATCCTTTATATTTGCATACAGCAATGGGCCATATATTACCATCAAATCCCTTGTTTAGTTGGCGTGAACGAAGCAAGACTATTTCTGTTTGTCTTTTTCCTGTTGAGAGATAGTGTTTATTTAATTTTACAAGAGGGATTTTTAAAATAAAAGTCTAATATGGTTTCCTCTGGCCTCCCAATGTATTCAGGAAACATCCCAGAGAAGAGACACCCAAGCTAGGCAAATCTTACCCTGCTTCAATGCTGCAAATCTCAGATTTCTCAAAATCCACTCGAGGGGGGGTAAATTTTCAGAGGTTTAGGAATTTGCTAATGTGCATTAAAGGCAATGTTATTTGAATGCGCGGCTGTTAAATCAGTTTGGGATGTGGTTTGGCAGTGAATGCAAGATCCATTTGGGTTTCACACTGTGTTAACTATTGCGTTCAGCTGCTTTGCCACATTTAGTTTGGAAATATAAAGCCTATGGGCTTAGCTATTTAACATATTTTATCAGAAGGGGGGGTCCAGTATTTGTTTATTCATAAATATGAAGAGGTGGCCGCCATCAGATGGAATAATGTTCATTATACACAGAGGGTTTGGGCTCTTTTGGATAACTTTTGTAATTTACATACTGTATAATGAGGGTTACCAGATTTTCCTTTAGTAAAATTCAGGCCGCCGCGCGGCAGTTCCCTCTAAGCTGAGCAGGTGTCCTCCAGCTGCATTGCTACCACTAGGGGGTGGAATATTTTCAGTCGCTAAGGACAGGTATGTTCCCTGGAGTCCTGCAGAACTTGCCTGTCCCTCACAATTGAAAAATGTGACAGTAAAACAGCACCCTCTATTGGTGAGACTGTGGGTGGAGGACTCCTGCTCATACTCCCATCCCCCGCTGCCTGCTCTCGTTGGGCAGGAGGGCATCTGTGCGTGCGCCTATGCCTTCCTGCCTGACTTGATTTCGAGGAAGCTTTTCAAAACCCGGAAAAAGGAGGACATGTCCGGACGTCAGGGAACCCTATCTATAAATAATATCATTTTCAATTTTTATCTTGAGTTCCCAATTTGCCTTTGTTATACTTTTGTCTTAGGGGGGGGGGGATGTTATTAGGTGATTCCATAATATTTGTATTGTTTAAAGTCAATAAAATACATATTTGAAAGAGAAAAGCAGCAATGTGAGCATATGCAAACCAGTTTACAGACATTAGCCAGCTTCAGAATGGTCTTAACTCGCACTGCAGCTACTTATCATTTCCTATAGCGCTGTACGTTAAACTTTCAAGAGACGGTCCCTGCTCCGTAGAGCTTACAGATTAACCAAGCAGACAGGATGAGTAGGGGGTTAGGTAGTTAACGTAAGAAGATAAGAATAGCATTAATGGGTCAGACCAAGGGTCCATCAAGCCCAGTAGCCCGTTCTCCCGGAGGCCAATCCAGGTCACTAGCACCTGGCTAAAACCCAAGGTGTAGCACTATTCCATGCTACCTGTACAGGGCAAGCAGTGGCTTCCCCCATGTCTTTCTCAAACAGGCGTGGGTGCTTTACTAGCGAGTGGGAGTTAAGAGTTGAAAGCTCTGCTAATTTCTTTAATTTAATTATTCATTCAAGAAATAAGGAGCAAAAACCCTGCAGGTAGTAATTACCTGATCAGCCCAGTAGAACTTCATAACAGACACATGAATGACAGAAACGTAACCACACCTCACTGCAACTGAAGTATGCATGCATGTTCCTGTCTGCCTCATTTGCATATCATTAACATCAGCCTCTCAATCTGTATACCGAGGTCCTCAAAATAGTACCTGGCGGGCCACATGTGGTCCCGGGCCACGAGTTTGAGACCACTGGTCCAGAGGAAGGCTACTAAAATGGTGTGTGGTCTTCGTGATAAAGCGTATGGGGACAGACTTAAAGATCTCAATCTGTATACTTTGAAGGAAAGGCGGGAGAGGGGAGATATGATAGAAGTGTTTAAATACCTACATGGCCTAAATGCACATGAGTCGAGTCTCTTTCATTTGAAAGGAAACTCTGGAATGAGAGGGCATAGGATGAAGTTAAAAGGTGACAGGCTCAGGAGCAACCTAAGGAAATACTTTTTTACAGAAAGGGTGGTAGATGTTTGGAACAGTGTCCTGGAGGAAGTGGTAGAGACAGAGACTGTCTGATTTCAAGAAAGCCTTGACCTGACACCGTAAAAGTTGTGCAATTCTGACAAAGGTAGGTCCACAGATTTCCCATCTGGAAAATTCGGACCCCTAGACACCCTCCCCCCCTGTCACGCTCCCAATCGAATAAGCTAGATTAAAATTATGTGCCTTTTTGGGGTATTTGCGGGCTGGCTTTGCCCCTAACCCCCGCCAGTATGGAGGGAGAAGTGTACTGGTCCTGACTGCTTACGTGCTCCCCCACTTCCTTGTGTACGGCTGCATCTTCTCTCTTAAGTCCAGCGTGAGGGAAATGTTCTTCAGTATGTTGGTTCTCTCTGTTTATTATTTGGGATTTTGGCTCTTTTTTTTTTTTTTCATGCTGAGATTTGTGAAGTGTGGAGAGCTGACCTTATAAAGTCATCTTTGCTGCAGCAGGAGCTGGTTTTAAGGAAGACCATTTAGGCAGAGTCTGGAGATTAGCTAGCGGGCGATAAGAGAGTGCAAACACACCAGCTACCTTGCCCTGCCTTTTCCTTGCACTAAATTCATATCTTAACCTGTCTTGGGGTCACACTTGCACTTCACAGAGAAGTAATTGTATTTTTTTCATTTGATATACCGCTTGTACACGGGTATTAAGTGGTTTCCAAAACGAAATACATTTGGCACTTTGAACATCACTCTCTGTCCCAAATAGGCTCATAATCTAAATTTAAGCGCCTAAGAGAAAAAGATAAAAATAGAAAGAAGATGCGAAGGAAGAAGGAGCCCCAGAGAGATATAGAGAAGCAGGAAAGGGAAGCAGAGCGGTTACGTTGTTGAGTAAAAGATAGAATAGTAAAACTAACATAAGAACATAAGACTAGCCTTACTGGGTCAGACCAAAGGTCCATCAAGCCCAGTGGCCCATTCTCACGGTGGCCAATCCAGGTCACTAGTACCTGGCCAAAACCCAAAGAGTAGCAACATTCCAGAATCTCAGAATAGCAAGATTCCGGAACCCCAAAGAGTGGCAACATTCCAGAATCTCAGAGTAGCAAGATTCCGGAACCCCAAAGAGTGGCAACATTCCAGAATCTCAGAGTAGCAAGATTCGGGAACCCCAAAGAGTGGCAACATTCCAGAATCTCAGAGTAGCAAGATTCCGGAACCCCAAAGAGTGGCAACATTCCAGAATCTCAGAGTAGCAAGATTCCGGAACCCCAAAGAGTGGCAACATTCTTTGCGGAATTCCCAGAGTACCAACATTCCATGCTACCAATCCAGGGCAAGCCGTGGCTTCCCCCATGTCTTTCTTAATTAAAGATTATGGACTTTTCCTCCAGGAACTTATCCAGCTAAGCTATCCGCTCCTACCAGAACCTCTGGCAACGCGTTCCAGAGCTTAACTTACCATATCGGGCAGGAGAAAAGAAATAGAAATAGAAAAAATAAATTAAAATAAGACAAACCCAGCAAAATGGAAACGAAATAAGGCCTGAATAGTTGGAGGGAGAAATTGCAGTTAGTGGTAGACGCTTGTTTGTGGATTTTGGAGAGTATCTCATAGAGTTCCAAAGTGTTGATGAAATAGAATTGATTTCAATAGTTTTCAGAAGGAGAAGTAGGATGTTTCCTCATGGAAGTCATGAGGCATGGCATTCCCAGTGTTAGGACCTGCATATGAGAGAGCTCTCTTTCTTGTTGTTTTTAGTTTTATTAATCTTGGTCCAGGGACTTCAAATCGATCGTCATATGCTGATCTCAGAGTTCCATTAGGTTGATATCTGGCCAGTTTCTTGTACAGATCGTCAGGAAGCTAAAGATGCCAGGTTTTGAAGACTAGACAAAGTAGCTTGAATTCAATCGGTTTAGTTATTGGCAGCCAGTGCAGATCAAATAGAATCGACGGTTATTTTATGCCACAACCCGGAAAACCATCTAGTCGGTGGTTGCTCCCACTCTATGAAATACCCTCCCCTTAGCGTTAAGACTGGAAACCAACTCTAATCATTTTAAAACTAGCCTTAAATCCTTTATCTTTAAGGATGCGTTTGAGATAAATGGACCACCTATGTCTTCCCTTTTTCCATATCGTTCTTTCCATTACCTTTTTTTCCTCTTGTGCCGTGTCTTGACATTTCAAATTTGCATATACATTTTCTTTCCGTTGTTTTTAATTATTTTTGTTTGTTTCAAAATTGTTTTCTATTGTAAACCTCTTTGGTATTCAGCCGTAATAAACTAAACTTTTCCATTACTATGGAGGGAAGTGAGGACGAACGCTGTGTATAAAGGGTTTCCTTTACATCAGGGGTAGGCAATCCCGGTCCTCGAGAGCCACAGGCAGGTCAGGTTTTCAGGATATCCACAATAAATATGCATGAGATGGATTTGCATCTCAAGGAGGCAGTGCATGCAAATCCATCTCGTACAAATTCATCGTGGATATCCTGAAAACCTGACCTGCCTGTGGCTCTCGAGGACCGGGATTGCCTACCCCTCTTTAGATCGTTAAGAAAGCATTTACAGGACTGGGGTTCAGGTTTTTACTCCTAGACAGCAGTGGAGAATTGTTCGGTCACCAGCTGAGCTCTGCCTAGGGCAGGATTAATTCGTTGAGGGTCCCTAGGCACACAAGTACACTGGGCCCCCTGCCCCACCCCACCCCATCATGCGCCTAGGCGGAAACAGGAAGCTGCGTCAGAGGGAAGCTTTGGGCAAGCAGCACCGCTTGCAAAATTACAGTTCCCGTTGCCTTTCTTACCCGCGTTGCTTGCTTGTCTTACTTTCCATCGATTGGGGGGGGATTGCCGATTGGGGGGCCCGTGTTGCTGATCGATGCTGGAGGGGCCCATCACCGTTTGGAAAAAAACAATGTTGATGCCTTCCTTGATCGGGGCCCCCTGACCATTTCGGGCCCTAGGCACGTGCCTTCTTGACCTATTGGTTAATCCTGCCCTGGCTCTGCCATGTTCCCTCCTCGAGGGCCGCAATCCAGTCGGGTTTTCAGGATTTCCTCAATGAATATGCATGAGATCTATTAGCATACAATGAAAGCAGTGCATGCAAATAGATCTCATGCATATTCATTGGGGAAATCTTGAAAACTCGACTGGAATGCGGCCTTCGAGGAAGGACTTTGACATCCCTGTACTCTAAAGCCCTTTGGATGAACTGTGGGACCCCCTCCCAAATTTCTGGCCGAGGCCCCAGCAAGTTTTAACACCGGCCCTTCTTCATGCTCCTCTGTAAATCAAGAGTTATGCTTCTCCTTGTGATTCCCCCCGCCCTTCCTTTTTCCCTTCCCCTCCCTTTCCCATTGGCTTTGCTCCCCTCTCACCCCTATGTTTATTAACTGCAGTCATTGTACACTGCTGGATTTAAGGCAGCTTTGAAGTGATTAGGGAGAAGATTCTTTTAGGATTGCATGTGTGAGATACAGGCAGAATGAAAGACGGACTGTAATTTCATCCCTACAAACAGATGGGCCAGCGGTTGACATGCTTGGGTGTCTGGCCTTGTTGCACAGTCCCCCATGTCTAGTTCTTATCCAGCTGCTCTTGCCCGCAGATGCGTTCCCAGAGATGCTGCGCAGTCCATGAGTGGGAGGCAGAGAATGCCAGAGGGGCTGATGCTAGGTCACAGCTGGGGGCGGAGGCGTTCCAGAAGGTTCTTTTTTTACCTGAAGTGGGGCCAGATGACTGGTGTGTGGGTGGGGAGACATTTTGTGTAATTTTTTTGCCTGGTTCAGTAAGACAATGCTGATAGGTTCTTCAGCTGGAGAAGTTGGCTTTGCTGTTCCTCAGCTTCCAAAGAGCTCCTTGCCCCTTTAGTACCAATTAAGCTTGGAAAACCAATTGGAGTCCACAAGTAGTCTCACACATTACTAACACGCAACATCACTACTTAAGAATGCACACTGGTTATCCATCGCATACGGAATTTCATATAAAATTGCTTTACTAACCTTTAAAATAATAACCGCTAAAGCTCCAATATTTCTAGAAAGATTCCTCACCCCTTACAACCTAATAAGAAATCTAAGATCTGAAGAAAAAAAAAAAATAATAATCATCTCTTTGTCCCGTCCCTACAGCACCGCTGGCCCCAGAGCCAGGGAGAAGGCAGTAAGCTGTTGTTCAGTGGTGACACCTAGTGGCTGAATCTAGGAGCCATGATTGTAAGATTCTAGAAGGAATCTTGGTGTGTGGCCCACCTTGACCCTGGCCAAGGCCTGCAATGATTGGACTGGGTGAGTTGTGAGGAGATGGTAGCTAAGTGGTTTTTAGTGCAAGGCCTGGGGGGCTAATAGTGGCTCCCAGAGACCTCTGGGTATTTTTTTTTTTTTTTCTGGTATTCAGCCTCTCTACCCAGGGTCAGTGCAGAAAGGGGTAAGTGAATTGGGGGAAGAGCCACATGCTTGAAGGACAAGACATTTTTCAATATACAAAAGAGAATGCATGTGGAAATTCTCGCAACCTCCTTAGTGCTACCAGGCGCATGCGGCACTGTACGTTAAACATGCAAGAGATGGTCCCTATTTACAAGAACTTACAATCTAATTATGACAGACACTGTCCATAAACTGCTGTTGAGACAGACAGGGGAGAAACCACTGCTTGCCCTGGATCGGTGGCATGAAATGCTGCTACTATTTGGGGTTTTGCCAGGTACTTGTGGCTTGGATTGGCCTCCGTGAAGACAGGATACTGGGCTAGATGGACCATTGGTCTGACCCAGTAAGCCTATTCTTATGTTCTTATGGGTTTGGACAAGTTCCTGGAGAAGAAGTCCATGAACTGCTGTTGAGACAGACATGGGAGAAGCCACTGCTTGCCCTGGATCGGTAGCATGGAATGTTGCTACTCTTTGGGATTCTAGAATCTTGTTGATCTTTGGGATTCCGGAATCTTGCTATTCCTTGGGATTCTATATGGAATGCTGCTACTATTTGGGTTTTTGCCAGGTACTTGTGACTTGAATTGGCCTCCGTGAAGATGGGCTTGGCTAGATGGACCATTGGTCTGACCCAGTAAGCCTATTCATATGTTCTTATGGGTTTGGACAAGTTCCTGGAGGAGAAGTCCATGAACTGCTGTTGAGACAGACATGGGAGAAGCCACTGCTTGCCCTGGATCGGTAGCATGGAATGTTGCTACTCTTTGGGATTCTAGAATCTTGTTGCTCTTTGGGATTCCGGAATCTTGCTATTCCTTGGGATTCTATATGGAATGCTGCTACTATTTGGGTTTTTGCCAGGTACTTGTGACTTGAATTGGCCTCCGTGAAGATGGGCTTGGCTAGATGGACCATTGGTCTGACCCAGTAAGCCTATTCATATGTTCTTATGGGTTTGGACAAGTTCCTGGAGGAGAAGTCCATGAACTGCTGTTGAGACAGACATGGGAGAAGCCACTGCTTGCCCTGGATCGATAGCATGGAATGTTGCTACTCTTTGGGATTCTAGAATCTTGTTGCTCTTTGGGATTCCGGAATCTTGCTATTCCTTGGGATTCTATATGGAATGCTGCTACTATTTGGGTTTTTGCCAGGTACTTGTGACTTGAATTGGCCTCCATGAAGGTGGGCTTGGCTAGATGGACCATTGGTCTGACCCAGTAAGGCTGTTCATATGTTCTTATGCAATCCAAAGTGGACCCAGCCTAAAAAGGAATGAAGACCACTGAGACAGCTACAGATGAAATTGCACCAGATCCAGGCCTAGTTCCGATGAAACCCCCAGATCTAGTTGGTGACTCTGGCCACATAGAACAGATTCTAGCAATATGAAATGATTAATGTTCAATAATTTTTATTGAGTTTTAAAAATAGATTGCAGATAAGTGGACTGAGGAATTGGGAGTGGAAATTAGTGAGGTAATAATAGAAAAGGCTCAATTTCTTACACTTATTATAGAGAGAATCTATTTCGAATGGTTACGAGGCCTTATGTTTCTCAAGTTCAGGCTTCACATTTTGGTTGTGTTGAGACAAGAATATGCCTAAAATGTAAAAAAATGGATAATACAAGTTTTAAGTTTTATTTTAATTTGATGAATCGCTTAATTTAATTGTTACTAAGCGAATTACAACAAAAAATAACATTTATTTTAAACATAATGCTTAAAAATTTTTAAAACAATAGTTAAGACCAACAGACCGACTGAAACAATAGGTAAAAAAAAAAAAAAAAAAAGCGGAACTACAATTTAATATATTTAGGGTACAGAAGAGAACCATAAATGTGAAATAAGAAACATTAGGAGGGGGACGATGAAAGCCTAGAAGATAATGTAAAATTTTTTAAACATAATTTATAGATTAAAAGCATCTTTAAAAAGAAAGCTTTTTAAATTACTTTTAAAATGACTCAGATTATTTTCCTCTCTCAATTGCTGAGGTAAAGTGTTCCAAAGTTGTGGAGCCATCACCGAAAATATATCTTGTCGTCGAGTTCCAATGACTGGATCATGCTTTTTGGTTGTGTCCCAGAATTTGTGTTTTTCTGGGATCAATTATTTCTAGAATTGTGACAGTTCCTTCCCCCCAGATGGTATTATTTCTTCAATGGGACAGGATTTTTAAGAAAGGGGTAAGGGAATTATTTCGTAAATCTTTTATTATAGCTCAAAAATGTATTTTACCACATTGGTTGGAATTTTGGCATTGGAGGGCAGCATTTCACGCTCTTATGATTATGGAATCCAGGGCGACCCCCCCCCCCCCCATCTTATAAAAAACAGAGTCAATTTGGGATATACAGCAATTATCAGTCAGACCACGCAGTTTTGGAGTGAACTCATTACATTTGCAATCATAAAAGTCTGATCCACAGATATGATTAGGAGCAGTTTTCCTGCTCATGAAACATCCCCCTATTTTCAGGAGCCACATGGGACAACTATTATTCCTGTCTGATTATAAACCCATCTTTTTCTGGTGCTCAGGACACCTTTGGTGCTGTCTTCCATTCCCACACGTGCTCACTGAGTTGGTCGTGTGCACCCTGCGTGCTCTTTCTGCTCGATACACACATGCCCTGCTGGTATTGGTTGTCGTCTTGTGGCTGCGCACGCTCTGTCACCCAGCCGGTCATGCACGTTGTTGAGGTCCGCATTCCCAGACTGCTATCCTGAGGGTGGACTGTGTGTTTGCTGTCGGTCTCCCCCCCCCCTGCCCCCGAAACTCCTGCTGACACGGTCACCAAGCTCGCTTGCATCCTGTCTCCCGGTGCCTACCCGACGATAGGCTTCTCCTGTGTTCGTTCTTCTGCCATGACAAGTACCCACTTGTCCCCCCTTTCATTGAAGTGTCTCAGATGTGTCCTCTCACGCTGGGCTTTAATCTCGTTTCCTGTGTTTGGGGAAACTTTTAAGAGGATCTGTTGCTGGTTCCACTTAAGGGTACTCATTGTAATCCTGCCTAATACTCCTTGGGTGCTGTGCCAGCTGTTGGCAGCCAGCAATAACAGGGGTTGAGGAGGCACGATGAGGCTACTTGGGCTCAGTCTTGAAACTCTCCCTGGTCAGAATGGCAGGGTCCACCTTGGCCCTACTACCGGAAAATGCAGAATTTTAACACGGGCGAACTAAAGGCTATTTTGCAACGGGGTGCCTAGGCTGGGAAGCAGTGGTGTAGAGAGGGTGAGTGGCGCCCCTCCCCGGCCCCTCTTCTCCCCCTTCCCTGCGCCTTCCTGACACCCCCTTGCCTTCCCCCGTACCTTTTTAATTTTCCCGCCGTGAGCAACCTCGCGAACTTGCTCCCCGCGTCACTTCTTGACGTCACTTCGTAGGTGCGGGGCTCAGAAGTGATGTCAGAGAGAGGTGACACCGTGGCGGGCAGCAAGTCGGCAATGCTGCTTTCACAGGGATGATTAAAGGAGGACCTAATATTCTCCCGGCGTTTCACTGACTCCTGCTTGGAATAAACCCAGAAATTCAATGCCAGGCCATGTCTGAGCTTCAGCGTTGAATTTCCGGGTTTCTGGAGCTGGCGAACGCACAGCCTGTTAAGTGTGAGATTCGCCTCTTAACTGACTCTTAAGTTACCACATAAAGACAGGACTGACCTTTATTTGGTCCTATTTATGGGCCCTTAACCAGCCAAGTGCCAACTCTGCCCCCAGAACACCCGCAAAGTAACCGGTTTTCATTTTGGTGCTAACCCAGTCAGTAGCGTAGCGAGGATAGGAGGCACCCTGGGGGTGATGCCCCTCCCCACCCCCCTCCTTCCATGCCACATTCGTGCCCTCCCTTTTACCCCCGTACCTCTTTAAATCGTCGCCAAAATGAGCAGCTTCTCCAGCCTACTGCGTGTGCCGGCATTGGCTTTCCCTCTGACGTCACTTCCGGCCCCACGACCCGGAAGTGATTTCAGAGGGGGAGCCAGGCCGGTGCCGGCAGCAGGCCGGAGAAGTTGCTCGTGCTGGCGAAGATTTAGAGAGATGCAACAGGGGGGTGGGAAGTCGGGTTGCTAGATTTTACGATTGTAAAATCCAGACACTCTAGACCCGCCCCCCCAGGCCTGCCCATCTCCATCACAGTCCCACCCTAGCAGTGCCCCCTCCCACTTCCTGCTTTGGTTGGGCAGGAGGCAGTCTACGATGGAGAGGAGGCTTTTCAAAACCCAGAGAAAGTGCCGGGTTTTGAAAAACTGCCCGGATACCCCCGGAATATCCCCGGGGTTATCCGGATGTCTGTTAACCCTAGTGGGAAGGGAAGGCGTGGTGTGGAGGAGCGGAGAGGTGCCTTTGCGCCCACCAAGATGGCACCCTCTTCACTATGTCACTGTAAACAGCTATTTCCGGTGCCACTAATTGGTTAAGTGCCCTGAAAATGACTAGTTATCCCCAAACAAGAGATTTAACTGGCCAGGAGCCACTTGTGCCTGGCTAAATTGCTTTGAATGTTGACCTCCCTGAACTTTTAGCTCTATATTGCATAGGAACAGTGACCTGGAGTTCCATTAATATGGCAAATAGGGGCCTTTACCGGAGAGCAAAGGGTGTGGTGGGGGGGGAGGTTGGAACAAAGTTTCCCATTCTGTTCCAAAGCTGCTGCAGGCCTTTTCTCATCCAGCTGCAAGTGGAGCCTGGCCATGTGCCACAGCTGGCAAGCGCAGACTATGTCGAACGCCAACTCTGGTTTCTTCTCAGCCTTTTTAGGGCTGCCTTTCTCGTTTAGGCAGCCCTGGCTGATTAAATACCTTTTATGCTTCCACTGGATTCTTTTGTTCTTTGACTGGTCATCCTGAAATAATGTGAGCCTAGTGCTTGCAAAGGAAAACACTGCGGTGACAAATTTCCTTCCTGCTGTCATCTTCACACCGGTGGGAGCGCTTTAGAGAGAAACCTGGGAGGGGGGGGGGAGGGATAGATAGGGAAGGGAAGCTACAATATAAATGGTCATCTCTCTTTTCCGAGTATTGTGCACCCAAAGCAGGGCTTCTTAACCAGTGGTATTCTCACCTCCAAGGGGTGCAAGAAGAGGTCAAACAGGGTGAGGAGAAGAGTCTTGTTTATTAAAACTTTTTCTAGATGGATAGTTAATTGATGGTATATCTGTGTGCTCTTGTAACTTTAGTGACATTAGTGAGCAGTTGGTGGCCGGCAGTGACTTATATATAGCTCTTGGTAGTAATGGACCCTTAGTTTAGGGGGTGGTCGGTTAAAGGGGTGCGGAAATCAAAGAAAGTTAATGATATGATAAGAGGTCTATAAAATACTGAGTGGAGTGGAAAGGGTAGAAGCTTGTTCACGCTTTCCAAAAATGCTAGGACTAGGGGACATGCGATGAAGCTACTAAAAAGTAGATTTAAAACAAACTTAGAGAAAATATTTCTTTACACAACGTGTAATTAAACTCTGGAATTCGTTGCTGGAGAATGTGGTGAAATCAATTAGCTTAGCGGGGGTTTAAAAAAGGTTTGGATAATTTCCTAAAAGAAAAGTCCATAGGCTGTTATTGAGATGGCCTAGGGAAATCCACTGCTTATTCCTAGGATAAGCAGCATAAAATCTGTTTTACTACTTTGGATCTAGCTAGGTACTTGGGACCTGGGTTGGTACTGTGGAAACGGGTTTCTGGGCTAGATGGACCATTGGTCTCACCCAGTATGGCTATTCTTATGTGAGCCAAGTATAGGACAATCAACTCATTGTGACATCACTGATGTGATTGGCTCTTAGGCACTGGTGGAATGAGGCATTATGACATCACAATCTCTGCTCTGGAATGTTGCTGCTCAATCTCAGGATTCTTCAAAGCAAAGCTTGCGGGTCAGTGGTTGTGCCCAATTATACTCTGATTCTTCCCTCTCTCCTTAAAGAATGACATGAAGATGGTTTCCCACGGTTATCCGCGGGGACGGGAACGGTGATTAATTTTGTCACCGTGTCATAGAGGTCTGCACAGGAACGGGGATCGCGGGAATCCCGCGGGTCCTGCGGGGGTCCCGCGGGAATCCCTCCCTAACCCACGGGACTCCCATGGGGACCCCCCCTCTAGTCAACGGGACTCCCATGGGGATGGAAGGCTTTGGAAGCAGGGTTTGTCCATATAATATAATGGACACGTCAGCCTTAGTAAAAGAGGGGGTTTATAAGTGAATTACCTGAACAGAAAACAAAAAAAGGGTTCCACCAAAGAGATTCCACAAGGAAAACAGCAGCGCAAACACAAAAGAAACTGTGGAATTGATCCTGTCGGAATTGCTGCTTTTTATGGGGACGGGCAGGGATGGAGGTAATTCCTTGCGGGGATGGGTGGGGACGGAGAGGATCCTGGCGGGGACAGGCGGGGATGGGTGAGATTTCTGTCCCCATGCAATTCTCTAGTCTGGTCATTGTCCAATGCATCCTCCCGACGTCCCACTCTGGTTTTTTTTTTCTCTCCTTCTCTCTCCTTTTATACTCTTCATTTACTTTCTTGGTTGCAATTATTGCATTTATTTAATTAAAAACTGTTTTGCTGCACTGTGTGATCGAGAGACTATGTCTGAAGTCAGTAAAGTGAACTGAACGAAATTAATGAATTTGAAAAAAATGCACAAAACAAACCTTTCATAATCTGCGTAGATACATGTTAATGATTGGTAGCGTAACACATAAAGTGAACAAAACAAAGTTTCTAAATAAAATTAGCCTTGTGTAGGAGAATGCAGCGTCTGCTCATGTCGGCTCTTTTAACTGAATGCCTGATCAAAAATCCTTCACCTTTGAAAAGTTGTCCAATTCAATTGAAGGCACAGTGACCTTGGTTGCAAATTCCACAGACTTGTCCCACTCTGCTCTCCACAAACCACAAGCTCTATAACTCATTCTCAAAGAAGATGCAAGCTGTGATCTGAGCTTTTCTGAAGGCGGAAAAAGACACTGATGTGGTGAGACGTACGCAGCACTGTACAGAATCACAAAGACAGTCCCTGCTCCAAAGAGCTTACAATCTAAACAGACAAGACAGACAGACAGGATGCCATGGATACAGTTAAGGGGAATGGTTAATCTGCTGGCTGGGTTGGAGGGCAGAGGGGAGAACAGGACAATCAAGCCATTGTGACATCACTGATGAGGTTGGCTCTTATTGGTGGAATGAGGCATTATGACATCACAAGCTGAGCTCTGCTTCCCAAAGACTGAAACTCTTCACACTACTACTATGAATTATTTCTATAGGGCATACCAAACGTACACAGCACTTTTACAGAGTCACAAAGAAGACAGTCCCTGCTCCAAAGAGCTTACAATCTAAACAGACAAGACAGACAGACAGGATGCCATGGATACAGTTAAGGGGAATGGTTAATCTGCTGGCTGGGTTGGAGGGCAGAGGGGAGAACAGGACAATCAAGCCATTGTGACATCACTGATGAGGTTGGCTCTTATTGGTGGAATGAGGCATTATGACATCACAAGCTGAGCTCTGCTTCCCAAAGACTGAAACTCTTCACACTACTACTATGAATTATTTCTATAGGGCATACCAAACGTACACAGCACTTTTACAGAGTCACAAAGAAGACAGTCCCTGCTCCAAAGAGCTTACAATCTAAACAGACAAGACAGACAAACAGGATGCCTCCATGGTATGCTAGTCTCTTATAGAAACATGATGGCAGATAAAGGCCAAGTGGCCCATCCGCAGTAACTATTATCTCTTTCTCTCTCCAAGAGATCCCACGTGCCTATCGCAGGCTTTTTGAATTCAGACCCAGTCTCTGTTTCCACCACCCCTTCCGGGAGACTGTTCCACGCATCTACCACCCGCTCTGTAAAGAATCCATTTTGCACCTCTACATACAAAGTCTATGCTTATACCCAAGTTAATTCTCCATTTTAGTCTCCCCCTTTGACTTGTCTCTGCTTTTTCAATTACTTTTTTTCAGACTAAGAAATGTTTAGTGGTGAGAGATTTTAGGGCCATTAAGTTCCTTTTGTGGGTCTTTCTTACTGACGACATTACTTTACTGTTTGTATACCGTATAACCTTATTTAGTTCTATGCGGTTCACGGTTTAAGAATCTGAGACGATCTCGGGCATTAAAACAAAATAACGGATTGTTGCTCCTCTTTGGGTTTTGGCCAGGTACTAGTGACCTGGATGGGCCACCGTGAGAGCGGGCTACTGGGCTTGATGGACCATTGGTCTGACCCAGTATGGCTGTTCTTATGTTCTTATGTGAGCCAAGTATAGGACAATCAGGCCATTGTAACATCGCTGATGAGGTTGGCTCTGAGGCATTATGACATCACAATCTGAGCTCTGGAATGTCGCTCTCTTTGGGGTTCCGGAATCTTGCTATTCTTTGAGATGCTGGAATGTTGCTCCTCTTTGGGTTTTGGCCAGGTACTAGTGACCTGGATGGGCCACCGTGAGAGCGGGCTACTGGGCTTGATGGACCATTGGTCTGACCCAGTATGGCTGTTCTTATGTTCTTATGTGAGCCAAGTATAGGACAATCAGGCCATTGTAACATCGCTGATGAGGTTGGCTCTGAGGCATTATGACATCACAATCTGAGCTCTGGAATGTCGCTCTCTTTGGGGTTCCGGAATCTTGCTATTCTTTGAGATGCTGGAATGTTGCTCCTCTTTGGGTTTTGGCCAGGTACTAGTGACCTGGATGGGCCACCGTGAGAGCGGGCTACTGGGCTTGATGGACCATTGGTCTGACCCAGTATGGCTGTTCTTATGTTCTTATGTGAGCCAAGTATAGGACAATCAGGCCATTGTAACATCGCTGATGAGGTTGGCTCTGAGGCATTATGACATCACAATCTGAGCTCTGGAATGTCGCTCTCTTTGGGGTTCCGGAATCTTGCTATTCTTTGAGATGCTGGAATGTTGCTCCTCTTTGGGTTTTGGCCAGGTACTAGTGACCTGGATGGGCCACCGTGAGAGCGGGCTACTGGGCTTGATGGACCATTGGTCTGACCCAATAAGGCTATTCTTAGGTTCTTATGATTGTGAAGTCCTGGTCTTACATTGCAAAAATTTATCGACTAGCTAAGTTTGCAAGAGTTTTCCAAAATGTTTATATGATACAGTATTGGCTATCAACCGACTGAGCTGCCTGAAACGAGAATAACCTATCAAAGTATTTTTTATATCGACATTCCTTAAAAGAAGGGAAAGTGAAGCATTTTAAGAGGCGCTGAGACCGTTTGGATACAGCCAGCTCAAAATCTGGTGTCAGGTCAAAGGCGCGCGCAGACAATTGAGTGCAGCGCGGAGATGTGCACCGCAGAAAATTACTGTTTTTAGGGCTCTGATGGGGGTGTGTGGGGGGGGGAACTCCCCCACTTAATAGAGATCGCGCCGTGTTGTGGGGGCGCTGTGGGGGGTTTGGGGGGGTTGTAACCCCCCACATTTTACTGAAAACTTCACTTTTTCCCTGTTTTTAGGGAAAAAGTTAAGTTTACAGTAAAATGTGGAGGGTTACAACCCCCCAAACCCCCCACAACGCCAGCGCGATCTCTATTAAGTAAACTGGGGGGGCTCCCCAACAAAAACCCCCGTCGGAGCCCCTAAAAACTGTAATTTTCTTTGGCGTGCGCCTCTGTCTTGCGCTCAGTTGTCGGCGCGCGCCTTTGTCTTTCGCGGGGTTGTCTATGAACCCCAAATCTTCCTTCAGATAAGGCCAAACACCTTAGAACGTAATGATCCAAATTTGAAAACAACTCTGGCTTCAATCGGAAGCCAGTGCAGTTTCCGATAAAAAGGAGTAACACGATTCGATTTTTTTTTTTTCAGATGGTAAATTAACCTAACGGCTGTATTCGGAATCAGTCGCAATCTGCGCAGGGTTGCGCTTAAGACCAGCATAATAAATGATGTTGCTAATCTGACTTCAGGCATGGGTGGGTAAAGTGCAGGAAGTGGCCGTCGCAACCCTAATCCCCCGTAAGAGTCTTTTGTCTGCCGTCATCTACTATGTTGTGCTAGGATGTTGAAATTCTGGCACCCACTAGGAAGGAACAAATTGGTTCATGATTTCCAGATGCAAACGCTGTAAGGACTCTTCCGGCTTTGCTCACTGGCTTAGATAATGTTTTCATTATGTGTGAAAGTTTAGAGGAAAAAAACCCCCAATCACAGTCCAAGAACTGCATTTGTGTGCAGAATCTAAAGTTTCTGGAGATTAACGGAAGAATTTCAAAGGTAGGACACGGTGAAGCTGGCCAGCTGCACAATGGTTGTGTTCTTTGCCAAAATTTGTCAAGCAAATTAGTAGAAACAGGCATTTTCTGTGCTTGTTTTGCACAAGTGCTAGTGGTAGCCGGTTTCACACGTCTTTAGCAATGGGAAATCTTGCCCCTGGTATCACTGTAAAGTTCTGGTGATGATAGTGGTGGTGGGTGATATCAAACGTCCTCATTTCACCGACCGCCCTCTCTCCCCTGCCCCCCCCCCCCCTCCTTCTCTCGTGTGCTTCATCCATGATTGCCTGGGACAGGTGCCACAGATTGAGAGGCCTCAGAGAGAGGGTTAGAAGGTTGCTCTTGCAGGGTAGTTATTATAGGAGCAAAGACGAGCCACGAAGCTAGTTAAAGGTATCAAGAACTTGAGCTACAAAGAACGCCTCGGAAAACTGGGATTGTTCACCCTCGAGAGGAGAAGACTGCGAGGGGACATGATAGAGACTTTTAAAATATTAAAAGGATTCGACAAAATAGAGCAAGAAACATCGTTATTCACATTGTCCATGACAAGAGGTCATGGATTGAAGCTGAGGGGCACCAGGCCCAGGACAAATATCAGGAAATTCTGCTTCGCACAGCGAGTGGTGGACGCTTGGAACGCACTCCCGGAGGAGGTCGTGATGGAGACCACCATTCTGGGATTCAAGGGCAAGTTGGATGCACACCTTCTCGCAAATCACATTGAGGGATACGAGTAAACAAGGTTTCTCAACAGGGAACACCTGGCTCGGCCTCCGCGGGTGCGGGTCGCCGGACTGGATGGACCTAGGGTCTGATCCGGCGAAGCCATTTCTTATGTTCTTATGTTCTTAATTGGTCATAGGGCAGATTAGGCGAACTGTAGGTGAGCAGTCCGTCACATTTCAAACGCATCCTCCGCAAGCTTTTGGTCAGAAGAACTGTGTGTTGTTACCGCACGCCTCTTTTCGGAGGAGGGTGATTTCTTTATTTAAAAAAACGTATGCTTATACCAATGTGGATTACAACCCCCCCCCCCCCAAAAAAAAAAAACCCAACCATAATTATAAGGTAAAACAGTATGAAACAAAACAAAATGCCGTCCCATTTCTGAAAGAGTTAACACTGGCTCCCGATTGAAAGCAGGGTGACATTCAAGATCTTGTTGCCGACGCTCAAAACCGTTCATCTCTCGGAACCGCAATATTTAGCGGCCGGACTTCATTGCCATACAGCAGCACGCGCCCTGCGGTCGAGCCAAGAATACCTGCTGGAAATACCCTCCTTCAGAGACATCAAATACATCAAAGCCAGTGATGGCTCCAGGGTGGTGGAATTAATCTAAATCTTGGACTTATATACCGAGTCATCCCTGAGAATCAGAGCTCAGCTCGGCTAATAAGTTCCCATGATGTCAATTCTTTCTTTTAACTGCAACTGTGTTATCTGATAGATAGCGCTGAAACAGAGCCGGTTTTGGATTTTTTTTTGAAAAACTTAAGGGGATAGACAAAATTGCAAACTCAAGAAACATTTCTTGATCAGATGGAAAGACCTGACCGTGGAAAGAGAGGGAGGAGTCTAAAAAGATTCCCAACACTCTAAAACTAGAAAAGGACGCCGGAAAGTTCAAGAAAGGGATAAAGACCATCCTCTTCACAGACTGCTTTAACTAACATTAGGAACACAACATAGAACACGATTCAGGTATTATGTATGCATATAAATAAGATTTAGTACAGCCCTCCCTCCCGTATTCGCAGTGGTTAGGGGCGAGACATAACCGCGAATACAGAAAAATCGCGAATAACTTTTTATATGTTGTTTGCGGGTTTTTTGTAACGGCCCTTGTAGCCAGGGGGGGGGGGGGGGACCTGTGTGAGTGCTGTGCAAAAGCGTTCTCTGTGCACGCTGGAAAACTGGAATTTCAGCGATTTTCAAG
This sequence comes from Geotrypetes seraphini, assembly GCF_902459505.1. Lineage (NCBI taxonomy): Eukaryota > Metazoa > Chordata > Amphibia > Gymnophiona > Dermophiidae > Geotrypetes > Geotrypetes seraphini. The sequence continues at coordinate 6,467,926 of NC_047098.1, forward strand.
GTGAAAGCTGGTAAGCGCCAAACTTTTTATCGGTACAGTACTTTACTCATGATGTAATTTTGGGGGGAGGAGTCAGCATGCAAAAAATCACAAATAAACAAAACCGCAAGTATGGAGGGAGAAGTGTATGAACATATTACACGATACTAGTATTATATGTGTATATACGTAAGTTGATTGACTATGGTATAAATGTGTCTGTATTGAAAACCATCTCAGTAAACATTAACTCTGTATTGTAACACCTTTACAGAAGCTCATGCATTGTAACACCATTACGGAAGCTCATGTAAACCACTCTGAATTGACTCCACAGTCATTAGTAGCAATATAGAAGCTTTCAATAAATGATAGCATTTCCATTAATGACTTCATTCAGTCACTGCTTCTTAACCACTTAAAAAGCTTCTATAAAAAGAGATGTTTTTAAGTTCAAACAATTTTTTTTATTGATGCAAACAACAACAAATACAACATTAAAACTTGTATAACAATGATGATGCATCAAATATAATAATATGATGAACTTATTGATGTGGTCAATATTACATACAACACCAAGGTGCTTAGTATAATAATGAGGCATCGAGTAAAATACATCCCATATAAACCTAGAAAATACCTTCATCCCCCATCAAACCCCACTCAACCCTCTACCTTCCCTCCCCAAACCCTCCCTTCCCTTCCCCTTCCAATGGTACTCTCTACCCCTCCTCAATCTCAGGAGACCCATCTTAAAACTGCACTATGACCTTTAGGAAATAAGGCTTGCAAATATGAATCCCATATTTGCATAAACAACATCTTTCGCTTCCTCATCCTTCCAGCATCTCTAGCTTCCCAGATGGCCAACTGATGCAACTGGTTTCGCCAATGCCAAAACTTTGGAGGGTCAGGGATTGTATAGTATTAAAACTTTGACTTACATTTTGGGTTGGGTTTGTGTCTTTCAGGTTGCTTATACCTCAAAGGTTCTGGATGAAGTCTCCTTCCCTGAGGATATTGAATCGGCTGTCCGATCTCGAAAGCCCAGGTGGGACTATACTGAACTATCAGATGATGAGGACCTGCTGGCAGATGAAGCTTCTGGAGGTAAGACCACTGGAGTCTTAAAGGCTTTGTATATGGGGTGAAATCTATGGGACATGATCTAAAGAGTAAGGTTATCCAAAAGACATGGTACATTGGAGATACTTATAGCCAAGCTGATATAGGAGGAGGAGGAGGAGGAGATAGAGGATGGTGTGGAAGGGCAGACTGGAAGGGCCATTTGACCTTTATCTACCATCATGCTTCTATGTTTCTAAAACCATAAAGCTCTATGACCTCACATTGCAGGTGTAAAGAGTCTTAGTCTAGGAAGAGGAGGAGATAGTGGAAGCTGCGGATGGGCAGACTGGATGGGCCATTTGGCCTTTATCTGCCATCATGGTTCTATGTTTCTGTAATCATAAAACTCTATGACCTCACAATGCAAGTGTAAAGAGCCTTAGCCTATAGGAAGAGGAGATGCAAATGTTAAGAGCCTTAGCCAATAGGGAGAGGAGGAGATAGTGGATGCTCTGGATGGGCCATTTGGCCTTTATCTGCTATCATGTTTCTCTAACCATAAAGCTCTCTGACCTCACAATGCAGGCGTAAAGAGCCTTAGCCTATAGGAAGAGGAGATGCAAATGTTAAGAGCCTTAGCCAATAGGGAGAGGAGGAGATGGTGGATGCTGTGGATGGGCCATTTGGCCTTTACCTGCCATCATGTTTCTCTAACCATAAAGCTCTATGACATCACAATGCAGGTGTAAAGAGCCTTAACCTATAGGAAGAGGAGATGCAAATGTTAAGAGCCTTAGCCAATAGGGAGAGGAGGAGATGGTGGATGCTGTGGATGGGCCATTTGGCCTTTATCTGCCATCATGTTTCCAAGTTCCCTATTTTCCTGCTGTGCAACACCCCCAATTTAAAAAAGCTGGTGTCCTATCCTGTTTAGCCTATTTTCATAAGGGAAGTGTTTCATCCCCATCATCGGTTTTGTTGGCCTTCTTGATACCTTCTCTTCCCTTACAATGAATGTTAGAGGATTAGTATTGGCTGTCCAATAAATTCATAGACCATAGGTGACTTTGTCTCATTTACTTGTCCTGAAAGGAAGATCTATGAAGGTGGGGAGAGGGAGTGATGGAAAGTGATATCATTCGAGAACCACTGGCCTCCATAACACACTCGTTCTTTTGCTGCCCAGCTCAGCCCATGTGTCAAAGTGCAACACCGATGCTTGCAAGATCCACAGTCTTGTCCCTTTGCTACTGCTCTAAAAGTGCTTTTTGTTTTTGGTGAATTTTCAGATGATGAGATTGGCAGCGCAGACGCAGGCAGTGGGATGACCCTTCCACCGGAAGGAACGCCGCCCACCGTAACACCCATGACGATACCAAGTCCTCCTGCTACAGGTATGTGCCATTATGGTTTCCTTGGTCAAGTGGGGCCAGGGACCCCTTGGGGAGTTCAGACTTTGTCAGACAGAATAGCAGGAAAATTCGGAGCATTCTGTTTAGCTGGGGAAAATTTGGCCTGTACCAGAATTTCGCTGCTTTTTCTTAATAATTTTTCTGATGCATCAAGGCAGTTTGCTCTTCTGGGAGGTAGTGACACTTTGGGGCCTGTTCTGGAAATGGGCCCCACAAATTAGGCCCCCCTAGAGGCAGCGTGCAAAGTGTGACTCCTATGTCAATTTCAGGGAGCCCAGATTCCATTACAGAAAATATTAGCGTGTTTGCATATCTGCACCCAGTGGAGTAGTAAGGGTAGGAGACGCCGGGGTGAATGGCGCCCTCCCCGCACTTCTTCCCACATTCCCACGACCCATGCACGCTCTCCCTTCTCCCCCCCCCCCCCCCATACCTATAAATCTTCACTGGCGCAACTGGCTTCTCCAGCATTCTCCTCGCACCACGTTGGATTTCCCTCACCTGCCATCTCCTTCCAGGCCACCTCGCAGCCTGCTGAACTCTGTCTAGCGTCCGTTTTAATTACTGGATGTCCAAAAAGAATGTGCCTGTCTAATTCCCGTTGCAAAGGGAGATCATTTTTTTTTACCTGCTGTTTAAATTCTTTTTTTTTTTTTTTGCTCCTGTTCTACAAACTCCCGGTCTCCAAGAGACCGCTAAAGCGTGTCGTTTCTTCCTCTGCAGAATCGCCCAAATCCAACCTTTCCTTTCTGAGCACATGCCCATAACCCTTATCCACACTCATCACCTCTTCGTCTAGACCATTGGTTCCCAACCCTGTCCTGGAGGACCACCAGGCCAATCGTGTTTTCAGGCTAGCCCTAATGAATATGCATGGAACAGATTTGCATGCCTATCACTTCTAATATATGCAAATCTCTCTCATGCATATTCATTAGGGCTAGCCTGAAAACACGATTGGTCTGGTGGTCCTCCAGGACAGGGTTGGGAACCACTGGTCTAGACTACTGCAAGTTGCGCCTCACAGATCTTCCACTAAATCCAGAGGGGCTAATATCGAAATCGTGTACCTCCTTCTCTAAAAAGTCCTGTCATTGCTGAGTAATTCACGTTTTAACCAGGTCCTGGGACACGGTAGATCCAGGCATTGCAGATGGGAAGTAAGTTTTGGGCATTATCTACTGATGTATTCTGACCCTGTTAGAGGGAGGAGAGAGCGTGGATCTCAGTTGTAACGCCCGAGGACTGACCTCACTTTTCTGATCTCAAGTGGTTTTTTTTTATTAAACGCACTATAAATGTGAATTAAATGAGGTAGATGAGGTCTCTCTTTAGGGTAAATGAATTGCCACCCACTTATCTCAGCAAGTGCGCCGAAGAATTAAGATTGGATGTGGTGAGGGATAAGGGCGCATTCACAGCTGTCTTGCATCTGGAACAGCCTGTTCAATGAAATTTCATCTTATCACCAGCAACAGGGAAGGAGGAGGAGGGGAGGCTTCAAACAAATTTTGTGTGTGTGTGTGGGGTGGGAGTTTGCCAGAAAGGTCCTGTTTCTGTTTTTATCATAGGCTTCAAGAAGTTAATAAAACTTTACTGTACACTGGCCAACATCCTCTTAATGAGAGATTAAAGCTGACTGATAGTGCCTCAGTCGTCTATAAATTTATTGACAAGAGCCGATGAAGGGAGAGGGGTGGGGGCCCGAGGAGGCTTTCGGAGCTGCCAAACGACCCAGGTTCTAGATATTAACTTGTGCGTCGACTCTGCAGTTTCTTCTGGCTCAGATGTAACTAGGACTGAATCTAGTATTAACACGAGTCTATGCGACCACCTATGGATTTTTCCACCATTTTATATCATCTTCTAACTGATTTTAGCCCAGTTGACAGTCTTGGCCAGACGGACTACACCAGAGCCTGCAGTCATTAAAGGGCATTAAATTCACCGCACAGTTTCCCGCCCCTGATTTTCCACGGATGCCCCCTTGTTGCCATGGGACCCTTGAAAAAGAAGATATCTTCCTCCGCCTCAATGCGACCCGTGAGATACTTGAACGTCTCGATCATGTCTCCCCCTCTCTCTGCGCTCCTCGAGCGCGTATAGCTGTAGTTTATCTAGCCGTTCTTCGTACGGGAGATCCTTAAGTCCCGAGACCATCCGGGTGGCCATTCTCTGGACCGACTCCAGTCTCAGCACATCCTTGCGATAATGTGGACATAATGCTTCATTTCACCAATGCCTAAGAGCCAACCTCAGCAGTGATGTCACAATGGCTCGATTGTCCTATACTTGGCTCACATAAGAGCTGCCCTACTGGGACAGACCGAAGGCCCATCAAGCCCAGATTCCTGCTTCCAACAGTGGCCAACCCAGGTCCCAAGTACCAGACAGAAACCCAAACATTCCAGAGCTGAGATTGTGATGTCATAATGCCTAAGAGCCAACCTCATCAGTGATGTCACAAACGCTTGGTTGTCCTATACTTGGCTCACATAAGAACATAAGAGCTGCCATACTGGGACACACAGAAGGTCCATCAAGCCCAGATTCCTGCTTCCAACAATGGCCAACCCAGGTCCCAAGTATTAAAACAGATTTTATGCTGCTGATCCTAAGAATAAACAGCAGGAGAGAATGACCAGGCTACCAGTGCAATTAAAATGAAAAATAATCTATCCCCAAAACATATTCTGTGCCTCAGAGGTGACTGTGACCGTTGTCCTGGCTGTTAGTGAATCTCTGGTCTGTGACTCAGGAGGAGAGCAGTGATCCAAGCTTCGGTCGCACACTGCAATTACCCAGTGACATAAAAAGAACATTCCCCGAGGCTGCACCGCGTCAGGCATTCAGAGAAAACGGAGACTTAAGTGCTGACAGTTGCAACGTGATTAGAGGGGAACGTTACTTAAAAGAAAATAAAAATCTGAGCCTTGGTTTCCTTTTTTTTATATAGAGGTGTAGTTTTTATTTAAACACAGGGAGCAGTTAAAAACAAGTTTTGTGGTCCCGGCTTCTCTGTTATTTTGGTCAGCATTTGCTAAGGACCTGGGCCTGCTGTTCCTCTTTCAGGCTTTAAAGTCAACCGAAGATTTTGCGTTTCTCCTGCTCTTTCTTCTAAAGATATTTTTTGACTTGCTGAAGTTGTAAAATCAGATTTGTGCATTTTGACATTTAAAAGGGGAATTGACTTTATGTTGCTCTCCAGGCCCTGCCTCCCTGCCTCCGTCTCATCGTTGTAGCCCGGTGCAGGCTTTTGCTTTTTCCACCCCTGTCATCTGGCTCTCATCAGGGTCTACTGAAGCAGGACGATGAGAAGGAAAAGACGCAACCTTTCTCCTTACGGCCTCCCATCTTACACAGCCTTTCCTCTTGCGTCTTCCCATGTTACTCTATCAGAGACCTTTGAGACGCTGAAGAAAAAAGCCCAAGGCGGCCTCACCTGTGAGAAGAGCACAGCACAACAGAGGATAAGATGTCAATGATTCAGCCATGGGTGTAAAATTCAAGGTACACTTTATTGATCGTAGCACTGCGGAGACTCGAAGACTCTTGCTCAGTAAAAATTTTCTGCCTCTGGTCTCAAACCGTGATACACTAATTTCAATATTCTCTGTTTTCTCCCAGAGCCGTCCTGTGGGAGCACCCTCTTATGGTAAGGTCTGAAGCTCCGTCGAAGCAGGGTGGACAGTGCAGCGCTTGGCCTTTAGGCGTGAGGTAGCCATGAGGTCGGAAACATGGACTCTCCATTGCATGTTTCCAGTAGTGTGCTTTCTGTGTGCAGAGGGAGTGAAACCTTTGGAAATTTACTGTTGGATATTGACTTAGTATGGACACTGCACGACGAGTCAACGGAAGGTTTTTGAGTGCGTTAAAAGGTTTAACGCAGGAAGAACAGGTGTAACCGACGAAGGTCGTTCTGGCCGCCCATCCACATCGCGCATTGACGGGGCAGCTGCCTTGATTAGAGAAGGCCGACAGATAACGGTGTCTCAATTGGCTGCAAATTTGGATATCGGCTACGGATCTGCGTTTGCCATAATGCACGATGACTTGGGATGCAGGAAAGTCTGCGCACGTTGGGTTCCCAAACAGGTGACTGATCTGCACAAGCAACACCGTGTGGAGGTTGCGACCCGGTTCCTGAAGAAGATCCGAGTCTTCTGGAGAGAATGGTCGCTGGCGACGAAACCTGGGCGCATCACTGCGGCCCGGAGAGCAAAAGACAAAGCATGATGAAGTAAAGGAAGCGGTGCCCACCTGGCTTTGGGAGCAGCCAAAAAACTTCTCTGCAGGAATGCGGAAGTTAGTTGAACGATACCACAAATGCGTCGTCTTGCATGGGGACCATGTGGAAAAGTGATATGTTCAATTGCTCGCAGTTACTTCTATCAAAGCCGTTAAATCTATTTCGCCTTAACTTTTTGATTTACACACGTTGCCTATCAATGGAGATTGTCTAGCGGTTCTCATATTCAGGTACTCAAACATTTCCCTCTATCTCTTCCAGCGGGCTCACAATCTACTTAACGTACCTGGGACAATGGGAGGGTTAAGTGACTTGACCCAGGGCCACAAGGAGCAGTGCTGGGTTTGAACCTAGAACCTCAGGGTGCTGAAGTTTTAGCTCTAACCATTAGGCCACTCCTTCCGTCACATAGATGATGGTAGAAAAAGACCAGTAGACCCATCCAAGCTTCCTAGTTACTGGTCTACACCAGTGTTTCCCAAGTCAGTCCTTGAGGAGCCCCTTGCCAGTCAGGTTTTCATGATATCCACAATGAATATATCAACGATGCTGCCTGTGTACCTCGTCAGACTGACCTGGATATGTGACCGTCTTCAGTTGCACTAGAAATTCCAGCTATTGTACTTGCAGGTCTGCCAGACAGACCCAGTTGCTGTCCGTGTCCGATGCTCGTTTCTAAGCAAGTGTAGATAACTTTCTAATCTGTTCTCTTATTGACTCCATCTCTTTCATGCCAATGGGGGAATGAAACGCCCTAATTCTTAAGTATAAACTTAGGTAGGTCCCTTACAGGTTGTCTCCTTCTGGGTGTGTTTCAAGGGGGGGGGGGGTCATTTTCCTCTCTGTTTTAAAGCTGATAACATCTGACATCCTCTTATTCCATTTCATCCTGTCCATTTGGCTTCACCCCCAAACAATAGGAGTGACTACAGATCCAAACTCACGTTCACTGGCTCTTCACGTCCTGCTTGACCATAACCTGCTCTTGGGCAACCATGCCCGTACCATCCATCCATGGTATCAGCTGGGCCTCTGTCTGGTAGAGATGTGTGTGACCAAAAATTAGAGTTTAGTTTGTGCTCATTTTAAACAATTGTTTCCTGATTTTCAGGCATTTTTACAGTGTTTTACACCTCTTCGTTCTCTGCATGTACATTATCTATGCAAATTAATTACGTGCGCATTACTTTGTAGTTATTTGCATGCACTTAAAATTTTTGGCCACGCTAATGTGCACTTATCAGTACACACCCCTAGTTTCTGTACCAACCCGCCTCCCCCCCCCAGTCTGTCGAACCCAAGACTGCATACTACCCTATTATTAAAAGCTCCTTCTGCTGTGCTTCTTCCAAACCTGCCATAGAAATGAGATCTGTTTTCTGCTCCTCCTCTCACATGGCTGTGCAGAATGCTTAATCACTCGGACTCCATATTGGTCCCAAATGACACTTTGGCTCCTTGGCTAGTCTACTGTACTGTTGTTTTTCAAAGTATTCATAAATAAAAGTGATGTCCATCTGGAATCATTGTAGGTTTGTTTTCCGTTGAGTGGGAGGTGATTTCCTGCAGAATTAGAGCAAAAACAAATCTTTGCTCGTGTGAGCTAAGACACTAGGCCATTGCATTTCAATTTACTTCTTAGCAGAGATGAAAAATTGTACTAGTGGTCATGCAGCTGGGTCCTGCGGTCTCAATTTTTGGGGTGTGTGGTAATTTTCTCTCTTAGACCGGCTGCTGCAGGCCGCCAGTGCCTGATCTCGGATATCTGGGGGCGGGTCTGGCTTTCGGCGACTTCCTGTGTTTCTTGGACGTTGTCCTATCTGCACAAGGGAAACAGGAAGTGGCTGCTGAATGAAGGAGGTCAGCATTGGCCACAGCTATGATGGAAAGCCCCCCCCCCCCCCACACACACACACTCCAAGTCCTAGGGGTTACCAACAAAATTTAGGCAGATCTATGAGTGCTCAGCTTGTTTTTTAGGACAGGAAACTTGGGTGGTGATTTTGAGTGCGGAGCTTTTGGTTGTGGAAAATTAAGACTCTCTTGTTTGGACTCGGCAGTTTCAGCCTCTTCTTTGTATTTCCAGCTCGGTCAGAACAAGCACTAAGAGTGTATGTGTGTGGGGGGGGGGGAATACACTAAAGTCGGTGATCGTCGTTAAACCTGTTTTCACAGCTTAAGCGACGATCGCTGTTACTGACCCGATGCACAAAACGGCCCACCGTGTGTTTTATGCCCTCGATTGCCCATTTTCCAATCTGGCCATGCAAATTAGCTAAAACCCCATGCAAAGTAGCCAAGCGATTGACGCACTAACATCGCTTGGCTAGTCAAAAAAAAAAATGGGGTTTTAGCGATCATAAAAACCATTTTGTCTAGACCTGTCGGTCACATGTCTGCCTTTTTTTTTTTTTTTTCCAATGGCACAGATATTTTGCGTGTGTTACATATGCAAAATATCTCTCCCATAAAAAGAAAAAAAGTCCCCCACCGCCGATGATGGCCCAAAGACCCTGACAAACGAACTCCTCCAAGCCAGGCACTTCCGAGCCACTGTCCACCCCCCCGAACCCAAAACAAATGACAGAAGGGATGCCCACTCCCTCCTGCCACGCAGAACACCTCCGCGCTATAGCCCCCCTCTCCACACCAGGTACCCGGGAGCCACTTCCTCCCTGAACCCCAAAAAATGGCAGGGATTCCTAATCCCTCCTACAAGGCATAACCCCCTCCCTGCACCAGGTACCCGGAGCCACTGCCCCCCAAACCCCCAAAAATGGCAGCAGGGATGCCCACTCTCTCCTGCCACCAGATGCCCCCCTCCAAACCTCCCCTGAACCTCTTCGCTCCTCTACTTGTCCTTTAGAGAAAACGTTTCTGAATTCTGGCCTTGTGTATCTTCACCTAAGTTACTTGTCCTTTAGAGAAAACGTTTCTGAATTCTGGCCTCGTGTATCTTCACCTAAGTTACTTGTCCTTCAGAAAAAAACATTTCTGAATTCTGGCCTTGTGTATCTTCACCTAAGTTACTTGTCCTTTAGAAAAAACGTTTCTGAATTCTGGCCTCGTGTATCTTCACCTAAGTTACTTGTCCTTCAGAGAAAACGTTTCTGAATTCTGGCCTTGTGTATCTTCACCTAAGTTACTTGTCCTTTAGAAAAAACGTTTCTGAATTCTGGCCTCGTGTATCTTCACCTAAGTTACTTGTCCTTCAGAGAAAACGTTTCTGAATTCTGGCCTCCTGTATCTTCACCTAAGTTACTTGTCCTTTAGAGAAAACGTTTCTGAATTCTGGCCTCGTGTATCTTCACCTAAGTTACTTGTCCTTCAGAGAAAACGTTTCTGAATTCTGGCCTCGTGTATCTTCACCTAAGTTACTTGTCCTTCAGAGAAAATGTTTCTGAATTCTCGTCTTCACAGTTGAAGCTCTAAGATTTTCTCTCCCTGGGAAAAACCACCAATGAGTTGACGTGAGAGTCGCTACTTCCAACTGCTTCTTGAGATTGTGCTTGACTTTCCTCGGTGTAGCTCTGAGGGTTGGATGGGAAATGGGGAATCTGTTTCTTTTACGATGAGCCGCTTTGGTTTAAGTGGCAAATACGTATTATACATAAATAAATATCTCTCTACCTGGGTTGGAATATCCACCTGCTCCGCAAGAGGGAAGGACAGTCTTCAATGGGGTGGAGTTGGGAGGTCAATTAAATGAATTTTCATTGGATCTTTTCTTCTATCACATTTGTCCCAAAATGCTGCTCATCTCATAGTAGACTTAAAATGCTGGCCAGGTTTAGCCGGAGTACTTTGTGAGCAGATGCCACCAAAAATGCCACGCTGTAAGGGACGGTACCACAAAGCTTCTCACACACGCCAGGCAGTGTCCCACCACAGGAAGCGGCAGGAAAAAGCTTTACACACATACACACACGCACACTCCCACATTCCCCCACTCCCCGCCCCACTCCCCACCTTAGAACAGGTACCGCAGTGGTTAATAAAGACCAGGAGACTTTGCAGTACACAAGTTCTCAGTCTGGAGACGAGGTTGGGCAGATCCTGAATCCTTCAGCGTTTCCTCTGGTCCACAGCTCTCTGCCGCACAAGTCCACACACTTACGACAGTCTCCTGGGAGAAGCATCGGTGCTTTCCCAGCTGTTCGGGAAAAAGCAGCCAGAGCTGGCAGGCAGACAAACAAGCAGACGGGCCAGCTGGTTGCACATCTGCTCAGATCACATTCATTTCAGAGAACATTTGTTAAGAGGATAAATGATGGTGGTGTGAGAGGTTTGGGAGATTGGAAGGAGAGGGTCCCTTATAAGCTTACTGCATAAACTCTTATAAAAATTTAACATATAACAAGCTATCCCCAAATCAGGAAGTTACTCCAGCTTCTCAAATACACCCACAATGCTCTTCTGCTCCAATGGGCCACTTGGCAGGAGAAATCATAGAAGGGTAAGAAAAAAAAATGACAATTGTGAGGGTTCAAAGAATGCATACTTTGAAACCTTATGTTTTACAATGCGTTATAACGGGTTCAAGTGGATCAATTTTTCACTTGTCAAAAATTACAAACCCTTGAGTAGACTCAAGCCCAGGATCTCTAGAGAATCCATGTGAAGAATGCTCCTATAACAGGGTGTCCAGGATAAGAGGGCAAGTAGGCGCCTGGTTCAAGCCTGTTCTTCAAGAAAGATTACTGCCTACTCTTTATCAACTAGTAGCTCATGAATGAAAAGGTGGACATTGAGGTGTGATTTCTTGCACAAGCGCTATACCCATTTGTACATAAATGATAGGTATGCGTGCAAATAGAATTCTGTGAGCTCTGACAATGCTCCACCCAGCCGCCTCCTGTGCCCGTGCCCACTCAAATCATTGTGGAAGATGCGCACTTATCTGCTAGTCGGTACTCTGTGAGAGGTCATTTATGCATGTAAGTGGCACTTTCACACATAAATCACTAGTATACTGTCATTCGTGTCTTCCTGCTGCATAAAACTAGTTGGTTCCTTATAGAATTACTAACTTGATGTAGCACCGATCGTGTTTCAATGGTGATGATGTTTTCCCTGATTTGGAAGGGTCAGAGCATTAGAACTTTCTGTTAGGGAAACTTGTGCAGCTTAATGCCCCCTTGTGAGGATTTTGAACCAAACCCAAGACTGACCTGATCCTACTGCGTCGGTGCCCTCCCCTAGCTATAGTAAGCTTTTGAGCTTACTGAGCATGTGCAGGATTACCCTACTCCTCGAGCCCCCCTCCCCTCCTCCTGTCAGTTTTGTTTCTAGCAATGGGAGACGAGGGATGGTGGGCGAGCAAGTGTGGCTGCATTCCTCTGCTGTCTACGGAGAACACCTGTTACAGGTAAGCAACTTTGTTTTCTCCGGAGACAGGCAGGGGATGTGCAGCCCCACTTGATGGTGAGTCCCAAGCTGAGAGAGCATACAGGAGGTGGAAAACAATCTATAATGCAATGAGATGACGTAAAACGGATTGTCCAAAGCGAACATTTTGAGCTACACTTTGATCTGAGCAGTACTGCTTTGTAAAAGTATGCACAGGAGACTAGGTTGCTGGTTTGGGAATACCCTAGATTGGGGTGGATTTCAAGTTGGCTTTTGCAGCCGCTGTAGCTCTCTTTTTTGCTAGCCCATATGCACATAAAAGCCAGCAGAAATTTTGTATGTGCAGTTGCTACTTATATGTGCACAGCTTAGAGCAGTGGCCTCCGACTCCAACCCTTTGCAGGGCCACATTGTGGATTTGTAGGTACTTGGAGGGCCTCATTAAAAAATAGTTAATGTCTTATTAAAGAAACGACCATTTTGCATGAGGTAAAACTCTTTATAATTTATAAATCTTTCTTTTCAGCTAAGTCTTAATAATAATATTGTCATTTATAGCTAAAGACATATGATCAAGAAAAGGTTTTATTTTACTTTTGTGATTATGATAAACATACTGAGGGCCTCAAAATAGGACCTGGTGGGCCGCATGTGGCCCCCGGGCCGCGAGTTTGAGACCACTGAATTAAGGGGAACAGTTAATCAGCTGGCTGGGTGGGAGGGCAAAGGGGAGAACAGGACAATCAAGCCACTGTGACATCACTGATGAGGTTGGCTCTTATTGGTGGAATGAGGCATTATGACATCACAATCTCGGCTCTGCTTCCCAAAGACAAACAGAATGTCATGGATACAGTTAAGGCAGTGGCCTCCAACTCCAACCCTTTGCAGGGCCACATTTTGGGATTTGTCGGTACTTGGAGGGCCTCAGAAAAAAAAATAGTTAATGCCTAATTACAGAAATGACAATTTTGCATGAGGTAAAACTCTTTATAGTTTATAAATCTTTCCTTTTGGCTAAGTCTTAATAATAATAGTGTAATTTATAGCTAAAGAGACAGATGATCAAGAAACTGTTTTATTTTACTTTTGTGATTAGGATAAACATACCGAGGGCCTCAAAATCGTACCTGGTGGGCTGCGAGTTTGAGACCACTGGCTTAGAGGGAACACTAGTGAAGCCTGCCTTGCTAATCTATTTCCATGCTTGACCTAGCTCATAATCCCGAACCATGGATGAACAGGCAAAAGGTTGCAGTACGCTCCTGTTATATAAGATGTTTACAGAATGAGCTCTGAGGTCTCCTGGCTGTTGACCATAATAAAGAAAAAAAAAAATCTATTTCTTCTGGCTCCACAACAGCTGGCCAGTAAGCCCCGGGTTTGCCATATGTTCACCAGTTGAAGATTAAGCCAAGGTCCCCTGGCGCTCATCTGGATTGCTGGCCAGCTGTGTACACCAGACACGGGCTGGAACACACATTTTGGACTCCGGCGTGTAATTATATGAACAACGAGCCAAGAATGAGTGAAAATAAACAGGGAGGGAAGTTTTTCTTTTTGTTTTCTCTTCTGCTGAAGAAACTGAGAATTGTCTTCCATAGGAGCCGGATCTGTGGTGTCTTGTTCACCCTAGAATTTGAGAGCCAGATGGCAACGGCGTGTCGTTAGGCCTGAAGTTGCAGGAAAAGCACCATTTTCAGGGGATGAGAGTATGTGTGTGTGTGTGGAAACACAGAGAAAAGGGAGGGGAGCTTGTTCTACATACCAATATGGGACAACTTCTCTACATTTATTTTTCTGTGGGCTTATAGAAAACTAGGCAACATGGAGAAAGATCACGGCCAGCAAGCTCCGTGGCTGAGCGCTACCTTCAAGTTTCAAGTTTATTCAATATTTGATCAATCGCCTATCAATAATTACTAAGCGATGTACATAAAATATTAATATTGGGTAAACAAGAACAAAATTGAGTAAAAAGATAAAATCTTTAAACATAGACAAAATACTACATGATACATTAGGATGGAGGGGAAAGAACTACATTGTCTGATAGAAAAGGAAGAACAATTAAGGGTAATATACAAAGGGTAGGGGAAAATTAGTTTATTGGGAATAAAAATACATAATTAAATAAAATGAATTATTACTAAAAAGAGCAATTGGCTTTTCAATTAAACATTAAAAGCGTCTTTAAAAAGAAAGCTCTTAAGTTGGCCTTTAAATTTATCAAGGTTTTTCTCCTGTCGTAAGTATAGCGGGAGGGAGTTCCACGTTTGCGGTGCTGTAACTGTAAAAATGAATTGCCTTTGTGTATTGATCATTTTAAGGGTAGGAATTACCAATAAAAGTTGTTCGTTTGATCTTAAAGTTTTCTGAGAGGAGTATGGGATTAAAACTTTGTAAATAAATGAAGGGGTTTTATATAGCACCTTCTGTGCTTTCTAGTTGTCTTTGTAAGAGAGGCAGTTATAAGGACGAGAGAACAAAAAAAATGGTTTACTCCTCCTCTTTTGAGGTGGAGCTTGGTCATAGTCCTGCAATCAAGTCTCTGGTGGTCTGCATTTCCCTGGGGTTGGCAGGTTATTTCTTCTCTATAAGTATCTCCCCTTCGGTTGTGATGTCCTGATGGTGTCACAAAGACTGCTTATAAAGGCTAAGGATGCTTGGGCAGTTGCGTTTCAGAAGAGGAGACTGAGAGGAGAACATCTCTGGTTATGAGTCTCTTAGGGGTATTTTCAAAACACTTAAGACATCCCAAAAAACAGCATAAATTGTCACTTGGGACGTTTTTCTCTCCAAAGCATCCAAGTGGCAATTTTCGAAACCGTCTTTCTGGACATCTTGTGAGGCGTCTTAGCTGCCATGCATCTAGAATCAAGGTGGGGTGGGGTGGGGTGTTGGAGGCGTATTCTGGGCGGGCTTAGGCTTGGATGTCTTGTAATAATCGAACCTTTCCCAAGATGTTCTAGATGGAACTTAGACGTTGAGTTAGACCTGTTTTAAAAACATCTAAGTGCCTAAAAGGTACCCAAACTGACCAGATGACCATTGAAAGGATTAAGTTATGACCTCCCCCCCCCACACACTTCCCCAGTGATCACTGATCACCTCCCATGCCTCAAAAATCAGTGAAGCAGTACATACCCGTCGGTAGAACAGCTGCACCAATGAGTATGGGAAATCCCTGTAGAGAATCATACAGGTGTCTTAAGTAGCTCGTTGAGTTTGCTAATGAACCATAGAG
This sequence comes from Geotrypetes seraphini, assembly GCF_902459505.1. Taxonomy (NCBI): domain Eukaryota; kingdom Metazoa; phylum Chordata; class Amphibia; order Gymnophiona; family Dermophiidae; genus Geotrypetes; species Geotrypetes seraphini. The sequence continues at coordinate 6,483,233 of NC_047098.1, forward strand.
AGAAGGACCCAGGCCCATCACACTTATGGTAGAAAGTGTGAGGCCACCAAACCCTACTATACTGCCATATAAATGCCAACTACATTCATAAGGGCTATTGGGGTGGTAAACAGATAGGTATAATGGGCTTTGGTAGAGCTTTGGAGGGCTCATCATACATGATAAGGGGGATTATGATTCTAGCACTCTAAGAAGCCCCACTGCTCTATTGGCATGTCTGTTTCCAGTCCATTAAAATGCTGGCCTCTCCCACGTCCAAATGGTCTAGATTTGGATGTTTTGAATTTGGATGGTTTTGTGATCAAAAACAACGAACAGAGTTGGACAACCTAAGGTTGGATGTCCTGGCGGCCAAGACGTCTAAGCAGGCAATTCAAAAAAACTTGGGACATGTAGCGGTTTTACTGGTTTCGAAAATGGCCATTTCTCCAATTCCAACTTTGGACATCTTGCAGAAACGTCCAAAGTGGGACTTAGACGTCTTATCGAATATGTCGCTGTTTATCGCCTTTCCCTTCCTTCTCTAGTCTTCCTGCTCTTCCCCTTTCCATTTTTCTGCACAGTTCAATCAAGTGATAGGGCCTGTTGGAGAGACTCCATCTGTTTATCTACTTAGGCACACAGACACGTGGCTCATACAGTTTCTATCACCCTAACGAGAAACACTTTACCTAATCCTTTGGAGAGGGAGAAGCGAAAAGGCAGCATAGGTTAGAAGAAGAAAGGGGACAATAAACAGAAGGGAGAAATGTAAAAGGCGAGAATGAGTAGTGTTTGGTTTTGATGCTAGTTTGGTCTTTCACCTCCTCTTCTGTTGCCTGTAGCTCTGTCCCAGCCTTCTCCTATTCAGTCCCACTGCTAGTCCTCTCCTAGGTCTTGACCTCTGAAATGTGGCCACTCTCAGCTTACTCAGCCCTTTAATAACCAGCTGCTCCCATTGTGACATCACAATATATGGGAGAGACCAACTGAGTCTACCACAGAGGGGAGAGACATCGGAGAGTGTATTTGCAAAGTGAGCCCACAGTTATCCTATAAGTGAGTTAAAACCGTCTGAAATAGAGTGAGATGTCTTGTCTTCAGGCTCGCTGATCGCCTCTCTGTAGGGGATTCCATCTGTCTAGCATTGGCCACACCCTCTCTGTGGTCCAGTCTCACTGCTTACATGTGGGATGATATCAATCTCATATTTATAGGCAGGAAATAATTATATGGGGTTATGGTGGTTTCACATTTATGTAGCATTTCTGTTGTCTATTTTGTTAACTATTTTATGAATAAATAGTTCATCAAAACAAGTACGTATTAATTTTAGAATCTTATATTTATTGCAATTTAAAGAATTTGAACAAGCAATGTAATCTTCCATGGAAAAATGAGTAATAAAGGAAAACAGAAATATAATGTACATAGGAAAATGAAATATATCTTTCAAAAATGAGAAGAAATTCTCTATTAGTCCCCAAATCTTTGAAGGGCAAAGAAGGAAAGAAAAGGGAGTTTTTTTATTTTTTTTATTTTTTTTTCATATTGCCATGAAATCATCACTTTATCTTTTCTTCTGTCTGCAGCAACGTCATGATACATGTGTGATGTTAATATATGTTAAATGGTTTTGTTTATAACTTTAATATACTGATGGTAGGATCTGCCATTGGAGATTTTCTTTTTTTTAGGCGAAAGCAGATTCATATTTCACTTTTCCAGCTGGTGGTCCATGTGACCTTGGGCAAGTCATGCGCCTGAGGTATCCACTTAGACTGTAAGCTCTTTGAAGCAGGGAATTACTGAATCTGAATTACTAAAGATACTATCAGCTAGAAATCTCTAAAAACCATTAAAATTTTCTAAAAATCTCCCTGCTGCCGCCTTTCCCTCATTCAGAGGCCTGCTACTCATGTGCCCTTATTGACCCAAGTGGCAGGTAGGAAGCTTTTTCCTAGAAAGTCCCTTGTCCTTCAGCCCCAATTTTGGACCAGCAGGGCTTCTCGGGATTGTGTGCATCACATCTCTGGTGTGTCCGAGGCCTGCAGGCCCTGTGTACTCGGTACTCAGAATCTGCTTCACCCTAATAATACAGCCAGAATCAACAGATTGGTATAATTCAGGTTCACTAGATGGAAAGACAACATGATCTTGACCCTATGTATGTCTCTCTGGTTCTTTGGTTTTGCCTTTCTTGTTACGAAGTGTTTAAAAATCCTATCCTGAGGTAAAGTGAGGTGACATGGGTCAGGGGCCGGGATGGTAGATTTCCAAAATTGTTGTTCAGGTTTTCTTTGCCCTATAACTGTTATAAATCTTTCTTCTTTTTTCCTTTTCTGCTCGTTGCTCCCGTCCCTTTCCTTCACGTCCTCCGGTTTCTGTCCGCTCTCCTTGTTCATGTCTTGTTTTGTCGCGTCTTGCTGCACCTTCTGCAGGCTTCCTGCCAACCCAGATAGAGCCTCTGCTTGCAGGTATGAGCGTGTCGGAACCTGACGAAGACCACTTCCTCAGTAAGTGACCAGGGAGGGGACGGGACCAGATCCCTTTATATAGAACCCATGGTTGTAGCTTTACCATTAATGAAATGAGTGAAATGTACAATGATAAGAATGCTGCGTAATATTTGGTGGTGCTACGGAGCTTCCATTTTGTGTTATATTGACCCCCAGTGATTGTATTGATTTTTAACTTGGGTAACTTCAGGACGCTTGAAACCTTGACTCTCGTGGGTCAGGAAAGCTGCATCTTGGGAGATTTCCTTGACTGTCAGATGACCTTCCAGGCTTTCTGTGACCTAACTCAAGCTGTATCCTTTATCCCATGGGTGAGCAAACACGGTCTTTGAGGGTCACAACCCAGTTGGGGTTTTCAAGATTTTGAAAATGATTATACGTGAAGTCTGTTTGCATACAATGGAAGCTGTACATGCAAATCAATTTCATGCATACTCATTGTGGAACTCTTGAGAACCCTACTGGGTTGTGGCCTTGAGGACCTTGGTAGTCAGCCCTTGCTTTATCTTTATTGGTTGTTTCCCCTAGAGACAGGTGGCAGGACATGGTGGAGAACCTGATTCCCTTTGGAGAGAATTCTCCGTGTTACGCAAAGTTCCGAGTGGAGCCTTCAACATTAGTTACATCTGTAGTCTTCCACAATCTCAAGAAAGCATTGCATGTTGCATGTTATCATTTACGGCTATTGTAAACATAATGTAAATAAGTCATAAGTCTGTAAATTCAAATATTTTGTGTTCCTGGCTCTTTATTAGTCCATACAGACTGTTTATCCACGATGGCAATGACATTTTTGGAATGTCCCGTTGTCCGGGACACACGATAGGAAAAGGTTAAACCATTAATGCGGCTTCGTAAAAGGAACCCTAAGTTATGCTTAAAAGTATGAATGATCTAGCAATGATTGGGTGGTGAGGTGGTATAGGGGGGTTTATCCTTCCAAATAACCCCTCCATATCTCTGAGCTGATCTTTTAGCATCTCTTGAACAACTATTTAAGTGAAACTAAGGGTAGTGGTCTCTCTTTACACATTAAAAAACCCCAAGACACACTGCCGTGGGGATAATATTGTCTTCAACTCCTATAACTTTCTCACTTCTATTCAAGCAATGACTTACTTACGCCACAATTTCATTGAAAGTTTCATGCACATCATTGCTTGAATATAAGTGAGAAAGTTATAGGAGTTGGATTTGATTTTCTTTCTCATTCCTGTAGAGAAGATTTTTGGGGATAATATTGTCTTCCCCAGAGGCATCATTTACTAACACAGCAATAGAGAAATTTTTCCAGGAAGAAGACAAACGAGCTAAAGAATTAGAAAAGATTTTAAATGCCCATATCGAAGAATTGCAAAAGAATTCCCCCCAAATACTCTGTAAAGCTAGTCACCTTAATCAGATTAAGACATGTGACCCACTGAAACAAACTATATTACAAATAAATTTGGGTTTATTCCAAATGATTTTCCATTTTTTTGTAGCATTAATACAGAAGCTAGTGGTGTCATATTTGAAATAAATCAGTCGCACTAGTGCCAGTTGATTTAATATTTATTGTAGTACATCTTTTCTGCTTTATGAAACTTTGTATCTGTTTTTAGTTTACATAATCAAAAAAGATTGAATTGTGTTGTAATAAATATTATTTAAGTGCTTTTTGTATTTGAAAAAAAACCCCAGCAGTCGGGTTTTTAGGATCGTAAACCCCGATGGAAAATAGCCAAGCAATGTAAGTGAATCAGTCGCTTGGCTATTTTGCATGGGGGTATTACTAATTTGCATGGCCGGATCAGAAAATGGGCGATCGAGGGGGGGGGGGGAACCACGCAGTGGGCCGTTTCGTGAATCGGGTCGCGTGCTGGAATGCAGGTTTTCCCCTTTTCCGTTCTCTTACATCTCCCTAAGCAATAGACCTCCCTTCAAAGAGGAGAGGGGGAATGAAACAAATCTCTTAGAGAGCAGAATTGTTAAATATTTGCACTGCTGGTTGGTTGTTGTTTGTTTTTTTTATTTTTTTTGATATAAGAGATGAACATTCAACATTCCACCAGGCTAAATCTTGTAGCAGACACTGCAGCTTTTGTGTTTTTTTGGGGTGGGGCCAAGCTAAAGCCAATCCTTCTGTACATGTGTGTGGGTTGAACAGGCCAAGGCCGACATCCAGAGGCTTCTTTGTAAAGGCTGGGAAAGGGGTGTCTCTTTGATAAAGCTTTGCTCATGCTTTGATTGTATCATAGAACTTCCGGATGATTCACCCCCCCTCCATCCTGAACGCACCCCATCTAATAGAACTGCTATGGTACATACCAGGTGCAAGCAGATCATTGCCGGTCTCTATCCCACCAGTCCGCAGAAGGGTGCAGCACACAATTTAATATTTCTAAACCAGGTCTAGTGTCGCTAGATTGAGGAAAGAAAAACAGGATTGTGTGTAGGGGGAGATGGACTTTCCTGACCCCTCCCCGTTTAAAAACTTTTCTCCTGCTTCTTTGGGCTTCCAGCTCAGTGAGAACAAGCGTTGGAATCGGGTGCTCTAAGCCTTTATTTGCAACTATCTGGCGATCTTTCCCCTAATTTTTTACCTCCCATACTGCACCTGGTCTAACTCCTGCAGCAATGGTTTGGGGTTGTTGGTTATGTTCCTTCCAAGACCCTGCAATTCTGGGCCCTGTATCTAGCCACAAAGAGTTGCCCTCAGTTCTGGGCCACAAGGGGTCATCCTTAAGCCATGCATTTTTTTTTCTAACAGGAAAAGATGCTGGAACTCAAATGCCAGGCTGTTCTTCCGAATTGGGGTAAACACAACAGCCAGGTCTCCTGCAACCATCCACAGAATGCGTTTAACTCATAACCCCCTCATCCTAAGCACCCTGAGAAACTCCCTAAGCCCCTACTTGTCGTGCGGTCTGTTAATGTAGATTGTAAGCTCTACTGAGCAGGGACCGTCTGTTAAATATGTTGTTGTTGAACAGTGCTGCTTATGCCTATCAGCGCTATAGAAATATTAAATAGTAGTAGTAAAATCTTTGAAAAGGCAGAACTCTGAGATTTTGTTAATACCTGGGGACAATGGGGTACCCCCTCCAAAAAAGAAAAGCCCTGCCCTTGAGCAATGACCATGCCTGCCTTTCCTCATCTGCATCCGTATCTTTCCCACAACTCGTAAAAGCAGAAGTCCAAGCTCAGGGACGGAAACAGAGCCCTTTAACATAGCAGCACAGGGCATCAGTGGCGTCATGAGGGGGGGGGGGGTGAACTGTTCCGAGTGCCATCTCGATGGGGGTACCAGCATCCCATGCCACGCTGCGCTTGCGCCATCCCTCCCCCGCCCAGTACCTCTGTAGATCTACGCCAGTGCAAGCCACTTCTCCTGCCTGTCACTCACGCCGGCCTGGTTCCCCTCTGAATCACTTCCGGGTTGCGAGGCCTGGAAGTGACATCAGAGGGAAGCCCAACGCTAGCGCGAGTGGCATGCTGGAGAAGCCGGTTGCGCTGGCAAAACTTTACAGAGGTACAAGGGAAAAGGAGATCGCGAGTGTGGAGTGGCGGGCGCCACCGGAGAGCATGGCCACCATCCAGGCTTAGACCATTGGCCCCCACACTAAATCCTCATCATGGAGGCGCCTTTACTGGTTCGAAAAGTATGATAGCGTCCAGCGCTCTCTTTGCAGCGTCTTCACTGCCGCGTTATTGCACTTCACATTCAGAGTAGTTGACATGTTCCGTGGCGGGGAATAAAAAAAAGAGAACATAAGATTCTTTTGTTCATATTTCAGTCTTTCATTTTAAGCTTTGCGTTAGAGAATGACACATCACCGTTCCCATCCCCGCGGATAACCATGGGAAACCATCTTCATGTCATTCTTTAAGGAGAGAGGGAAGAATCAGAGTATGAATGGACTCAACCACTGACCCTCAAGCCTTACATTGAGCTTGAGATACACACTAAGAATGATAGTCTCTGGTATCCAGAGCAGATATTGTGATGTCATAATGCTTCATTCCACCAGTGCCTAAGAGTCAACCTCATCAGTGATGTCACAATGGCTTCATTATCCTATGCTTGGCTCACATAAGAATCAGCCGTTGACCGTCAAGCCTTGCATTGAAGAATGCTGGTGTAGAAGGACTGAGGTTGAGATAGACACTAAAGAATGACAGTCTCTGGTATCCAGAGCAGATATTGTGATGTCATAATGCTTCATTCCACTAATGCCTAAGAGCCAACCTCATCAGTGATGTCACAATGGCTTCATTATCCTATGCTTGGCTCACATAAGAATCAGCCGTTGACCCTCAAGCCTTGCATTGAAGAATGCTGGTGTAGAAGGACTGAGGTTGAGATAGACACTAAAGAATGACAGTCTCTGGTATCCAGAGCAGATATTGTGATGTCATAAGGCCTCATTCCACCAATGCCTGAGAGCCAACCTCATCAGTGATGTCACAATGGCTTCATTATCCTATGCTTGGCTCACATAAGAATCAGCCGTTGACCCTCAAGCCTTGCATTGAAGAATGCTGTTGTAGAAGGACTGAGGTTGAGATAGACACTAAAGAATGACAGTCTCTGGTATCCAGAGCAGATATTGTGATGTCATAATGCCTCATTCCACCAATGCCTAAGAGCCAACCTCATCAGTGATGTCACAATGGCTTCATTATCCTATGCTTGGCTCACATAAGAATCAGCCGTTGACCCTCAAGCCTTGCATTGAAGAATGCTGGTGTAGAAGGACTAAGGTTGAGATAGACACTAAAGAATGACAGTCTCTGGTATCCAGAGCAGATATTGTGATGTCATAAGGCCTTATTCCACCAATGCCTGAGAGCCAACCTCATCAGTGATGTCACAATGGCTTCATTATCCTATGCTTGGCTCACATAAGAATCAGCCGTTGACCCTCAAGCCTTGCATTGAAGAATGCTGGTGTAGAAGGACTGAGGTTGAAATAGACACTAAAAAATGTCATGAGATTATTTCCCGCAGTTATCCGCGGGGACGGGAACGGTGATGAATTTTGTCACCGTGTCATTCTCTACTTTGCGTTTCATGTGCCGTCTGTGAAATTATTAAATTTGAAATTATTGCCCCTGTTGAGCTTGGGGCTGAGTGGAGGGTGAGGAGCAGCCTGGTGGTGTGAGCGGTGGCTTAGTAAGGGTGAATGGCGCCCCTCCCCCAACTCCCCCTGCCATGCCCACCCCACCCCTTCCCTTTCCCCGTGCTTTGTTAACTTCGGCGCGAGCAGCCCGCCTGCGTCGGTGTCTGCTCGCCCTTTGCTGTCGCTTCCTAGACGCGGGTCTCAGAAGTGACGTCGGAGAGAGCGCCGATGTCTATGTGGTCAGCAACCTCGCGCCAGGGAAGTAAAAAAAAAAAAAAAGGTACGGGGGAAGGTGAGGGGTGCACGGCAAGGAGCGGGGGCCAGAGAGGGAGAAGGGGTGTCGCACCCTTAGGAAGATTGTGCCTGGGGCGGTCTGCCTCCCCCCCATTACTACGCCACTGGGTGTGTTTAAGGAGCTGCACTTAGTGGCCCTGTGTTTGAGAACCGCATGTCCCTTGGCCTCAGGGACTGAAAAGCTAATCGGATTGCACTTTCTTTCTTATTAGTATAACCCAAACAACATTGGCCGTTCCTTATCAGATAAGAAAACCATCTTTTCACCCACACGCTTGGGCTGTCAGATACTTTGCGAAGTTCTAATATGGTTAAGAGGCTGGGCATTCGGCATCCTTTTTTGCAGTTTTGGAGAGGGAAAAGGGTATGAATCTCCTAATTCCCATAGGATAGCCACCAACAGCAGACTCGGTGGAGACAAACCACGTGCAAATAACGTCTTTATTAAATGTACAGACTGAATACCCAACATGGCCGTGTGATGTATAGGGGGGATCCCTCTCTGCTGGAAATGTTGTCTCTGTGGATCCTGTATTTCCTTCTGTTCACTTAGCTCAGTTTTCACACACACACCCCCCCTCCTTAGTTTTCATAGGAGCTCACTTTTTTCCATGCTTCCAGGGCTCAAACCTCTCTGCCTTCCCAGAATGCAGAATCTGCCTGCTGAGCTGGTCTTCCATATCTGCCAGGCTGCGTTCCTGGATTTGATTAATACAACTAGGTTTTAAAGCTGTTTACAATTTTAAAAAAAGAGGTTTATCAGGGCTTTCTTTATGTCCTTCTCGGCTGCTTATTGACACGAATCTCCTGACATACATCTCCCCCCTCTCTCGGAACATAGAATTGGAGAACTGTTTAGATTCTCTCTCTCTGTGGCATTCTTCGGGCCTGAGGTTTCTCATCTTGGGCTGGTGGGAGTGCTCTATCCTTTCACCATCCCAACAGCTGGCAGTTTTCCTCTGCTTGGAGGTCACGAAGTAAACCGAAGGGGGGGACTGGGGGGGGGGGCTGTGAAGTAGACACTGCAGTCTGAATTGGGTCTTTGTTGTCTTCCAGCACAAAGTTCGCTTGTGTGTTCCTAGGGTCAGTTACAGGTTTGGGAGGCGCATCGGTTCCTTTCTGTAAAGACTGAAAAGCTATGCCATGCCTCGTGCTGATAGAGATGGTAGTGTTTTCTGGTCTGGAGATGTTCTTGTATCTTAAAAAGTATCCAGGGCTATCCTGGCCACTAAGTGGACTATGTGTCTACCTAGGACATCACAAATTGGAGGGCAGAAGCCATGTGCTTGTATGTGGAGATGTTCTTGTATCTTAAAAAGTATCCAGGGCTATCCTGGCCACTAAGTGGACTATGTGTCTACCTAGGACATCACAAATTGGAGGGCAGAAGCCATGTGCTTGTATGTGGAGATGTTCTTGTATCTTAAAAAGTATCCAGGGCTATCCTGGCCACTAAGTGGACTATGTGTCTACCTAGGACATCACAAATTGGAGGGCAGAAGCCATGTGCTAAGCCACATTGAACAAGAGTTAGGGCAGCCGGCACAGAGACCTTGTGCAAAACTGGAGATTCAGAGAGGTGTGGTACATGGCAGGCCTTCACCATACTGACTCTTGCTTAGCGTTCCAAGCTCACCATGGACACGGGAGGAGGAGAAGGTGGGAGATGTTGGACACCTCAGGGGTGAGGTGGGGGAAGGTAAGGAGAGATATTGGCCATCTTGGGAGAAGGGGTAGAAAAGAGGACACATCTGAAAAACTTGGCTATTTTCAAAGTTGTAAATTCCGCTCCTCTCCATACTATTCCAAATCCATATTGTATCTGTTCTCCTTTCTAATTTCTTGTAAACCGTGCTGAGCTCTGCCGTTACAGAGAAGATGCGGTATATGAGCCTAAGGTTTGGTTTAGTTTAGTTAGAAGATGTGGAAGGACCTTGAACTGCCACTGCTAGAAAAGGGGTGCACAGCTGAAGATTTGCCTGGGAAACCAGATACCCTTGGACCTGTCCTGGAAGTATGGGTGAACCATACACATCAATACCTCCTTTTTCCTAATGGCCATACCTCTTCCTAGGCACCTTAGCATTTGTAAGGGTAACTGATCCTGTTGAAGAATTAGATGCGTGGAACAGTCTCCCAGAAGATGTGGTGGAGACAAGAGACTGTGTCTGAATTCATTAAAGTCTGTGATAGTCACATGGGATCTCTTAGAGGAAGAGATAATGGTTACTATGGATGGGCAGACTGGATGGGCCATTGGCCTTTATCTGCCATCATGTATCCATTCTTCTATGTTGTGAATCCACTTAGACTTATAGACTTAGACTTAGACTAGAACATAGGACTTAGACTTAGACAATGAAACAAGAAGATGCCCAGGTGTTCCACAGTTAGAAACTGAAGTCCCAAACAAAAAAAACAGAAACTCTGGAATCCAATATCTTGATGTGATGTTTATTGAAATGCAATCTCCACTTCACTGAGTAACTGACATGTAATAGACCCAACACGGTCCATGTTTCAGCTAACTATAGCCTTCCTCAGGGGTCCAGGTCAGTGTGTTTGCAATGGTATGAAGGATGTGAACATAAGATAAAATCCTCCATCTTGGAAGCTTGTCTGTCCTGATTTTCATTCTTCGCTGGGTTCTGCTCCCGAGGCAAAAGTGGTTGGTTACTGGCTTCCTCGTTATCAACATTTCACCCAGAAAAATGCTTCTTTCCTAACCTATTACGATTCTTCCTCCCGTATCCACTTAACACCGTAATGCCATCCTGTTGGAACCACGGTGGGGCTGCTTTGGTTTCTTGAAGGTCAGCTTCGGCCTTTACCCCGTCCAAACTTTCTGTGTCGCTCAATTGGGCTGAAATCCGCTCGCATCAAATGAGAAATGTTCCAGATCAAGTAAAGGGGAATACTGAGTGGACCTATAGAGAGTGGTCTTCCTCTGCCAACATCTTCTGTGCATCTGTAGTCATATCTGTTATCTCTGCACAATTATGCTGCACATTTGCCTGGGGCATTTTAGATGGACTGAGTCTTGGCCAGGGGAAGGCAATTCCAGTCCTCGAGAGCCGGAGCCAGGTCAGGTTTTCAGGATATCCACAATAAATATGCACGAGATAGATTTGCATCTCAAGGAGGCAATGTATGCAAATCCATCTCATACATATTCATGGTGGAGATCCTGAAAACCTGACCTGGCTCCGGCTCCCGAGGACCGGAATTGCCTACCCCTGGTCTTGGCTAAAGTTCTCAAACCCATTTGGAGATAGATTTTTACACACTAATTCTGTCGTATGCATATTCATTGTGAATATCCTGAAAAACTGAGGGACGCCAGGACAAGTTTGGAACCACTAAATTAGAAGAACCAGCCCTGTCTTATTATCAAAAAAGGGGGGACTGGGGGAAAGGGGTTGGGACTTGGAATACCGCCTTTTTATAGTTTTATAACCACATTCAAAGGGGTTTACATAAAGGTACTTCAAGCATTTTCCCAATCTGTCCCAGTGGACTCAAAATCTGTCTACTGGCCATACCTCTCCCCCATGCACCCTAGCATCCTTCTAGCTTTTGCCGTCACCTTTTCAACCTGTTTGGCCACCTTAAGATCATCACAATACAATCCCACCCGAGTCCCGCTCTTCTGTCGTTCTCAATGATCTTCTATATTAGAATCACATTATAATTTTAAGAAAAATGATGACTATTATTAAGCTGTCACTACCACATAAGTCGCAACAGTTGTTAACATTTTTCTTAAAATCCTTCCTCCCGTCATCGTTGTGTCTCAACATTTCCTTGTCATCCGCAGATGAATCCTGAGACTTTTAGGCCTTGGACCACCCACCAGCAGATGGAGACAGCATCAAACTGATTTTGAAACCATTTCAAATCGACAAGTGTTCTTGTGGGCACCTTGTATTATCTTTTCCTCTTTTTGAAAGATGCACTTATCTGAAGTTTGCTTGAGTTCAGCTACAGTTTTCTTCTCTGGCACTTTTACAGGGAGGCCGTTCTATGAATTTACCACCTTTTCTGTGAGGAAGTATTACCTCAGGTTACTCCTTTTCACGTTCATCTTGTGCTTCCTCGTTGCAGAGCTGCCTCTTCAGGGGAAAGAAATTTGCTTCCTGTGTATTTAGGCAAGAGAATATTTAAACGTCTCTATCGCATCTCCCCTCTCCCGATGTTCTTCCAAAAAATGAAATATAAAGTGACACTTTATTGGCCGGAAAAAAAAATTTCTTGGCTTAACCTTTGGGATCTAAAATCCCTTTCCGCGGATCAGAACAGAAATGAGCTGATGATGACATTACCAGAAAATGTAAGTAAATCGCAAACAAAAGGATTCACGCATCACTTGAAACTTTCATTTTTTGACTTGCACTTTACATCTTAACAACTCTTCTTCCTCCCTCTCCTTCTCTCCAGGGTTCATAAACCCAAAGCCGGGGCCTCCAGCTTGCAATTAGATGTGGAAATAGGAAACCCACATTGCTTTTCCTTTAGCCAAAGACAGATTTTTCCGTGCTTCGACTCCGTGCTCAGTGCACATGGCCTGCAAGGCAGAGAAATTCAATCAAATGATCCCAACATAGATAGGACAGAAATCGCCTCTTTCTACTCTGCTTTTGGCAGTAGTTAAATCAGGGACTCTGCATATGCCACCGCCCCAGCCACACCTCACTCTTATTACGCCAGTACTGCTTTAAAAAAAAAAAAGGCAAAGAATTATAGTATGAATGATCCTAGGGTTTGGAGTTTGTTCTTGCAATGGTCCTGTTTAGAGTTGCCAGATTTTCCAATTAGGAAATTCGGACCCCTAGACCTGTCCTCCCAGGCCCGCCCATCTCCGCCCTGTAATGAGCTAACCCTACCCCCGCTGCCCGTTCTTGTCAGACAGGGAGGAAATCCGTGCATGCGCGGATGCTATGCGAAGATGTTACGCACACGCCCCTATGATGTCATCACATGGCATGCGCAGACTTCCTCCCTGCCCGACGCAATTTGAGGAGGTTTTTCAAAACCTGGACAAAGTGCCGGGTTTTGAAAAGCCATCCGGGGAAATCCGGATGTCTGGTAACCCCAGTCCTGTTAACACTGCAAACTGAGCCCAGCTTGTTTCTAGAAACCAACAGGTGTGGGCGCGATTAAGATTTGGAATGGCAGTAGAGGATGTATGGAATTGCCTCCATCTAATGCTCCCAAGCTTTTCTTCTGGCTTAAGTTCATAAGAATAGCCTTACTGGGTCAAACCAATGGTCCATCAAGCCCAGTAGCCTGTTCTCACGGTGGCTAATCCAGGTCACTAGTACCTGGCCAAAACCCAAGGAGTAGCAGCATTCCAGAATACTAAAGAGTAACAAAAGATTCTAGAACCCCAAAGAGTAGCAACATTCTAGAATCTCAGAATAGCAGCATTCTGGAACCCTAAAGAGTAGCAACATTCCTTGCGGAATTCCCAGAGTAGCAACATTCCATGCTACCGAAATCCAGGGCAAGCAGTGGCTTCCCCCATGTCTTAATAACAGACTATGGACTTTTCCTCCAGGAAATTGTCCAAACCTTTCTTAAAACCATCTACGCTATCCGCTCTTAACCACAACCTCTGGAAACGCGTTCCAGAGCTTAACTATCCTCTGAGTGAAAAAAATATTTCCTCCTATTGGTTTTAAAACTATTTCCTTGTAACTTCATCGAGTGTCCCTTAGTCTTTGTAATTTTTGACGGAATGAAAAATCGTACCACTTGTACACAGCGTTTCCAGTGTAGTCTATATCTGGGGTTTTCTGGAGCTTTGCCGCACAATCGGATACAAGGTGCTTTAATGCTGGGAATGGCCCCCGCTAACAGAGAGGTGAAATGTGATATACAGTAGCCAGTGCCACCGAAACAGGAAGACCGGCTGTCACCTCCCAAGGAATTAATGGGCATCTGATTCCGAAAAGTCAAGGCAGATAGGTCGAGTCGGGTAAAAATATCCACTGGAATGACTGTTTCTGTCTTCTTGGCATGGGGGAGGACTGTTTTAGGCTGCTGCAGTCAAACAGTGAGGCCCTCACATCCTGCCCCACTGTGGGCAGTAGGGGATGTGCTGCTATCACTGTTTGCTCTCTTGTTCTAGCTGCAGGGCGCCCTCTTTAGGCGAAGCTTTGTCACTACCTGCTCAGGTCTAGAACTCACTGAATTTCTGTCCTGGCAGGTGAGGTGGGGGGGGGACTCTATAATTCTACAGGTATGGATTTTCTTCAGATCTTTTAGTGGCCCATAAGCAGGGGGGCTGCATGTGTTGTGGATCATAAAGCGAACCAATTGGAAGTCCCCTTCATCCATGGTCAGATCTGTCAGTGCTGGCACAGCAAAGGGACTCTGGGAGAGACTCGTAGGTATGTAGCAAATGAAGCAGCAACCCTGAATAGCAGTCCCCATGTTTCAGCAGAAACAGCTGTGAGGCAAAGGTTCTGCCTCCCCCAGGGAAGCCAGGAATGAGATTTGGCTGGAGAGGACAATTTCTTTCTCCACCTTTTTAGTCTAGTGCTGGGATATGTTTTGTTTAATGAGCAGCTGCTCCTCGCCGGCTTGCTCTCTCTCTCTCTCCTTCTCCCTCTCTCTCCTTCTCTCTCTTTCTCCTTCTGTCTATTTCTCCTTCTTTCTCTCTCTTTCTTTCTCTCTCTCTCCTTCTTTCTCTCTCTCTCTCTCTCTCTGTCTCTCTCCTTCTCTCTCTCTCTTTCTCTCTCTCCTTCTCTCTCTCTATCTCCTTCTCTCTCTGTCTCTCTATCTCTCTGTCTCTCTCCTTCTCTCTCTCTCTTTCTCTCTCTCCTTCTCTCTCTCTATCTCCTTCTCTCTCTGTCTCTCTATCTCTCTGTCTCTCTCCTTCTCTCTCTCTCTGTCTCCTGCCCCGAAAGCCCGCTAGACCACCAGGTAAGGCTGGGATGCCGAGGGGGAAGGCAAAAATATGGGGGAGTTTCCCCTTCCCCCCCAAAAAAAAATTGCGATTATGTGAGATTGCGAATGCGGAAACCAGGGAGGGGGGAAGTGGACATGTGCTCAAAAGCGTTTTTTTGTCTCCAACCCCCACAAAAAAGCCTGCTATAATTTATGTGAAGCTTGTCATTTTTTCCCCCCATGAGCCACAGTCAAAACGCGCGCCAGAGATGCGCTTTTCACAGTGCCAGTACCCCCAGACCAGTCGCTGATTTTTTTGGGTCGCCAAAAGCCTGTGCCGTGCTTGGAGAATCACTCGGCGGTAATGAAGAATCGCCTGTAGTGCTTGTTTAAATATTGATGAGCCCATTTGCACGGCAGAATCCACCACTGAAATACATGCACGCTAAACTGGCTGGAGCAGGCTTAGCGACTGCGTTAAAAGCAAAGTTAAGTTTTGAGAATCTAGACCAAAGATGATAAAATAGTCCAATTGTACTGATGTAAAAGTAGATTACAGAGCCACAGATAATACTAAGAGGAACAAGAGGATAGAAATCATTAGATGACACAGTCTTAACCTTTTCCTATCGTATGTCCAAAAATGTCATTGCCATCGTATGCCCCATACTAATAAAGAGCCAGGAACACAAAATATTTGAATTTACAGACTTATGACTTATTTACATTATGTTTACAATAGCCGTAAATGATAACGGTGAATAATACAAAACTTTGCTAAAATAATTATGATTGGAACCAGCGTAACGTAAAATTTATTACGATAGGAAAAGGTTAAAGAAAACGGGCCGTTATCTCTGAGAGACAGAAAACCAGAAAGAAGGGACGTGCAAAATGAAACCACCAAGATGTTAGAAACATGATGGCAGATAAAAGCCAAATGGCCCATCCGCACCATCCACTGTCTCCTCCTCTCCCTATTGGCCGAGGTTCTTAACTTTTGCATCGCCTCTTCCTATAGGTTAAGGCTCTTTACACCTGCATTGTGAGGTCATAGAGCTTTATGGTTATAGAAACATGATGGCAGATAAAGGCCAAATGGCCCATCCAGTCTGCCCATCTGTAGCATCAACTAACTCCTCTCCCTATTGGCTGAGGTTCTTAACATTTGCATCTCCTCTTCCTATAGGCTAAGGCTCTGTATATCTGCATTGTGAGGTCATAGAGCTTTATGGTTATAGAAACATGATGGCAGATAAAGGCCAAATGGCCCATCTGCAGCATTCACTATCTCCTCTCCCTATTGGCTAAGGCTCTTAACATTTGCATCTCCTCTTCCTATAGGCTAAGGCTCTTTACACCTGCATTGTGAGGTCATAGAGCTTTATGGTTATAGAAACATGATGGCAGATAAAGGCCAAATGGCCCATCCAGTCTGCCCATCTGTAGCATCAACTAACTCCTCTCCCTATTGGCTGAGGTTCTTAACATTTGCATCTCCTCTTCCTATAGGCTAAGGCTCTGTATATCTGCATTGTGAGGTCATAGAGCTTTATGGTTATAGAAACATGATGGCAGATAAAGGCCAAATGGCCCATCTGCAGCATCCACTATCTCCTCTCCCTATTGGCTAAGGCTCTTAACATTTGCATCTCCTCTTCCTATAGGCTAAGGCTCTTTACACCTGCATTGTGAGGTCATAGAGCTTTATGGTTATAGAAACAGAGAAACCTGATGGAAATTAAAGGCCAAATGGCCCATCCAGTCTGCCCATCTGTAGCATCAACTAACTCCTCTCCCTATTGGCTAAGGCTCTTAACATTTGCATCTCCTGTTCCTATAGGCTAAGGCTCTTTACACCTGCATTGTGAGGTCATAGAGCTTTATGGTTATAGAAACAGAGAAACCTGATGGAAATTAAAGGCCAAGTGGCCCATCCAGTCTGCCCATCCGCAGCATCCACTGTCTCCTCCTCTCCCTATTGGCTGAGGTTCTTAACATTTGCATCTCCTCTTCCTATAGGCTAAGGCTCTGTATATCTGCATTGTGAGGTCATAGAGCTTTATGGTTATAGAAACATGATGGCAGATAAAGGCCAAATGGCCCATCTGCAGCATCCACTATCTCCTCTCCCTATTGGCTAAGGCTCTTAACATTTGCATCTCCTCTTCCTGTAGGCTAAGGCTCTTTACACCTGCATTGTGAGGTCATAGAGCTTTATGGTTATAGAAACAGAGAAACCTGATGGAAATTAAAGGCCAAATGGCCCATCCAGTCTGCCCATCCGCAGTAACCATTATCTCTTCCTCTCTCTGAGATCTCACGTGCTTATCCCAGGCTTTCTTGAATTCACAGTCTCTGTCTCCACCACGTCTTCCAGTATATCAAATGTGAAATAAACCTGTAAATTCACGAAACGACAGGAACTAGAGCCAGCTGATGTTAATGGTTATGAACTGCTTTCACGTGACTTGTACTGCTTCTCTCTGGCCATCTCTGAGGAAATCTTAAATGAGCCAGGAACATGATTTACAACTCTCTGCTCTGCAGGCAGCCTTTGATGATTGGCCAGAAGGAGGAGAGCAGGATCTGGCCAAGCTGTAGGAGTCCAGGGTCTCTCCCTTATCCTTCGCTAAGAGGGGCTTTATGATCACTCCCCCTCTCCCATTTGTGAATTGCTAAACCCGAAATAGGGAGACTTGAGCTGTCTGTACTAAAGTAATATAGTGCCCCTTAGTGCTGAGGGTCTGTATTTTATTTTCTGCATGAATCTTAAAATTACCTTGATCGGAACTTTTTAAAATGGTACTAGGATGACACTGTATGCTGGCCATTGTCTTCACAGGGACTGGGTTAGATTTGGAGGGTAGGTTAGCACGCAGGATGCTGATAAATCTACAAATAATAATGTTGAAAATATATATTGGTACAGAAATATGGGATCCTTGAGAATACTTACGGATATGCAAAAATTTAAGAAGACACTTAAAACAACTTTATTTATGGAAGCATTCACTAACTGAATTATTATGCTGTAAGAGAACCTTAGTAATGTACTGTCTGATTATGTATTTGTCATGTCATATTTATGATTGCATTTTGTAGAGAATGATACGGGGACAAATTTTTCCCCGTCTCTGCGGGAACTCATTTTCCCATCCTGTCCCCACGAATTCTTTTCCTGTCTCTGCCCCATCCCTGCAAGCTCCATCCTCATCTGCACAAGCCTCAAATATTTTCAAATTATAAGTGTTCGAGGGTTGTGCAGTTAGGCAGAGCTTACGGGAATGGAGCAGGAATAGGGACAGCAGCAAAACTGGCAGGGATGGGACGGGCAAATGGAGTTCCTGCGGGGACGGGAACAAATTTGTCCCCGTGTCATTCTCTACACTGCACCCCTCTAGAAATCAAAATGTAGTAAAATTGAGCCAAAAAAAGGACAATCAAGCCATTGTGACATCACCGAGGAGGTTAGTTCGTATTGGTGGAATGAGGCATTATGATGTCACAATACCAGTTTCAAGTTTCAAGTTTCAAGTTTTTTATTTATTCTTGATTAATCGCTTTCTCTAATTCAAAGCGATGTACAATTCCAAATTTAGTTAAAAGAGAGCAAACAAACAGACAAACCAAACATTGGGATTTACAATGCTTACAAAGGTTAAAACTTATTAAACTACATTGGGTAAAAATAGGGTAATGAAATACAATCGTTATATAAAAGATTAAACATAGGAAAACACATTAGGAAAAATAATAAATAAAAAATCAGGAATTAAAAGCATCATTAAAAAGAAATGTTTTTAATAGTGATTTAAATTTTACCAAATCTTGATCGTTCCGAATAAAAATTGGAAGAGCATTCCAGGTTTGAGGGGCTGTTACGGAAAATATAAATTGTCGTCTTGTATTAATCAATTTCAATGAAGGTATTGTTAATAGATTTTGATCAGTAGATCTTAATGTTCTTGTAGGATGGTAAGGTATTAAAAGTTTATAAATAAAAGCAGGAGTCTTATATAATAGTGTTTTAAATGTAAGTAAACAGATTTTATAAGTTATTCTATGGATGACAGGTAGCCAATGTGCCTTTTCAAGTAGGGGAGAAACATGATCAAATTTTTTAGATTTTGTAATAAGTTTTATAGAGACATTCTGTATAATTTGTAAACGTTTGATTTCATTTAATGCAATACCTCTAAAAAGAGAATTACAATAATCTATTTTTGATATGACTAATGAGTGGATAAGAATGTTTAAAGATTGTGCATTCAGAAATTTTGAGATGGATCTAATTTGTCGTAATCTGTAGAATGAGGTTTTAACAATATAACTTATATGGTCATGAAAGTTTAATTTGGAATCCACAATTACTCCTAATATTTTCGTTTTATTGACTATCTGTAAAGGGATATTTCTTATAGTAATTGGGGTGACAAGTGTGGGATTTTCCTTCCAAGGAAAAATCATCAAATTCGTTTTTTTTATATTAAGGGCCAGTTTATTAGTATTTAGCCAATCTTGAACTTGATCGAGTTTCTTACTAATCTCATGTATTTCTGAAATATTATCCGTATCTACAGGGTGTAACAGCTGAATATCGTCAGCGTATCCGAAAACTTGAAAACCTATAGATTGGCACAATGTAAGGAGTGGTGCTAGAAAGATATTAAATAGTAGAGGAGAAAGAATAGACCCTTGAGGAACACCGAAAGTGGATGAGATAGGATTAGATATGGATTCTTTAAAGAGAACAGAAGAAGAGCGATCTGTAAAATAAGAATTAAACCAAGAAAGAATTTGATCCGTGATCCCAATAGATTGAAGTCGATTTATGAGAAGTTTATGATCAATTGTATCAAATGCTGCGGAAAGATCTAGTGAAATTAATAAAGTAGTTTTGTGATGGTCAAGAAAATAATGAATGGATGTAGTTAAACCAACTAGTGATAATTCTGTGCTGTGATGTTCTCTAAAACCTGTTTGATTAGGCTGAAACTCTTCACACTACTTATTTATTGAATTTTCCATTCTGTTCCCCCAAGTAGAGAATGACACGGGGATAAATTTTTCCCCATCCCCGCAGGAACTCATTTTCCTGTCCCGGCGAGTTCTTTTCCTGTCCCTGCCCCATTCCTGCAAGGTCCGTCCTTTATCTGCTGCCGAACCGTTGTAGTTTTGTATCTGACAGAAGCTGTTTTGGTAGCAGTGTGGTAGAATGCTTCTACAATAAAACCTTGGATTGCAGGTAACTTGGTTTGCAAGTGTTTTGCAAGACAAGCAAAACATTTTATTAAATTTTAACTTGATATACAAGCGAGATCTTGCAATAAAAATACATACAGTACACCCGCATCACAACTGAGCCGATGGCTCTTCTCTCTCTGACTCTGCGGGAGTGCAGTGACTGTCCTAAACGAGCGAGGTCTTGCAATACGAGTGCATACAGTATTTTGTATTAAAGTTTTGGGGTTGTGGAGTTTCCATTATTTCTTTGATAGACGAGTGTTTTGGATTGCTCGCAAATCAAGGTTTCACTGTATTTTTTTCAGCCTGGTTGGTTTTGGTAAAAAGTGACTGTAATTCACAATTGGCGGTATGTACATGTGGAGAGGACCGCCACCAGCCTTTTCTCTAACTTCCGTTAGCATGTCCTGCCCAGTCAGTGTGTGGCGCTGGTTCCCATCGCTTTTTTTCTTTTTCTTTGACAGTTTACTACCGAGCCCTGGTGAACTTCACCCACACCATCGACTTCAGTCCAGCGCTGGATGACGTGTCTTCTGAAGAGTTCCGGGATGTATCGGAGGCAGTGGTGGACACGGTGAGATAGAATGGTTTCACGCTTCCTGTACTGTTGTCTTGAACTGGGAAAGATGGAAGGACAGAAGTGAAGAGAAATGGTCTCAGATTGTAACGTAAATTAATTATCACTCTTTTAGGCATTATCTCCGTAACTCTATAACTTCAGCACCATATGCATGCTAAGAAGATAGAATTCTAGCACTTATGCATGTGTAAGTACTAGCTTAACAGGGTTTAAAAAAGGTTTGAATAATTTCCTGAAACAAAAGTCCATATGCCATTATTAAGATGAGCTTGGGGAAATCCACTTCTTATTCCTTGGATAAGCAGCATAAAATTTGTTTTTCTCCTTGAGATCTTGCCAGGTACTTGTGACTGTTGGAGACGGGATTCTGGGCTTGATGGACCTTTAGTCTGTCCCAGTCTGGCAACTCTTCTGTTCTTCTGTGAGCCAAGTATAGAACAATCAAGCCATTGTGACATCACTGCCGAAGTTGGCTCTTAGGCATTGGTGGAATGAGGCATTATGACGTCACAATCTCAGCTCTGGAATGTTGCTACTCTTTGGGTTTCTGCCAGGTACTTTGGACCTGGGTTGGCCACTGTGGAAACAGGATTCTGGGCTTGATGGACCTTCGGTCTGTTCCAGTATGGCAGCTCTCATGCATTTATGCTTGCTATTGACATGGGGGGTAAGTGGATGCGTCTAAATATTGGCACGGAAATGGCGGCTTATGTTTTTATTCTGTACTGGAACGTGGCCTTTCGGATGCTTATAAAGTGTGTCCTTAGTGTGCTGTAGACTTTATAGAATTGTCCTCTCTGGGAGGAACTCTAGAAGGAACCGCTTGGTCATAAACAGTAGGAAGGTGTAAAGGGTGGCATTCTAATCATTTCGGTGCAGAGGTGGCTTCTTATAGAATAGTGCACGCCCCTGGATCGGTAACATGGCCGCTGTTGGAAGTAGGACCATTGGTTTGATCACCTTTCTGGTGAATGTTTGCATGGCAGAGTGCCTATGTATTGCTTGCAAATTACAAAACCCTAAAATCTGCATGAAGGAAGGAGTGGCCTAGTGGTTAATGCTACAGCCTCGGCACCCTGAGGTTGTGGGTTCATATCCCACGCTGCTCCTTGTGACCCTGGGCAAGTCACTTAATCCTCCGTTGTGAGTCCACCGGGACAGATGGGGAAAATGTTTGAAGTACCTGTGTATAAACTGCTTTGAGTGTGGTTGTAAAACTGCAAAAAGTTGGTATCCAAGTTCCAATCCCTCTCTGTGATGTCATAATGCCTCATTCCACCAATAAGGGCCAGCCTCATTAGTGATGTCACAATGACTTCATTGTTCTATACTTGGCTCACTTCTGATATTGTATTGGAGGAGAGTGTGGTGCAGTGGTTAGAGCTGCACCCTGAGGTTGTGGGTTCAAACCCTGTACTGCTCCCTGTGACCCTGGGCAAGTCACTTAATCCTCCACTGCCCCAGGTACATTAGATAGATTGTGAGCCCGCCAGGACAGATAGAGAAAATGCTTGAGTACCTGATTGTGAACTGCTTAGATAGGCGGTATAAAAATACCTAAATAAATAAAATTCTTGTGTGTTTAATGTACAGCGTTGTATGCATCTGGTACTGCTCTAGAAATAATAAATAGTAGTAGCATCCCAGGGGCGTATTGGACCGGAGTTCAAGTTGGACGGGGACCCAGTTTTTCCCACGTCTCCCGACTCAGTAAATACTTGAGCTAGTGGGGAACCTTAAACCCCACCAGCTGAAGAGGGGCCTCTTTCAACAGCTGGAACAATCCTGTGCTCCGGAACATTCCCCACCCTACTCTCTGTGTTGCTGCCATCACCAGACTTCCCCAATGAATATGCATTGAAAGCAGTGCAGGCACATAGACCTCATGCATATTCATTGAGGAAATCCTAAAAACCCGACTGGATTGCGGCCCTCGAGGAGGGACTTTGAGACCCCTGGTTTATTGGGACGTGATAGTGTCTTTAATTAACATCAAACTTTATTACTCAAGATCTGAATGAGACATGCTTTGTAGCACATACACTGAGTGGAGTGTGTGATATATTTTTTTCCTTCTCTTCTGGGTTTAGAATAACATTTGTCTTGTCTTGTCTTCCCCCAGCTGGAATCTGAATATTACAAGATCCCTGGAGAACAGATTGTGAGCGTCGTCTTTGTCAAGTGAGTGTATCTGCGTTTTGAGAACTCAGCGTTATTAAAAACCGATGCTAATCCCAGTAAAATGGCCTTTTGCTGTGCGGGGGGTCAAATTGTGGAACTCAGTTGTCGGTCAGTTCCGAAAATGTCACGACAAGGGTCATTTCGGAAAACTATTAAAAACGCAGTTATTTGTTAATGCACTTTTCTAGGAACTGGTCCTGGCGGTTGTTCTTTTGATGGGCTCTTCACGTGATTTTCCGATGATTATATGTTAAATGTTTGTTTGATTTTATTTGTTTTATTGAATTACGTATGTAACGATATGTAAACCGTTTAGGTTGAAACGGTATATAAATTTTTTAAATGAATAAAATAAGCGGCCTGGCAATGGTCAGTGTGCCATCCTTCCTGTTTCAATATTCTGTCCTCTCTCTTTCTTTGCCTAATCTGAAGTCCCTTCACTTTAATTGAGGGGGAAAAAAAGAGACAACAAATAAGAGAGACCTTGATTTTTTTGCATTAACTTTAATATATTTTGCAGGCACAAATCTATTAAGTTAGACCCGTAAAAAAAAGTCTCACCTGCAGCTCTGTGCCCCTTTCTCGCCCTATTCACTGCCCCTCCCCCCACCTCCACCTGCTCCTTCTCCCGTACCTCTGTAATGTTCATGGCACGAACAGCAACCCCCCAAGCGGCTGTCGCGTCGGCGTGGGCTCTTCCTCTTGACATCACTTTTTAGGCACGGGTGGAGGAAGTGACGTCGGAGGAAGAGCCTACGCTGGTGCGACAGCCGCTTGGGGGTTGCTGCTCGCGCCACGAACGTTACAGCGGTACGGGGAAGGGAAGCGCATGTGAGGCAGTGGGGGGGGGTGTGAAAGGGTGGGCAGAGAGGACGGGTGCCCAGGGCGGACTGCCCCGCCCCTTATTATGCCACTTTACATACCTCTCCCAGACCAAGAGGTCACAATATAAAGCGCCAAAGCGAAGTGGGGGAAAAGACTCTGGAGTAATATCAGAATGCCTGGGTGTAAGAGAGCGAGGAAAATCCAGAGATCCACCGGGGTCTACGCAGCCAGGAATGACCCTGGGCAGACGAGTGGAGCCTTAGGTGCCCCTTACCTGACTAAGAGATCAGCTACACGGTTTCTTTGGTTAACTTCATAGATAACAGATGACAGTGTTGGTGCGATTGGTGGATTGACTTACCTTCTTATTTTCTGGGTGTTTTCATTCCAAAAAGCGTGACACTTCCATAACTTTGGATGGTGGAAGTACCCAGGCTCTGTGTTGGCCATCCTTTCTGTCAAGCCATTGGGCTAGTCTATACCATCCACTTTTAAAATTGTCTGAGGGGGAAGAGTGAGGGGAGGGAGAAGAATGCGAAACAAAAGTTTGGGTAGATTAGTATTTATGAGAGAGCTACATCCTCGGCACCCTGAGGTTGTGGGTTCAAACCCACGCTGCTCCTTATGACCCTGGGCAAGTCCATTAATCCCCCCATTGCCCTAGGTACATTAGATAGATTGTGAGCAACCAAGGACAGACGGAAAAATTAAATTTATATAAACTGTTCTGAGCTCCCCTGGGGGAACAGAAGAGTGAATAAATAAATAATGTGAGAAGTTTCAGCCTCTGATAACCAGAGCTGGTATTGTGACATCATAATGCCTCATTCCACCAATGCCCGAGAGCCAACCTCAGCAGTGATGTCACAATGGCTTGGTTGTCTTAAACCTGGCTCATTTTGACTACAGTGTGATTTCTAGAGTGGTGCAGTGGTTAAAGCTACGGCCTCGGCACCCTGAGGTTGTGGGTTTAAACCCACATTGCTCCTTGTGACCCTGGGCAAGTCACTTAATCCCCCCCATTGCTCCAGGTTCATTAGATAGAGCTTCCCTGGGAGAATGGTATAGAAAATTGAATAAATAATTACTCAGGCTTTAATGTTTACTGGAAACTAAAGTTGTAGTTTGTAAGCATAATAGAGTGGTTCCAAAATGTCCTAGGGGTCCCCCCCAGCTAGTCTGGATTGGGGGGATAGCCACAATGAATGTTAATGAGAGAAATTAGCATGCGGTGGAGGCAGCGCATGCAAATATCTCTTGTTGGTATCCTGAAATCCTGATTAGCTGGGGGGGTTCCCTAGGACATTTGGGAACCCCCGCATTATTGTATTAAGGTCCTGGAATTGAAACTAGGATTGAAATTGGTGCATTCTGAGCAAAGAATGACTTTGAATCTCAGGTCAGTGGTGTTGTGCATATTGAATCCCTTTGTCTGCGTTTTAGGGAGATTGACGGGAACGTCTTTGTGGAGCTGGATGTCGGTTCCGAAGGAAACTCAAATGATGGCCAGATTCGTGAGGTGTTGTATTCGGTGGTGGAAAGCGGCTCCATTGCGTCATATGTCACCTCTACTGAAGGCTTCCAGTTCCGTCGCCTTGGTTCTGGTAAGAGTCTATTCTCGTTGGACTGTGGAGTAGAGAGTTGCACGGGGACAGAAAATCCCACCCATCCCCGCCAGGATCCTCTCCATCCCCACCCGTCCCCGTCAGGATCCTCTCCGTCCCCACCCATCCCCGCAAGGAATTACCTCCATCCCCGCCCATCCCCATAAAAAGCAGCAATTGCTTCTGACAGGTTCATCAATTCCACAGTTTCTTTTGTGTTTGCGCTGCTGTTTTCCTTGTGGAATCTCTTTGGTGGAACCCTTTTTTTGGTTTCTGTTCAGGTAATTAACTTATAAACCCCCTCTTTTACTAAGGCTGACGTGTCCATTATATTATATGGACGAACCCTGTTTCCAAAGCCTTCCTTCCCCGTAGGAGTCCCGTTGGCTAGAGGGGGGTCCCCGTGGGAGTCCCGTGGGCCAGATGGGGGTCCCCGTGGGAGTCCCGTGAATTAGGGTGGGATTCCCGCGATCCCCGTTCCCGTGCAGACCTCTACTGGGGAGATGGGAACTCTGAGTGGCACAGGCATGAAACAGAACAGAGGCGAATGAAAGCCTTTGTGATGCTTCAAATTGGCAATGAATTCTTCTCTAGAGTAAGGTGATTCATGAACATAAGTATATATTGCAGATGAAATGTTTGACTTTGAACACAACTGAATGTTTCCGTTCGATAATTCCCCCCTACCTAATATAAGGAGAAGATTCTTGAACAGTTGCCCTCTTTATATGGGTAAAATAGTTGATGCCGGGGGGAAGTAGGGTTAGAGCGGGTCTACATGTTTCCTACGTGCTCTTTACCTTGTAACATTGACTTACCGCAAAATTTTGAAAGGCAAGCTCTGTAGGATGTTTTCAATCTTTCAAGCATCCCGAAGGATTCCAAACTTGCCCTGAATATTTAGACTATATTAGCTATTATTTAAGTTCATGGTTTTCAGACTGAAGCCTTAGGCCTGCCTGGCCATTGTGGTCTTCAGGCTTTGCAAAATTATCACCATTATAGTCGGTTTCCAATTTATTATCATAGCTATTTTACTGACTAGTGTTCATATACAAGTCCCTGTATTTGCCCTTTGCAAAATTAAAGGAATAAGTTGCAGTTGCATAATTGGGCGATCCATTGTATGCAGCTGCATCATGCATAATCATTGTAGATAGGCAGAAAACCAGAATTTCTGGGGTGGAAACCAAACTGAGTACTCATGGTCCAGACTGGCCACTGTTTGTTGTGGTCTATAAAGAGCATATCCCTGTTTAACCATTGACTAGTTGGCAAAGTCTTTACCCCTAAGTCAGTCTTTAGGAAGAAGGCTGAAAGTACCTTTCATCACACCCTTCAAACAATTCCGTTTAGAAATTGCCACCATGAGTGGGAAGAAGAAAAGAAGAAATAGTGCGTTTATAACCAAGTTGAACGTTTATCTCCCTGTCCAGAGAGAGAATCAGGCGGAATGATCTGCATTCATTGAATTTTTAGTCCTCTGGATGGATATGATCATTCAGTGGATAATTGATTTTTGTTACTCAACTTTGTATACATCTAGTTGTTGTCTTTCTGTCTTATTCCATTTTGGCAAGAATTTCCATCACAAACAGGGCGTTCAAGCCACAGCCTGAGCTTCTGAGTGAACAATTTTGTGATGGGGATTACTTACTGCCCCTAATATGTCACTGGAACAGATGAATGAGCTAAATAGTACACAAATATGGGTCCCTTAAATCTGATTGTGGGTTTGGCAGATTGCAGGTAATGTGGTTAGGCCTGTGGCCAGCTTTAATAATTATCGACAGGACTGTTCCATCAGTTGTCGAGGTGACCTCAATTCTGAGGAACATTACTGGGGCTAGTCCAAAGATTTGCTTTAAGAGAGAACATGTGTGCACGTTGATGGAAATGTGGACAATTAGCTTGTGTGAAGGAGATCTCGTTTTCAGAGAAAATGCATTGTGGGTTTGTAGGATTAACTACAGTATATCATGTCCGATTGGTTTATGCTCTGTCGAGTCTTTTCGTTATGCTTTATAACATAATTTTGTCATTTACCTAATTGTGTGTGATTGTGGTGTTGAGTATGTAAGATGTACATCCAGGGACTTAACTTTGCTTGCAGGAACATTTGTCTGTAATTGGAAGAAATGATATCAGTTGTTCCTTAGCGATCCGTTCCATTGAGGTTTAATAGGGGGGGATTGTTTGATGAGGTATTTCAGTGAGATTTATTGGGAGGCAGGAGAGGCTGGTTAGGAGTTGGTTGGTGAGCCATTTCAGTGAGG
Organism: Geotrypetes seraphini; assembly: GCF_902459505.1. Classification (NCBI taxonomy): domain Eukaryota; kingdom Metazoa; phylum Chordata; class Amphibia; order Gymnophiona; family Dermophiidae; genus Geotrypetes; species Geotrypetes seraphini. Next base: position 6,510,734 of record NC_047098.1, read on the forward strand.
TTTAGGGGGGTGGGGTTGAGTAGCGGATGGTTGGTGATCTATTCCAATTAAATTTAATGGGGGGGGGGTTAGAAAGGGGTTTGGTTGGTGAGAGATTTCAGTGAGGTTTATTGGGGGGCAGGAGAGGTTGGTTGGGAGTTGGTTGGTGAGAGATTTCAGTGAGGTTTATTGGGGGGCAGGAGAGGTTGGTTGGGAGTTGGTTGGTGAGAGATTTCAGTGAGGTTTATTGGGGGGCAGGAGAGGTTGGTTGGGAGTTGGTTGGTGAGAGATTTCAGTGAGGTTTATTGGGGGGCAGGAGAGGTTGGTTGGGAGTTGGTTGGTGAGCCATTTCAGTGAGGTTTAGGGGGGTGGGGTTGAGTAGCGGATGGTTGGTGATCTATTCCAATTAAATTTAATGGGGGGGGGTTAGAAAGGGGGTTGGTTGGTGAGAGATTTCAATGAGGTTTATGGGGGGGGGGGTTGAAATGGAGTTTCTCAATCATGGATCTAGAAAATATAAATTCTCTTACTGAAACCTTTTTCCCTGAGGGAGGGGAGGGGGGGGGCGGGCGGAACAAACTTGACATATTTAAATTGAGGACTTTAACATCCTCTAGCTTGAACTCTGGCACTAATTTTTTTGTGGGTTTTTTTTTTTTTCTTTTATCATTTTTGTGTGGTAGGATTTAGTTGACACGTAAATTGATCAGCTGTTTGAGATTAAGTTGTGTGCATGAGTAATTTGAGGGCCTGGATTAAATGTGAATATTCACAACATTTTTGTTTTGCTCCTTGAGAAAATGTGGAAAGCATGGTGGGGGGGGGGGGATTTCTTTATCGCAGCCTCCACAGTGGCAATAAGATCTGGATTTGTGACATTTTTACCTAAACGTTTGTTCTCTGGGATTGACCTAAGTAATACGTAAACCGAGAAGTAGCTCAGAGTTCAGGCCACAACCTCCATCCCTTCACATTATTTGTAGCTTTTAACAGGGTAAAAATGTTTTCACTTCCAGCGGAAACTTTGCCTCCGTCTGCGAGTATGGAGCCATCAGGTAAGCTTTGTGTGCGCTTTCCGTGGTATCTAGCATGTACGAGATCTATTTACTTTCGTAGCATGTATTTTGCGTGAGTGTTGTATGCCTCTAGCATGTGCTTTGTGTGTACAGTGAGGGCCTGGCAACCTGTTACAGAGTGAAGTAGATTTATGATGACAGCTATTCAAATCAGTAATTAGTTTGAAGACGTAAATCATGTTGCGCTGTGTGCTGCTTCGCGTTCTTCAGCGACGTTTCCAAATGGACGCTGCCTGTTTGTGGTGCTGAGAGAGACGTTCTTGGCATGAGGCCCAGCTGGCGTGGGGTTTAGTTGACCTTGTTTATGGCTTTAATTTTAGTTAATTTACATAACTTCCATAAGCAATAACAGAGCGGTTTATGAAATTATAATTAAAATGGAAAAAAAAAAGGAATTCCATTAAAAAAAAACCAACAAATTAAAAGGACAGCATAGATTGGAAAAAGAGGACACGTAAAATAAAATCGAATAAAACGTTTCTGCTAACTGACTAGAACAAGATTTTTCAAAATGGAGCGTCTTCAGAAGGGTTCTAAATTTCAAATGAGTTGATTCGAGGCGCACTGTCTCCCCCCTCTCTCCCCCTTTACAAAACCGTAGCGTGGTTTTTAGCGCCAGCCGCGGCAGAAACAGCTCCGACGCTCATAGGAATTCTATGAGCGTCAGAGCTGTTTCCGCCGCGGCTGGCGCTAACCGCGCTACAGTTTTGTAAAAAGATGGGGGTTATATTTGGAAGGGTGTTCCAAAGAGATGGTGAAATGCAGAAAAAAAAAAAAGCTCTCGTTCATAATAATAATAATAATAACTTTATTTTTGTATACCGCCATACCCCGAAGAGTTCTAGGCGGTTCACATTAGTTAGACAGAGATTACAAGTGGTTACATATCAAATTGATTATAGAGTTGCGAACAGCAAGGAGAGAAGTAGGGGGGAGAGGAGGGAGACGGGGGAGGGGAGCAGATCAGAAGGGGGGGAAGAGGAGGATTGAAAAGGGGCATTAAGGGTCTTAATGAACTGAAGGAATTTGAAGACGCCGCTTGTTCAAAGAGCGTAGGACTCTTGGTGGACAGTGAGAACGAATAAGACTGCCACAGTGAATCGATTTAAAATGTTAAAATAAGAATTTAAAATTGAATGCTGAAGATATAGAGGAGGGAGATGGTCAAAGCGGGAAGCATTAGAAGGAAGGCGAATGGCTGTATCTGTGTTTGATATAACTAGTAACAACTTGCCACAGCTGGTAATAAACATTGGGAAGTGCATGGCATTTCATATCACAAAGACGGGAAACATAATCTCAAACGAGAACATCTTTTAACTGTTAAGAGTGATGGGAAAAATTAAGTCAAGGGTTGGGTTAAGAGTGGAAGACTAGCCCTGAAGAATCGAGAAACTACAGCAAAAAGGGTGCATTTAGGACACTGCCTGGTACACTTTCATTAAACTTGACACAATGTATTAGGGAAATTGTACTTATACACTGGGATATGAATTCAAAGTATCAACTGAAATCTCAGGGTTCAATTAACAATACTTACAAATTATTCAGTGTGTGAAACATTCAGACCCGCAACCGTGATGGCTATAATGTAAACCAAACCGGTATTGCCATTGGGGCCATCATGATGTTTCACTGTCCCGACCGCCTGTAGTTAAAATCTAGAAATGACCGCCATGCGTACAATGTGACTTTCGAAATCTAATGTAAAATAAACAATAAAGCTTATTACATTACATTACATTAGTGATTTCTATTCTGCTGTTACCTTGTGGTTCAAGGCGGATTACAAAAAGGATCTATCTGGCCATTTCCAGAGGAATTCTAGAATAGTTAGGGAGTAGTCAACTTGGTTCATAGGGATGAAGTAGTTTTTGTGGCGTTAGGTTGTTTTAGAGAGTGGGGAGGCGTTAGGTTGGGAGGCGTTAGCTTATCTGTGCGTGAGGTGACTTTTCACTCAGGGTCAGACGGTCGGCAGGTCCCCAGTGACCTCGGCAATGCCGGATTTGTTGCTCATCATAGAAACATAGCAACTCCTCTAGAGGCGCGCCTCCCAAGCCTCTCTTTGAGTATTTCAGTCAACGTCTACCGTAACGTGTACCCCTCCTGAAGAAGGATACGAAACCTGTGTCGAGGGATTGCAGCGCACACCCTTTTTCTAGAGGAGTTGCTTGAGTGATGAGCAATAAATCCGGCATTGCCGAGGTCACTGGGGACCTGCCGACCGTATGACCCTGAGTGAAAAGTCACCTCACGCACAGATAAGCTAACGCCTCCCAACCTAACGCCTCCCCACTCTCTAAAACAACTTAACCCCACAAAAACTACTTCATCCCTATGAACCAAGTTGACTACTCCCTAACTATTCTATAATTCCTCTGGAAATGGCCAGATAGATCCTTTAGCCCAGGACAAGCAGGCAGGTATTCTCACTAATGGGTGACGTGATCCAGCGGAGCCCCGATGCGGACACTTCACAAGCAGTCTTGCTTGAAGAAACTCGAAGTTTTGAGTCGCCCGCACCGCGCGTGCGCGAGTGCCTTCCCGCCCAGCGCAGGGCGCGTCTCCTCAGTTCTTACTTTTCCGCGGAGCCGAGAAGTCCGTCTTCGACTCTCTGCGTGAAGTTTTTTCACTTGTGCCTTCTAAAGTCCGCGGTTTTGGGTTCTTTTTCTCTTAATCGCTGATTTTCGTCGTATTTTTCTTGTTTTCAAAAAAAAAAAAAAATTTCTTCCATCCGTTCGACCGGGCAGGCCACGTGGCCTCAGCCCCGCTGCTTCGATCTTGCAGCGGAGCTTTTCCGGCCTATTACCGGTTTTAAAAAGTGTTCCAAGTGCCAGCGCGCGATTTCACTGACGGACCCTCATCGATGCTATCTTCGGTGTCTCGGGCCTCACACCTCCATTTTTGTAATCCGCCTTGAACCGCAAGAAATCACTAATGTAATGTAATAAGCTTTATTGTTTATTTTAAATTAGATTTCGAAAGTCACATTGAACGCACGGCGGTCATTTATAGATTTTAACTACAGGCGGTCGGGACAGTGAAACATCATGATGGCCCCAATGGCAATACCGGTTTGGTTTACATTTTAGCCATCACGGTTGCGGGTCTGAATGTTTCACACACTGAATAATTTATAAGTATTGTTAATTGAACCCTGAGATTTCAGTTGATACAGTTTCATTAAAGCCTGTAGTGGTTTGTTTGTTTTTTTGGACTGAAGTTCTATATATTTACAATGAGCTGTTCCCAGCACAGTGCTTTGCTTTGGTTGATGCAGTGTTGACGGACATTTCCATGACTCCTTGAATAAGTCAACGCTGAAGAATTCTTGTGTTCTAAGACCTGGTGGCATCTTGCCGAAAGCACAGCTGGCAGTGTTGGCAAGTGCTTTCCATGGAGTCGGGCCAAATGCTTCTCATGTTTAACTACAGAGTGAGAGAGAAAGATGGAACGCCCTCGTTTGCAAATTCAGGTTCTCTCACTAAGCTCTACACATACAAGTAGGTGTGTGAGGCGCGTGCCGTCTTAATACGTGAAAAGAAATGTTTTATTGGCTTACCGCTGCCTACAGATTGTCTGCCAACTCCCGCAGACCTCTCGAGGAACTTGGGGGATTAAAAAAGTACGTGCTTGTAAAGAAGTTGAATTTTTGAGCACTGGTTCTTCTTTCTTTACGTTTTCGGGCTTCTGAGTGAGTCTGTTTTGTTGATATTCATCACCAAGTGTGGGTTTAGTTAGCATATTTCAGTTATTGTGGAAACTGAAAACCAGGCCTGTTAGCCGGTCGTTGAGAATCACTCTTCCAATAGTTAATTAAATAGTCAACCCTTGATTTAATGGACTAATTTGGGGGGGGAGAAGAATCATCCATTAAATCCATTTATTGAATCATCCATTAAATCGAGAGGCGCGCTAAGCGTTTTAGTGCAGATGTAGCGTGCTAAATCAACATGTGTGCTAAAAGCTAACGCATCCATAGGATAACATGCACGAGAACCTGCGTCTATATGATATTAAAAGCCACAAATTTAGCTATATGTGGGAACATTACTTCTAGAAACATGGTAGCAGATGAAAACCAAATAGCCTATTCAATCAGCCTATCTGCAATATCTATTATCTCCTCCTCTCCCTATTGGCTGAGGCTCTTAACATTTACATTTCCTCTTCCTATTGGCTAAGACTCTATAAACTTGCATTGTGAGGTCATAGAGCTTTATGATTATAGAAACACAGAAACATGATGGCAGATAAAGGTCAAATGGCCCATCTGCAGCATCCACTCTCTCCTCCTCTCCCTATTGGCTAAGGCTCTTAACATTTGCATCTCCTCTTCCTATTGGCTAAGGCTCTTTACACCTGCATTGTGAGGTCATAGAGCTTTATGGTTATAGAAACATGATGGCAGATAAAGGCCAAATAGCCCATCTGCAGCATCCACTATCTCCTCCTCTTCCTATTGGCTAAGGCTCTTAACATTTGCATCTCCTCTTCCTATAGGCTAAGGCTCTTTACACCTGCATTGTGAGGTCATAGAGCTTTATGGTTATAGAAACGTAGAACTTGGGGCACTTGCTATTTTTAAGCAGTTTCAAAATAAGTAAAAGAATAATAACTTTAAAAAAAATTGCTTATGCAAAACAGTAGAATTATTTTTAAAATAGCGTTGCTCACATTGAAAACTCTTAAATCCAGAGAACCAGCCTTCATTGATAAACTATTCATTCCTCACGCGCCCGCCAGAACTTTCCAAAATCTACACTTCGTTCCCTCTCTGAAGGCATTTTGCACTCGCCGCACAACCTCCTTTGAATTCCTTACCCCCTTATATCAGGGAAGAATCAAGTGTAGATAAATTTAAAAGTACCTTAAAAAGTTTCTTTTGAGCGCTAACATGAGTTCTCCTTCTTACTTTCTCTTTCCTGAATCTTTTCAGGCAGCTTGAACAATACCCTCCCTCTCCTCCTGTTTTTATCCTTTCTCGGTCTCCTCTTCTTAAATCTTATTGTAGTTCACCACTCTCCCTTTTGTGTCTTTTCAGTCTGTTTTGTCTTCTCTGCATTGGTTCAGTCAATCATTTTGTCAAGGTTGGATTACTGCAACTCAGTGTATTTGGGTCTTTCAAAGGTCAGTCTGCAGCTAAACTTATTTTCGGTAAGAGTAAATTCGACCACGCAACCCCTCTGTGCTCAAGGAATTACGTTGGCCCTCAGAGTATCTCAGAATTCAATTGACGTGCATTTGTATTGCATTTAAGATCCTATTTGGCATTTCTGCTACTTTGATTCCTTTAGACTGGAATGTTCGTAGATCTCATCTTGCTAGAAGTTCTCAAAAATTACAACTTCCTTTTCCCTCTCTCAGTGGTAAAAACAGAACCTTCAAGAGATTTAGGGCTCCTTTTACAAAGGCGCGTTGGCGGTTTAACGCGTATAATACCGTGCGCTAAACTGCCGGCCGCGCTAGCCACTACCGCCTCCTCTTGAGTTTTTCAGCCAGCGCGGGGGTTAGCGTGTGATGAAAAGTCGTGCGCGTTAAACCCGCTAGCGCGGTTTTGTAAAGGGAGCCTTTAGTCGTTCTGCGTTTAAATTAACCAAATTCTGGAATGCTTTACCTCTTACATTAAGAAGTTTAGGTTCTTTTGCTTTATTCCGGAAAGTTCTGAAAACTTTTTTGTCTACTTTTCCTTGTCAAATTTATGTATTACATTATTGTTAACCGAGTCAAGCTCCTTTTGGTTGATGACTCGGTCTATAAAACTAAGGTTTAGTTTAGTTTATAAAACTTAAGGTTTAGTTTAGTTTATAAAACTTAAGGTTTAGTTTAGTTTATAAAACTTAAGGTTTAGCTTAGTTTATAAAACTTAAGGTTTAGCTTAGTTTATTTTGTTGTTATTGAAGCCCCAAAATCTTATTGAAGACAAGATTCACTTATTTCAAATTTAATAAGGCCTTCAGGGGTCAGACACTCATTGGACCATATCGGTTAGACTAGAGCAGGGGTCTCAAAGTCCCTCCTCGAGGGCCGCAATCCAGTCGGGTTTTCAGGATTTCCCCAATGAATATGCATTGAAAGCAGTGCATTCAAATAGATCTCATGCATATTCATTGGGGAAATCCTGAAAACCCGACTGGATTGCGGCCCTCGAGGAGGGACTTTGAGATCCCTGGACTAGAGTGACTTTCCACCGTGTCTCTTCACTAGTCCCATTTTTAATATACACTTTTCCCTCCGGATTCGCGGGGGATAGGGGCAGAGCCGGACTGCGAATGGCGAAAAACCGCGAATATTCGGCTCTGATCGCCCCCCCTCCCACCTTCCCGGCCTTACCTGGTGATCTAGCGGGCTTTCGGGGCAAGAGCGAACGCTCCTGCTCTGTGCAGATCGCCATTAGGAAATGGCTGCTGTGAGTTCTCGAGACTACGATGGGAACTCCCTACAGCTATTTCCTAATGGCGATCTGCATGGGGCAGGAGCGTAGGAAGATCGCTCCTGCTCCAAAAGCCCGCTAGACCACCAGGTAAGGCCGGGATGCCGGGGGGAAGACTTAACAATGTTTTTTTTTTTTTTCTTTTATCCCCCTCCCCCAAAAATCACGAATATGTGAAATTGCGATTTCCGAAACCGTGAATGGGGAGGGGGAAGTGTACTTTTTTCAAAGAACTTACGCTTAAAGTGCATTAAAGTGCTCAAGTGCTTTTAATACTTAGGGCTCTTTTTATCAAGGTGCGGTAGGTGGTTAACGCACGGAATATAAATTTAAAACAAACCAGAGAAAGTATTTCTTCACTCTATATGTAGTTAAACTCTGGAATTCATTGCCAGAGAATGTGGTAAAAGCAGTTAGCTTAGCAGGGTTTATAAAAGATTTGGATAATTTGCTAAGACAAAAGTCCATAAGCCATTATTAAGATGGACTTTGTGGAAATCCACTGCTTATTCCTAGGATATCTGTTTTACTCTTTGGGATCTGGCCAGGTACTTTTGACTTGGGTTGGCCACTGTTAGAAACAGGATATTGGGCTTGATGGACTTTTGCTCTGACCCAGTACAGTAACTCTTCTGTTTTTCTGGACCCTCAGTGCCCATGGATGTGAGGAAATGTACTGAAAACGAGTTTACCTGCAGGGATGGAGGGTGCGTGCCCTTGGATTATCGCTGTGACCGTCGACCCGACTGTCGGGACATGTCCGACGAGGAAGACTGTGGTGAGATATCGCATGCAATGCTGAATTGTACTTACAGCAGTAGCAGTCTGCCATATTGAGGGGAGCCTGCCTGTAGTTTTCGGATAGACGCGGTAACGCTATCCTTAAAGACCGCTGGAGTAAAAGTGGATCTGATATTGAGCCTGTAGTTGTCGGTGATTTACAGAGGTGCTGACTGGCTTGGGCAGAAATTGCCCAGATATTCAATGCTAGGCCTAATCGGGGCAGGAGCATTGAGTATCTGAGTCTTCAGTGGGTGCCAGGAAGTTAGCCGAGTTTCAGCAGACATTAAGGCCCCGATGTACAAAAGTGTGCCTTGCTTGGAGGCAGCTCAGCCTCTGATGCTCAAAAGGATTCTCGGGGCTTTTACCAATTCCCGTAGCAGACACTGAGGATCGTATGCAAATGCATTACAAGGAGCCCCTTAGTATTTAAATGAGCTCTTAAATATTGGCGCCAGTGATATTGAGGAAGGGTAAGGATCCCACGCAGTGCGGATCCTATAAACCCGATTTCCCTTTTAGGGAGAAGATTTTGAGAAGTCAACAAAGATATTTTATGTTTAAACAATTTTTCCAGTGTTACAAAATATATGTCCAACTTTTTTTATATGTCGGTAGATTAAACAACTGACATCTCCATCCAAAAATGTTTACTGGGAAGCTGAAGGTTGTTTTTCTTAAGTTTAATGCGTGTTTGGCTTTGTGGATTCTTACTCTAATTTGGTGGGCTGGAAAAACTTGTGACAGGGTTTTTTGGCCCTAAGTATTTCAGGTTTTTGGGATGCATGGGGATACGTGTGAGATTTTAGAAGGCATACAAGCCTTGTATAAGGAACTGAAAGCAAACTAAAAACTGGGGAGGGGATTCTCTGAGAGATTTGTTTAGCCAGGGATATGGCAGGGATGCCCTTTATGGCCCATTGTGTATTCTGACCATGGAACCATTATCTCAGATTGGGATAATCTACTTAGGAAAGGGGGGGGGGGGCCTTTAGCTGACCCATTATTCTCAGAAAACAGAGATTGGGTTTAAATGATCAATATTCTCAATGGAGAAGGGTAAATAGTGGGGTTCCCCAGGGGTCTGTGCTGGGACTGCTACTTTTTAATATATTTTAGTTAGTCAGCCGGCACCTCTCTGCCCTGCTGGCGTCTCGCGGCACACCCTGAATCTCGCCGCGGCACACGGTTTGCGATACACTGAGCTAAAGCATCTGTGAAGCGTGTCTGTTGTCTGTCTATTCAGTCATGCACATCTAAATACAGATAGGAAACTGTGCACCCTTGCTGAAGGGACCATACCTGTCACATGGCAGGTAAAGGAGACCCTGGGAGGAGGAGCAGGAATCTGATACCGATGGAAGAGCAGTGGGAGGTTTTCCTGTAGCTTCTGCAAATTTCTGCTGACTGGCCTCATCTTTTGGTGGGAAACGGGACAGCGGTGGGCTGGGTGGGATAAGTGAGTGATTTTGAAAGTGCCCCCCGCCCCCCAGCTTGTGCTTTTCAATTTGTTTTCACTTTTTTTTTTTTTTTTAAAGAAGTAACCAGATGTGGTGCTGATGAATTTCACTGCGAAAGTGGCGAGTGCATCCCTATTATGCAACACTGTGATCGCAGACCGGACTGCGCAGATGAATCGGACGAAAGCAACTGTGGTAAGATGTTAGATGAGAGGACACCAAAGGGGTCTTCATTGGAGCAAAGGAAATGTGAGAAATATAGGAAGCATTTGCTAAACACTGGATATTCACCAAGAATGCCAAACCAATGCCCAACCAATCCATTTCCAGTTAGGAGAGCTTGCTTTCTGCCCTGTGTGTGCTAGTACTTGCTCATGCCTCCTCCTCTGTTCAGCCCTCAGATTGCCCCAGCACTATCCAGATTCTCAGTGGTACTTCACATTGTGCCACTGAATATTGGACTCACTGATTGGCATCGTTCCGATTGTTGTTACTCAATCACATCAATCTCATTTAATCTCGATTCTGTATACGACGCCCAGTCTCAGAAGCCGCCTGAGCGGCTTTTGAGAATCACATGTGGGCGTCCTGTAGAGGAAGCAGAGTTTGGATTTGCTGCATACGCATGGACTATATGGATTTTTATTGATTTAATTTTGATTTTTGTGGTTTTTTTGATTTTGGATCACTCTTTTTGAATTTCACTATGGATTTTTTTTTTTTTGGGGGGGGGGGAATTTGACACACACACATTTTTATGCCAGCTGGTTAAGGACTTCATTGCATTTTATGCTTCAGCACCGCCTGTCTCGAGAACTGCAAAGATTGAGATAAGTAACTTAATAAGAACATAAGAATTGCTGCTGCTGGGTCAGAAGAGTGGTCCATCGTGCCCAGCAGTCCGCTCACGCGGCGGCCCTTTGGTCAAAAACCAGCGCCCTAACTGAGACCAGCCCTACCTGAGTACGTTCCGGTTCAGCAGGAGCTTGTCTAATTTTGTCTTGAATCCCTGGAGGGTGTTTTCCCCTATGACAGACTCCGGAAGAGTGTTCCAGCTTTCTACCATTCTCTGGGTGAAGAAGAACTTCCTTACATTTGTACGTAATCCATCACCTTTCAGCTTTAGAGAGTGTCCTCTCGTTCTTTCTATCTTGAAGAGTGTGAACAGTCTGTCTTTATCTACTTTGTCTTGAGTCCCTGGAGGGTGTTTTCCCCTATGACAGACTCCGGAAGATCGTTCCAGTTTTCTACCACTCTCTGGGTGAAGAAGAACTTCCTTACATTTGTACGGAATCTATCCCCTTTCAACTTTAGAGAGTGCCCTCTCGTTCTCCCTACCTTGGAGAGGGTGAACAACCTGTCTTTATCTACTAAGTCTATTCCCTTCAGTACCTTGAATGTTTCAATCATGTCTCCTCTCAATCTCCTCTGTTTAAGGGAGAAAAGGCCCAGTTTCTCTAATCTTTCGCTGTACGGCAGCTCCTCCAACCCCTTAACCATCTTACTCGCTCTTCTCTGGCTTTTATTTTATTATATACTCTGATTAAGATTCCTCTTCACGATGGAGGTAAGGAGGGCATGTGCAATGATGTTATGAGCTGAACTTCTACCAGCCTTCTAGTGGCTTCCAGATCTGTTCACGTCACTGAGCACATATATATTTATTTAATTCATTTTATTTTACTAAGTTCTCTTGGACTAGAATATTTTTGTGAGTGAGGATTTACTTTTGATATATATTTTCTCTCTTATATTTACTTTTTGTAAATGGAGTCGCGTGATGACCATCTTACTTCATTCCGAATTCCTGTTTGTTAAGCAGAAATGAACGTTTCGTATTTGCTGTGCTTTTTGACGAGACGGCTTTCTCCAGCACAGTTCGAAGTGGTCAGGTTGGACACCGGTTCCCTGAGTCATCTTTTTATGATCTTTAACCCAGCCACTACAGCGATGGCCCTTAATTGGCAGCCCAGAACTCGTCTACCCTAATTAACCCAGTAGGAGTTGCCGCTGAGCAGTAGTTGAGACACCCAGAGTCTGCGATTGCTGCTTCCTCAAAACCAAAGCCAGAATTTGAGAGATCCTTGGGTAGGCGCAGCATCCCTAGTTGCAAAGGAGTGAGGGGAAAACTGGACATCAGCTGTGTGTTCTGGCATCACATCAGGAATGAAATTGGACAGACTAAATATTTATCCACTTTCTGTTTTAGTATTTAGACATTTTAACATGAGCCCCAGGATGTTTTAACAGTCAACATACCAAGAAAACCAAACCAAAACTCAGAACATTATCTCACTCCACCTGCAAACCCCCTCCCCAAACCCCCCCCCCCAACCAACTAGACCTTAAAGGTTTTCTGTTCTCTCATATTTTATGTTGATATGAAACTGATGTAATAGTGAAAAGTCCTGCTTTGAAGAGAGGGAGACTTGAGGATGGAGGGCAGCCACAGGAATTCTACTGTCTATTATTCAAAGCATTAAACGGCTCCGCCCCCCCCCCCCCCATCTAAACAACCGCCTAAACCAGATCCTCACCTCAAGACAAAGAAGAACTCCGAACCCTTTTGCCTTCCCTCCGCTCAAGGGCACTCAGCGCAAAAAGATGTTTGATAACCTTCTGGCGACGCAAGCAGCAAAACTCAACCACTGCATCTCCAACCTGTTGACGGCAACGGGCGACTTCAAAACTTTTCGAAAATAAATCAAAACCCTACTTTTCAAAAAATTTATCCAGATATCTTAACCCAACCCTTCCCCCTCCTCCTAGATAAATTCCCCCCCAAAACCTCCACTTAAATAATCTCTTCCTCCCCAAAACACCAACCAAGTATTCAGATCCCTGAAATGTAACGTAATCTTATTTGTACTCCAACTGTAATCTATTTGTGTTATCACACAGTAACGTACAGTCAATTTAGTATCCAATTTGCAAGTTCTTCCGGAATTAATCCAGCTACCTCTCCTCCCTTGTAACCAAAAAAACCCAAAACTGTTGCAACTTCACTGGAAATGTCCAATTAGCTCTTTTGTAATCCGCCTTGAACTGCAAGGTATAGGCGGAATAGAAGTCCCTAATGTAATGTTGTTGGGATTCACACAAATTAAGGAGGATTCACACACTGAAGGAGGGAGTCCTTGCTTGGGATTTGGAATGTTTTTCCTGAGCGAAAGCTGTCTGGCCTAGCAAAATAAGGTGCAAGTTCTAGAGACGGGGATAAGAATAAGCTGAAAAGCACCAATCCAGTCTTTAGTTTTATATAATAATAATAACTTTATTCTTCTATACCGCCATAATCGTGCAACTTCTAGGCGGTTCACATTGAAGAACCGATTCATCCCTCAGAAAAAGGGCTCGATTTCCTAGTTTTAATAAAGAGTAAGAATAATTTCTACTCCAAATATTAATTTGGGATAAACGAATCCCGTTAAGAGATTTCTGAAATCAATAAAGTTTTTAACATTTTCCGAAAAGTGGTTAATTGCGAAAGTAATCTAATCTCTGATGGAAGCTCATTCCAAATTTTTGCAGATGAGAAAGCAAAAGATCGACAGAAGTTGGACATAGTTTTGATTCTCTTGACAGTAGGGGAAGCCAAGATTGCATTTCTGAATACTTCGTGAGCGAGATGGTAGGCAGGAATTGAAAAAGACAGGAATTAAAGGAGGAAAAAACATCCCATGCAAAATTTTAAATATCGCACAAGTGCATTTGAATTGAATTCTTCCAAACAAGTACCCTAAATAAAGGGATAACGCGATCGTATTTATGCTTTCCAAATATCAGTTTTGCTGCAGTATTCTGAATAAATTGCAGCCTTTACAGGTTGTACTTATGTAGACAAACCTAAAGAGAATTAGCATAATCCAATGTGATAAAATAAACGCCTGACCCAAATCTGCCAAAAGTTGTTGGTAAAATAAATGGCGAACCCGTTTAAGTAATGAGGATACACAAAAAAAGGGGGGGAAAAACCAACGTGGTCTGCAGTGAAACAACAGCAGGCAGAAAACAACAAACAAACTACAGATAATGTACAAGATGTAGGTGTTGTTTATTAATAAAATTGCAGTAACATATACAACCTTATAGCTAACCAAGGGACCCGACACGGTCCGTGTTTCGGTTAACACGCCTTCCTCAGGTGTCCGTGGTGGTTAAGGTCTAAAGCTAACCGCATAAAAGATAACAAACAAACGCCGATAACGATCAAATAATGACGAGCAAGTCTTGCGTTTAAGTATCCTAAGTCTAAGAAAACCTTTTTTCATTACATTACTAACTTGAGAAGAGAGAGAAAGCGTAGAATCCAAGAGGAAGCCCAGGATTTTAGATGTAAATTCAATTTGCAATGAATCATCTGAAGAATAAGCTGAAGTTTAGATTGTGGCAGTGGGAGACCAGGAGGAGGGAGAAAACAGAATTGTGAACGATGGTGGCAGTCGCTAATAAAATAATGTGAAGTAATTATCGGGTAGTTTAAGCCATATTTGTTTCTTAAATGCATTTTTTTTTCTAACCTTCTCATTCGTAAACAGCGCCATTTACCACTCCTGCCTCTTTGAGGCCAACCGTAGCGCCGTTCACCACCAGGGTTGCAACCACCGTCCCAGCTGTCGTCACCAGCACCAGGAGGGCTCCTCCTACCACACCACCTAGGAGGACCACCCCCAAGCCGCCTCCTGTCCTCGAGGACCGACCCTGCCGCAGAGATGAAGCTCGATGCCCCAACGGGCAGTGCATTCCACGGGATTATTTGTGTGATGGCGAGAGAGACTGCCGAGACGGAGAAGATGAACTCAACTGTGGTAAGGAAGAGGTTTTGCAGCCGAGTGCGCGGAGAATGAAGATGGCGGAGCCCAGAATGGGAGTTTCCTGTGGGCAAAGTCATCAGGTCATAATATTAGTAGGTGGGTGACTGTCCTATTGCCTAGTGGCACAGGGTCCACCTGGCAGAATTCTGTGAGAAAATGTTGACAATTCTGCACACAGTATTTCAAAATTCTGCAAAGTTTATTTGTACGGTTTTGCGTAGAATTCTCCTTTCCTGAAGCCTGAAATTCCTTCCTGCCTTTCCCTCTCTCGGGTTCCAACCTCCTCAGTTCCCTCTCTCACTCCAACTGCAGCTCTGTCTCCCAGTAAATCCCACCCACTTTCTCACTTGCACCCTGAATCCCCTCCTTGGCCCCCATAGTCTGGCATCTCTCTCTCCCTCTCTCCACTAGCTAAGAATCTCTTCCTCCCTTCCCACCCAGTTTCCGGTCTTAGTCATTCTCTCTACCAACCTCAAACCCCGCCCCCCACCCTTGTGGGTCCAGCATCCATGTCACCTTACCCCACTCACCATCTCTCTCACTTGCACTCTGAATCCCTTCCCCATTCTCCATAGTCTGGCATCTCTTTCTCTCTCCCCCTCTCTCTACGATCAAGCATCTCTTCCTTCTCACACCCCCCTTTCTGGCCTAGGGTTCCTTCTCATACCCTTTCCCCTCTACTTACTGGTCCATCATCCATGACCCCTCCCATTTCCTCCTCTCTCTGCAGGTTTAGCATCCATGTCCCCTCCCCCCCCCCACTTCAGTCCAACATCCATGTGCCTCCCTCTACCCCCCTACTTGCAGTCCAGGATATCTTCCTCCACCCATGGGCCTAATATCCATGTTCCTCCTCCCCCCCCCCAAATTGTGGTCTAACATCCATTCTCCCTCTCCCATGCAGGTCTGGCCTCTCTCTGACCGACCGACTCCCCCACTCTGTGAGATCCAACATACCTGCGGGCGTCCCAGATCAGAAGTAGTGGCGGCAGCAGCCACGCAGCACTGTGAACTGGTTGCTCGCGGCCATCCCTGACGGGGCCTTCCCTCTGCCGTGTCATCCATCAACAGGAAATGATGTGGCAGAGGGAATGCCCTGGCAGAGCCGGCTGCAAGCTGCCTGTGCACAGCACTTCCTCTGCTGGCCGACTGCCACCACTGCTGCTTCTTTGGGAGGCTTGTAGGTATGTCGGATCTCATGGTGGGGAGTCGGTCGGAGGGAGAGAGACCAGATCCACATGGAGGAGGAGGAGGAGGGGAACAGGTGTAGAATGGAAAGCTTGTACAAAATTCTGTGCAAATTCTGAGCTGTGCAGTTGTGCAGAATTCTGTCAGGAGTACACAGGGTTTTTCAGCATCGATGGCCAGGCCAATCACAGGCTCAGACATTGTTTTAGCGTGAGCATTTATATGATGAAATAAACGTATATTATCTCCTATATATCTTTGTTTGATGAATCCTGTTTGATCTTTATGTATGAGGGTTGGGATCACTGTGTTAAGTCTTAGTGATAAAATTTTCGCCATGATTTTGTAATCCAAATTTGACCGAGTGGAGTGGCCTTTCTTATTCCGAGTACTGAAATGGTACAACTTTGGTTCCTTTTTCACAAATTGGATAGAAACATTATATCGTCAACCCACGGCCCGTATCCTGATTAATAACTCTCTCTCTAATAGATTTTCCCTTTACAGAGGTACCCGTCAAGGCTGTCCCCTTTCACCATTATTATTTGATATAGCATTGGAACCTTTATTATCTGCTATCCGACAGTGTTCCCTAATAAAAGGTATTCCCTCATCCAATCGAGACATTAAATTAGCAGCTTATGCCGATGACGTTCTCCTCTTTCTCAGAGATCCCCTTTTCTCTCTACCCCATCTCATTTACATAGTTTCCCAATATTCTCGCCTCTCGGGATACTCTGTCAATTGGGAGAAGTCGGAGATCTTTCCTCTTAATGACCATATTTCCTTCTCAGATCTAGCTCACTTCTCTTTTCCATGGTCACAAGGAGCTGTGAAATATCTGGGAATCCTAATTCATAAAGATCCAGATCATGCTCAGGATCTTAACATATCCAAAATCAAAAATTTAATTTTAAATACTACAACACGTTGGTCTCCGCTTTATCTGTCCTGGTGGGGTAGAATAGCCTCCATTAAAATGACTCTGGCTCCACAAATTAATTACATTCTTTCTATGCTTCCCCTTTTATGCCGGAAAAAATTCTTTCATTGGCTTAATATGAAAATTTCTGAATTTATTTGGAACAAGAAAAAACCTCGTATTGCTCTCGCCAAGCTGAAGGCCTCTAAGATTAATGGCGGCTTAAATCTACCAGATTTTTATTACTATTATATTGCATCATTAGCCAAATATGGAGCTCAGTGGATAGTTGATTCGAACCCTCAAGATCAACCAGCATGGTTTGAAATGGAACGCTTTTTATGTACACCACTACACGTCTCGTGCTTTCTTACAGTGTCAATACCTAGACACTTGAGAAGGTATTCTTTATTATGTGCAACGCAGCATGCTTTACGCCTATTAGATGCAGCAGCTGAAATTCACGCTGATGAAGGCCCACTCATGTCCCTTTGGAATAACTCTAAAATTCAGATCAACGGAAGATCCCTCTCATGGAAAAGGTGGCAGCGGGCGGGTGTGTGGTTTGTTAATCAATTGATCTCCACTAATTCTTTTGTCCCCTTTGATATTTTCCGTTCCACATACTCACTCCCATCCTCTATACGATCACAATGGCTTATGCTTACTGGAATATTAGATAATATACATATCCGCCCTGATTTTATGACCTCTATTCATACTGTTCGTCATTGGTCTACTCTGGCTTTAATGAAGGGTAAGACAATATCTCTTTTTTATGGTATACTAAGAGATCACTTCTTCACTTTTTCAACTCAATCTATGAACCATTGGGACTCTATTTTGAAAACCACGCTTTCTGAAATAGATTGGGAACTCTTCTGGTCTTCCACAAATCGTCCTCTTTTATCATCCAGAGTTTCACAATCAATGTACTTTGTTATGTGGAATGCAGTATGGACTCCATATCGTAAGTGGAAAGCGAATCTACAACAAGATTCTACCTGTTGGAACTGTCTGAAAGCACCCGGAACTCTCGATCACATGCTTTTCCACTGCAATATGGTTCATGTCCTTTGGCTTCGTATTTGGGATACCATAAAATCTATCACTAAATGTTCAGAAGTGATCTCCATGGATATTATAATTCTTCGTTCCCAACACCCATGTTTTGCACAATCAAATTGCCCGCCTAAACTCATTGACACCATGTTCGTGACAGCTCTAATGCATATTCTGAAAAACTGGAAATCATCCTCATTACTAGATTACACTTTTTGGTGGAACTCTTTAAGTATGTACCACAAATTTGAATCTTATGCATATGAGAAGAAATTGTTTTCTCGATCTTCCACAAACTTGACACGAAACAAATCACCTTGGCCATTCTTAGACTCATATGTTCGTTCTGCTCTATAGACACTTCTGCCTCTCTCTTTCTCTCTCTCTATCTCTCTCTATTTCTCATTCTCTCTCTCTTCCTTTATCTTTCTCTCTCTTTCTCTTATCCCTCCTGCTTCTCTGTCTTCTTCTGTTCCTTTTCTAAGCAGTTCCAGATACTCTGGATCCTTTTCATTAATCTAGTTTTATTCAAATGATTGTAGATACAAATATTTGATACATGATTTTTATTATGATTCTATATGTTTGAACTGCTTTCTGTTTATAATTCCTATAACATTCAATAAAATCATTGAACTAAAAAAAAAAAAAAAGGGGGTACACAGGGTTTAGGCAAGTCATACCCTGTCAAGATTTCTTTCTGAATTAACTATGAAAAAACCAGGAAACTGAACCATTGTGTGACGAAAGTCTCAGCTGAGTAGCCATGCATAATAGCCTGTCCATGCTTTTTGCACCTGGTCTATTTCAGCCCCTCCTGATTTATGCAAATGAGGCCCAGCAGCGAGTCCCTGCATATGGCCCCCCCCAAATTACCAGGTGGCCTTTAAAATTGAGATCCGAGAGCTATTTTTGCTTCATATCGAGCAGGTCTGGTGGGAAAGTAAGAATGAAAAAGTGACCGTTTTAAGTTAAGCCATTGAAAAAAGGGGGAAACTGTTTGCTGGTTGCAGCATTTGTGTTTATCCGTTTTTTTGTGTGTGTGTGTGTGTGTGTGGAAAAGGGAAGAAAGCCCAATTGGAATGGAGAATCTTAATGCTTCCTAAGAGTGGGGCAGATGTACCTGGTCAGATACGAGTATGTATTATAATACCTGTATTTATAGACACATTCAAAATACCGGGCCGAGAACTCCTTGAGAGGTGGAAAGGAGATGATGGTCAACAGATGAAAGAACGATGAAATTAAGGTTGTCGGGCCGCAGATGGAAGTTCTTGATGCCTGGCTGATGAAGGATGATTTATTTAAATTTCCAGTTCATTATTTTATTATTCTTTATTTTTGCCAACTTCCATTTGGGTTGGGGGGGGGTTTAGTTTTTGGATTATTTTGGGAGGGTTTAGTTTTTGGTTTAGTAGTTTGGATTATTTTATTTCTTTGATAAAAGGTTTACACATAATTAAGGGGGGGTTGGGAAGGGAGGAAGAGGGAATTGAGGAATTAAAAAAGGTTTAAATTTAAGAATGCATTGAGGTTTATAGTAGAAAATATATTTTGGAGGAATAATAGAACAATGTTTGGCAAATATTTTTATGAATTTAATTGTTATAAGTTAATTTGTATCATATTGTTGTAAACTTGTATATTTGTATAATTCCTTCAATAAAATGTTATACATTACAAAGGGGGGGAGAATGAGGGAAAGGGGGAGGGGAAGTGAGGGGATGGGGGGGGTTGATTAGGGTCATATGAAAATTTATTTTGAAGGAATGCTAGAAATATTTATGTAAATATGATATTTGTAATTTATTTGAAATGAAATCTATTTGTATTACATTATTTCCTTCAATAAAATGTTATAAATTAAAAGAAAGAAAAATCCAATGAGTCTACAGTAAAAGGCGAACACCAAAAACGAGAAAGAATCTGCAGATGGCGATGTCCAAGGACAGGAACCTTTATTATAAAAAAACATATCAGTTTATAATCCTTTAAAAATGGCTCTCATATACATGGAATACGGACCCTACACGGTCCGTGTTTCGGAGAGACACTCCTTCCTCAGGGGTCCAAGATGTCCAATGTATCACATGCAGAGAGCGAAGCGGAAAACAACGTCGTAACATGGTCATCAAAATTTTCAAATCTGCTGCGAAAAATTCTCCTTCTGAGCTGACGTCCTTGTACATTCCCATCTGCAGTTTCTTTCTTGTTTTTGGCTAATGAATTAACCCCATGCAGGCCCAAAGCCAGTCTACTTGGCAGAGGGCTTCCCTATTGGCGCTACAGCAGTAAAGATTTGAGGCCATCCCTCCTACCCACTGGGAGAAGCAGGTAAATGTGTTGACATCCTGTCCTCTTAGGCTTCTGCGACTGGCGTCTTGATTGTCGCAGTTGTCCGGGTCTCGCCGCTTCTCACAGCATACCCTGAAGAAAGCCACAGCACGATGGCTTGAACATCGGCTCTACCCAATGGCGTAGTAAGGAGGGAGCAGGGGGGTGTTCCTCCCCCCCCGAGCACAGTCTTCCTAAGGGTGCGTCGACTGCACACAGCTCTTCCCTTCCCCCCGTACCTTTTTTTACTTTTCCGATGCGAGGTTGCTGCCCGTGTGGCATCTGCGCGCTCTCTGATGTCACTTCCCAGACCTGCACATAGGAAATGACCTCATAGGGCGAGCCAATACCAACATGGGCAGCATGATGCTTCCACTGGAGACGTTAAAAAGGTCTGGGGAAAGGGGGAAGCGGGGACGGAGCGCCACTGCCCCTTCTTACACCTCTTGTTCTACCTACCCAGATGCGGCGAGACCCAGACAGCTGCAACAATGGTATTGATATCCTGACTGTTTCGCCACTTCCTGAAGGGATGGGTGTAGCTCAAAAGTGAGTCGCTTCACGACACACTCAGCCACACAGTCCAGTACGTCCACAACGTTGCCTTGTGGTTGGAACACGTCAGTTCATTTTAAAGCTGAACTGGTCCTCTCTGCTTTGTGCAGGTACCACCTCTCCGTGTGAGCCCAATGAATTCAAGTGTCGCAACGGACGCTGTGCCTTGAAGCTGTGGAGATGCGATGGAGACGACGACTGTGGGGACAGATCAGACGAGATAAACTGCCGTAAGTGTTTACATGAGGGACTTCGAGTCGCTTGGCTTAATGAGCATTTTCTCCTTTTTTTTTATTGTTGAGTCATCAGGGGGAGAGCTGACTAAGAGGTGAGAGCCCAGCCCAACTCATCTCATCAGCCCTGATTGGTCCTCAGGAGGACCAGTGGGGTAGCCCATCCGTTTGGAGGTCCACGCCCTCCTAACAGCAAGGTTGGTGTCGCTAGTGGGGATGTCCAAGTCCCATGAGCAGCGGGGAAGTTGATGGTGCACTTCCTGTTCATAAGCGGGGAGTGCTGGTGTCGGTGACTGGAAGCAAACCACCATCTTCTGTGCTGCTCAAACTGTACCGGTGGTGGTGGGGGGGGGAGGGGTCAGGCAGAGGACGTATTCAACTGGCAGGGCTGCCCGGCTATTGGTTGGAGTATCTCGAAACGAACCCATTACACCTGTTTTAAAAAGATTGCACCGGTTGCCAATTTTATTTCGTATCCAATTCGGAGTTTGGAAACTTGTCCAACAAGGTGTTATGTGACATCCTGCTGAATTATTTGGCGAAAGGCCTAACACTATATACTCCGCCAAGGACGCTGAGGTCACAGAATTGTTGGTTGTTAAGATGCATCAAAGGGGAATATTTTACGATATGTGTGGACCAAAAATTCACGTTTCCCTATAGCTGGACCATTTATGTGGCACGCATTGTCTGGTAAAACTTCTGCAAAAAAGAATTGTTAATCTTAAATATAATGCCATAAAATACTTTTTATAAATACATAATAATCAGTGTAAGTGCAAGCACAGGATACTTCCAGTTCATCAAACATAAATCATCAATATACCCTCCCTCTCTACCAATAAATATAGTATTGAGAGCATTGGATGTCCTGTAAGGGACTCTGTTCCAATGAGGCTGTATGTTGTTTAAAAAGTGCTCTTGACAAAGCTGAAGGGGAAACACGTATGGTGTCAAATAATTACCGGGATGAAGTTGTTGGAATTTGATAATATCAATCGCTTCAGTTGTTTGAATTGATGAACTGAGCATGGACTGTTGGATTAATGATCTTGGATACTGATTTTTTTTTTTTTTTAATTTTGGATTTTTTAATTTTTTTAATTTTAATTTTTTGTTTGGGAGCACTTAGCACTTTAGAATCTGCAGCTGAGCCCAGGACGACACGACAATTCCAGAAGACATAAGTTCTCCGCTCATAAGCACATAAGCATGGCCTCTGCCGAGTCAGACCATAGGTCCATCATGCCCAGCAATCCGCTCCCGCGGCGGCCCCCCAGGTCAATGACCTGTAGTGATGTATTACTCAAGAGCATTTTGTCTTGTATAGTAACCTCTAATTGTACCCCTGGATTCCCTTTCCCTCCAGGAACTCGTCCAATCCCTTTTTGAAACCCAAAACCGTACTCTGCTCAACCACCCCCTCTGGAAGCGCATTCCAGGTGTCCACCACCCTCTGGGTGAAGAAGAACTTCCTAGCATTTGTTCTGAACCTATCTCCCTTCAATTTTTTTGAGTGTCCTCTAGTTTTTGTTGTCCCTGCCAGTCTGAAGAATCTGTCTCTGTCTACCTTCACTATACCCTTCATGATCTTATAAGTTTCTATCATATCACCTCTAAATCTCCGCTTTTCCAGGGAAAAGAGCCCCAGCTTCTCCAGCCTCTCAGCATATGGAAGGTTCTCCATGCCCTTTATCATTTTTGTTGCTCTTCTCTGGACTCTCTCGAGTATCCTATGGACTGGTTTTTATTACTATATTTATTGGTAAAGAGGGAGGATATATTGATGATTTATGTTTGATGAACTGGAAGTATCCTGTGCTTGCACTTTATACTGATTACTATGTATTTATAAAAAATATTTTTTGGCATTATATTTAAGATTAGCAATTCTTTTTTGAAGGAGTTTTAGGTAAATATTAAAGAATTGGATATAATTAATCCCTTACGGTTTTGTAGAAATCTATTGCTTTAGAAAGTTGCTTAAGACCCATTTTTTAATCTAATATTCTGCTTCTTGAGTTAATACTTTATTTTCTGAATATCATCTTTTCTGCAGGTTATTAGATTTCTGCTGCTTTATTGACGTAACGTAGTGAATGAGCGGTTGAGATGTAATTTGTAGGTTGAGATGTTTTTTTGCTGATAGAGGGGATCTTATGTTGTGCAGATTTTGAAACATGTATGTAATACTGTGAGCCGCCATGGATAAAAGCGGATTAAAAATGTTTAAAAAAAAAATAAAATGTAACATTGGTTTGTTATTTCCATTTATGGTTCTCTCCTGCACTCTAAAAATATTAAATTGTAGTTCTTCCCTGTTTTTTTTCAATGTTGTAACTCACTTAGGACCTCTAGTCAGAAGGGAAGGAAAGAAGGCGATTTGTAACACCACTGACTTCCTCCCTTCCTCTGCTTTTTCTTCGCAGCCACCAAGAGCCCCGGTGACACCTGTGCCCCTGACCAGTTCACCTGTGTGACGTCTCGCACCTGTATCCCTGCAAGCTACCAGTGCGACGACGAGGCCGACTGCCCGGACCGCACAGATGAAGTGGGCTGCAGTAAGTCTTGAAAACGCAGATACGGTCAGCGTCGTTTTTAGTTCGGCCTAGGGCCGCTCCGGACGTCGGCTGCAGGGATGAGAATGACCCGTCTATGGAAATGTGCGTCTCCTTCTGTTTAAAAGTCTGTTGCATGTACCCTTCCCCGGCAGTGCGTGTTTATTCCTGGAGAGATGGCGATGGGCGCAGGGTCGTCACGTTGGGTTGAGGTGACATCTTTGCATTCTGAAACCAGAAGCAACTTCTCAAATTATTCCAGCTTGCTCCGAAAATCATCTTCTGTGTCCTTGGTAGAAGCCACATAAGTCTATCACAGAACTGTAAACCCCGTACACAGATTATGTAAATGGACAGTGCTGAGACTTTGTGTACTCTTCTCCTGTCTAGAAGACATTGCTGAAAATAGGACTCGTGGGGTGGTGTTTTTGCAGAGGGGACCAGCTAAGATATTGCAGGCTTGTAGGTTAATCTGGACTCTCCATTCTGGGATTTTCTTATACGTAGTAGAACACTTTGTACTTGGTTTTAACTTAGTAACATAGCACATGACAGCAGATAAAGACATGAACGGCCCACCCCGTCCATGCAGGAACTCAGTTTCCCCATCCCTGCGAGTTTGGTCGCTGTCCCTGTCCCTGCTCCTGCTCCATTTCTGTAAGCTCTGTCTTAACCGCACAAGCCTTGGACACTTAGGATTTTAAAGGGTTTGAGGGACGGAGCTTAGGCATTGGTGGAATGAGGCATTATGACATCACAATCTGAGCTCTAGAATGTTGCTACTTAGGATTTTAAAGCGTTTGAGGCTTGTGCGGATGAGGACGGAGCTTAGGCATTGGTGGAATGAGGCATTATGACATCACAATCTGAGCTCTAGAATGTTGCTACTTAGGATTTTAAAGGGTTTGAGGGACGGAGCTTAGGCATTGGTGGAATGAGGCATTATGACATCACAATCTGAGCTCTGGAATGTTGCTACTTAGGATTTTAAAGCGTTTGAGGCTTTGCAGATGAGGACGTAGCTTGCAGGAATGGGGCAGGGACAGGAAAATGAGTTCCCGCAGGGACGGGGAAAAATTTGTCCCCGTGTCATTGTCTAATCCAGTTTGCCCAACATTCTCCCTCATTATACATTCCTGTTTAAATTGTCTTTACTTTGATATTGATGGGTAACAGACCATAGAAATCCGCCCGGTACTGTCTTTAAGTTCCCACTGCTGGAGTTGCCATGGAAGCCCTCCCCAGCTCATCGTAAACCAAATCACCCTATATGAGACGCCCAGTACTGGCCGTAGCTTGTTTTATACCATTTATTCTCTAATTAGAGATCCTCTGTGTTCGGCCCACGCTTTTTAAAAATTCTGTCACCTTTTTCATCTCCACCGCCTCCCTCGGGACGTCGTTCCAGGCATCCACCACCCTCTAAAATTCCTAAAATTGCTCCTAAGTCTGCCGCCCTGCAACCTCTAGTTTTACCATTTTTTTTCTCTCTCTGGAAAAGATTTGTTTCTCTATTAATACCTTTCAAGTGTCTCCCTTGTCCCTCCTCTCCTCTTGAGTAGATATATTTTGGAGGGGCTAGTTTAGAAAAGACAGGATGCAGGGCACTGATTTCCAAGTTCTGTATTCCTCTGGGCTGCGCCATTGGTTTAGAAAGAGATTCCAGAGTTGTACCGGTTTAGAGAGCGCTCTCAGCAAATCAACAGCCACTAAACAGTAGAAAGCTACTGAAATATTTTGGATTTTTTTTATTCCAGTGTCTCTCAAATTTTTTTTTTTTAACTTCGGCACACTAAACGGAGCAAATGTTTTTCACGACACATTATAATTGAAATTGTAAAATTGCAAAACCAACAAAAAATTAAATTTGAGAGTTCTTTAAAGTTCTTTAAGCTATGTCTGGCTAATTGTAACAACGGTGAAACTAAAGTAGATAGAACAGAATTTGCTAATCAATGCGATGGATGTGCTTGTTTTTGAGTGCAAATTGACTCAAATTACGGCTCGATAGTCGACAATCAAACACGCATTTCGTCGTCCACCATCTGCAGTCGTTTAATTTCTGTCAGAGCTGAAAATCCAAGTTTGCAAAGATAAAGCCTTGATTGCTTTGTTGCTCAAGTTAGGATAACCATTGCATAAAAAATAAAAATGAAATTACTTGCTATTAGTTTTCAAGGACCAGTCACGTCAAAGAATGATGCTTGTCCGGGCGGTTATATCCTTACGCACACAGACGCTCATAACATTGACAGACGCTTGCGTACGCGACGTACATGTCATCTATTCTAGTGTATACTTATGAAGGGAATTTTTTTAAATAAAGTAAGATTCTGGAATTTCTTTGGGGCTGAACCAGAACGTACGCAGGTTCTCAGTTAGGGCGCTGGTCTTTCACCTAAGGGCCGCTGCGCGAGCAGACTGCTGGCCACGATGGACCACTGGACTGACCCAGCAGCGGCAATTCTTATGTTCACAGAGTTTGAGAGACACTGTTTTAGTCAGTAAGTGGCTAAAATGAAATGAATGTGCGACTTTGATGGAACCAGAAATGAAAAAAACTGGTGACATTTATTGTAGCCTAAATTTTCGAGAACGGGTCTTCGCTTTGCCCTCGAAAGTTGATGCCTCAGTCAATTGGTCAATGTGTAAGATGCCACCAGCCTCGGCCCTTTTTGCTACCTCAGATTACACGGAAAACCCTGCTGTCTCGGATAGTTAAGCCAAGTCGGTGAGTGATATAGTGATGCCTGGAATGCTCCTGGGAATGAAAGTTTTTACCTTGGCAGGTTGCTGTCATGTTATGTAAATGTTGTGGATTAGCGGGACATCCTGAGAATGGAAACAGTGAGATGACATCCAAAATAGGCCCGAGCTGTAACCATTCACACTTAAAGCTGATCCGAGCAGAGGTCCTCGGAAACCCAAATGTGGCTTGTGGCCTGGACATCGAAGCCGCCTGCTGGCAATCCAGCTGTCTTTCTCTCCGAGGGGGGGCGGAGGGCCAGAGTCGGACGCCAGGAGTGATACTGTGGCATCCAGGCTATCTGGCTGTCCAAGGGGGGAGGCCAGAATCAGACACCAGAGTTACACTGTGCAATTCATCTGTCTGCCATCCAAGGGGGGGGGGGGAGGCACAGTCGGACACCAAAGTTACAGTAAACAAAGGTGGTTCTTAGCTGGAGCTCACATATATCGAATAAAGTTGGGTTTTTCTTCTGTCTTCCCTTATTCATGAAATACAGCACAGTGGTTTACAATTAAAAGTGAATTGATAGATGGATAAGTTGTGCTTTCTCTTTAAACTGCTTGGAGAAAGAGAAAAATGAAGGTCTTGCGGGGAAGGAGCGCCCCCTTGCTTCAAACTTATGTACTACGTAAACTCTATTCTGATAAAGCCCAATGGCTTCCCATCCATCACCGTGTTATTTATAAAACACTATTATTGACTTTTAAAACAAGAAACACTGGACAGCCAGAATATATTAATACATTTTTGATACCGCACACTACATCGCGTGTTCTTCGTTCCTCGGAGCAAAATTTATTAGCAATTCCGACTCTGAATCATATCAGGACTAGAAGAAACACTATATTTGCAGTAGTTGCACCGACCCTCTGGAATTCGGCACCAAATGCTCTAAGAGAGATAGCTAATCTTGAGAAATTTAAATATTTTCTTAAGACATTCCTTTTTAAAGATGCCTTTCAAGTATAAATGTCCTTTTAAGGATTTAAAAAAAATTTATTTATTTTTTACGAGTCCATTTGTATTGGACTTATTTGTTTTTAACCCCTCCCTTTATATCTTACTTTTCTTTCATCATTGTAGTTCTACCCTTTCTTCCCACTCGTACACGTTTGTCTAGTCTAGTATGGTATAGTTTTGTCGTATGTTTTTTTTTTTGTTAAAGTTATGTTAATTTGTATTAATTGTTTTTACCCTATTTTAAAATGTATAACCACCTTGAAATAAATTGATAAAGTGGTGTATCAAATTTTTAATAAACTTGAAACTTCTGTGAAGTACTTAGCATTAGTGGAGAAAAAATGACCTCCCCCATTTTTTCTACCAAAATCACAGTCTCTGAAATCGGCTCTCACACCTCGTTCGGCCTATATCTGCTATCAGTAAGCGGGAGTCCTTGCAGTCATGCAGACCGCTGGTCTTAAGCCTTTCATAAACGCAGGGTGAGCTTAGAGGGGCGAAGTGGGGATGGTATAATGCTCCTTTTGTACAATCAGAGTGTTTGGTCTCGCGCAGGTTCTCCTCAAGTAATCACCCCCCCCGAAGAAGCCGTGGTGGCATCCCGCGGTGAAACGGTCCGCTTTACGTGTGTGGCTGTTGGCGTTCCGACCCCTATCATCACCTGGAGACTAAACTGGGGTCACATTCCCACCAGTAACAGGTAAAGGAATTTGCTTTGCTCGCTCTGCGCTGTGCGTGTGGGAATTTTCCTTTGAATCTCTTCTGTAGACTTCTGTAACCACCTCTGCCCTTTCAACGAGGTCCCGAAGTGCGACGTAAAATAAAAGATTTGAGGTGGGGGCGGAACAAATTATAAGAACTGAGAGTTTGGACCTTCATTGGAATAGCATTCCAAACTAAAGCTGCCTTGAAAGAAAGATGGCTCCAAAATCTGTTTCAAGCGAACAGACTTGAATGAAGGATATTACATTTTCTCTGCAAGAGTTTGCTAGAAAAGAAATTTGAACACAAGAATAACTCCTCAGGTATAGACCCATGAAAACCCTTAAAAACCAAACAAGCCGCTTTAAAACATATCCTATCATGATCTGAGCGCCAGCTTAACACATGTTCAAAACTCTTTTTTTCCTAAATATAAAACGAGCTGCTGTGTTTTGAATTAGCTGCATTTTGTTGCATAGTGAAAACATTAAAGGCTCCTTTTACGAAGGTGCGCTAGCAGTTTTAGGGCGCACTACAATGCCGCATGCGCTAGATGCAAACGCCTCCATAGAGCTGGTGTTAGTATTTTCCGTGTAGCACGGGGTTAGCCCTAAGTCCAACATATAGCCTCCCTTTTACAAAACCGCGCTAGCATTTTTGGCGCTGGCCATGGCGGTAACAGCTCCGATGCTCATAGAATTCTATGAGCATCGGAGCTGTTACCGCCGCGGCCAGGGCTAAAAACGCTTGCGCGGTTTTGTAAAAAAAAAAAAAAGGGGGGATTATGAGTTGTAATAATGAATATGAGTTTGAGTTGATTCTTTTTTTCCAGTTCCGTAATTTAAGGAAGCAGCAATCTCCCTCTCCACAACTCTCCAAAATGAGTTTTTAAAAGTAAACAAATTAAATGGAATTAAAAGTGTGTTCTTATAAATAAAATCTCTTGCTGATTTTTGTGGAGACATTGTGAAAAATGCAGGTCATGGTTTCTTTGACCAGCTACAAAGGGGGGGGGGGATTGGTGTCTCCCTCAGGGATAAATGGAACATAATAAGGGATGTATGTGTTTAGTCTGGACCTCTAAGTTTTTTCCAGTTCAACCTCAACAAAGATAATGGCAGTTCCAGCAAGACTTCCTGATAAAAGCCTTCTGGGATAAAAGAGGCAGAGGAAATGGTTTTGGAAAAAGTCAACAAAATTTCAATCATTTTGCAGGAGGAGTTAAAAATAGGAACTTTGCACTTTCAGTGTTGAACTTTTCAACAGCTATAGCAGATGATCTGATCCAAGGGGGCAGATTTAAGAGCCCTATTTTTTTAACAGAAAGGGTGATGCATGGAATGAAAGAGTGGTCTCCTAGTGGAAGTAGCAGACATGAAATCAAGTTTATTAAAAATTTTGATACAGTCAGATTGGTTATGGAATTAGCATCCAAAGTTTATTTGTGGGGTTTTTTTTATCATCGTACTAGGAATGAAATTGTTCAGATGGAATTTCATATTTTCAGTATAAGGTGACAGTTGCAGCTTATTAAACCTAAAGATGGACAGCTAAGTAGGGATCCCAGATAAAATTTGTCTTCTGATGTACTAGTAAACCCTTCTTGCCAGCACTGCAGGCTGCCCCAGTAAATTCAGAGACTTCTAAGAAGGATGAGCAGAGCAGGGGGTGATTTTTATCAGGGTCTTCAC
The DNA here is from genome assembly GCF_902459505.1 of Geotrypetes seraphini. Taxonomy (NCBI): domain Eukaryota; kingdom Metazoa; phylum Chordata; class Amphibia; order Gymnophiona; family Dermophiidae; genus Geotrypetes; species Geotrypetes seraphini. The sequence goes on from NC_047098.1 coordinate 6,540,230, forward strand.
TGAAGTTACCAAGTATGGAAAGATAGAGCTGTAAGAGGGACCCGACTTTGGAGGATTTTCTGACGTGTTGACTTTTTTCCTGTCTTGTTTTCTCCTCTGCTTCTTCCTCGTAGGGTTTCGATGATGAGTGAGGGTGGCCATGGGACCTTAATAATCCGGGATGTGAAGGAGGCAGACCAAGGAGCCTATACATGTGAAGCCATCAATGCCAAGGGCATGGTCTTTGGGATTCCTGATGGGGTCCTTATCCTGAAACCAAGCAAAGGTACATCTTGGCAAGCTCTGATGGGCTCTTTCTCTTCCCAGCAGTTCTCCGGCTCCCCCCTCTCCAGTAAGAAAAGTATGGGCCTGCTTTTTATTTCTGCTTCTAGATATAAAATTATTTCTTTTGTTTTGAAATCTAAAATAACACAAAACACATTACAAATAATTAATCTCAAATTAAATAAAAAAATATACATCACCTGGTCAAATTAAAATTGAAGCAAAATCAAAAGATCATTCCTACTTTCAGCCACTCATCTCTCCCTTCTCCCTTGTGTACCAGGTCCCTGTCCTGCAGGGCAGTTTCAGATCGAGGGCACTGCCCGCTGCGTCCCGTGCTTCTGCTTTGGTGTGAGCAAGGTTTGCCAGAACAGTGGACGCTACAGGAATCGGATCCATCTTCGTTTCGATGCGCCTGATGACTTCAAAGGTAAGTAGGCCAAAGGGGGAGGGGCGGCATCCTATACTTTATCTCTTATTAAAACGTAGGGCCAGATTCTATAAATGACATCGTAAGTTAGACAGCGGTAGGTGTTATACCGCTGCCTAACTTAATCGCTTTAATTGGTTTTAATCAACGTGCTAATTGACCATGCTGTTAAAAACTGATTAAATACGTGATTAAAAAAAAAAGAGTAGTCCCTTTTCTTCAAATTCACTGAGCTTTGGAATAACCTCCCTGCCCTGCTGTGGAACCTAGGCTCATTCCAGTTATTCCAAAAGCATCTGAAAACCTGGCTTTTCACAAAACGTAAAGCTATCTATTTAAAATGTAAAGCTAGCGATCCTCTTCATAACCTCTAATTTCTTATTATGTCCTTCCCTCATTTATTGAATTACCTGTAAACCGTGCCGAGCTCTATCTTTATGGAGATGATGCGGTAGACAAACTTAAGGTTTCGTTTCGTTTCTCTTCCTCTCTCTCTCTCTTTTCTCTCTCTCTTCCTCTCTTTTTCTCTCTCTCTTCCTCTCTCTCTCTCTTTTCTCTCTCTCTTCCTCTCTTTTTCTCTCTCTCTTGTTTTTTCCTCTCTTTCTCATTCTCATTAAATGTGCGTCCCTTATTTGTTCCTTACTTTTTAAACATATTGTAACTCTTCCCCATATTTTTCCTCACGTATCTTGTCTTTCAATGTATTGTCTGTCTTTTAATGTATTTTTCCCTCAAAACTGTAATTTTAGTAATTTGTAAATCGCTTAGAATTTAGATTAAGCGTTTAATCAAAATACAATAAACTTGAAACTTGAATCATGTATGCAGGTAAATTAGGGAAATCCTTTTTCTTCAAATTCACCGAGCTTTGGAACAACCTCCCTGCCCCGCTGCGGAACCTAAGCTCATTCCAATTATTCCGAAAGCATCTGAAAACCTGGCTTTTCTCATAAATGTAAAGCTATCGATTGAAAATGTAAAGCTAGCGATCCTCTTCATAACCTCTAATTTCTTATTATGTCCTTCCCTCATTTATTGAATTACCTGTAAACCGTGCCGAGCTCTATCTTTACGGAGATGATGCGGTAGACAAACTTAAGGTTTCGTTTCGTTTAGTCACTGGTGGGGACCCGTCAAATGCACACAGGACACTGGCGCTCCGACAATTCCGCCCCGACATTTGCGCACAGGACAAATGCACGCCGCCCTATACCTTCCTGTTTGCGCTCTGAGGGCTGTGTGTGTGGGGGAACCCCTCACTACACTCGCGCTCTCGTTGAAGGGGGTGTGTGGGGGAACCCCCCCACTACACTTACAACTCGCTCTGTCGCCCTGTGCCTTCCCTTTTCCGCTCTGAGGGGGTGTGTGGAGGAGAACCTTTACAACGGGGTGTCCAATACCGACACGCTCTGAAATAAAAGATTGCCGCAGATCCCCCAACACACTTACCATGCGCGCATTTGACGGAGTGGAATTGTCAGGGCGCAGTGTCCTGCGCGCTATTGACGGTGTCCATCACCAGTAGATGCCTATGAAGATAGACATTGTAATCACATCTAAGGAAGTGTCTAATGGCGCCTGCGGTCAAAGTGGGCATGGTTAGGGGGCGGAGATGTCCTTAGGCCCCCATTAGATGCGATTCCCAAAAGAACTTAGGCGTCTGCAACGTAGGCCAGTAAAACATTGCGGATGCCTAAGTTTTCGGGTAGGCGCCATTAACCGCAGTTCTTTAAACAGCGCCTAAGCATGATTTAAATGTGGCTGGCGCTGTTTTTGTAGGCAGCTGCCAATTTAGAGCCTACAGGTACACAGAGGGGGGCTTAAAAGGTGGTAGGGGACAATTAAGGGAATGACAGACAGATGTGTTGGTTGGGTCCATGTTTAAATGCATCAAAATGAATTCATTCTTTGGATACTGGTCCTGACGATCGTTAAAGAGCGATTTAACCAGGCAGAAAGGCTCCTGCCCAGTTCCACCACTGTGCCTGTTCCAGTTGCTGATATTCAGTGGCACTTGGTTTCCGAGTTTATTATTTCTTTGATATACCGTCTATCGGTTTACAATCAGTAAAAATATTAAAAACAGAAATAATTAAAAAAATAGCTGTCCTAACTATGGTTTGGTAGTTATATGGATGCCAACACTGAATAACTCTGGCAGTCACCCAAAATCAAGATGCCAGGGCCTGGATACTTGGCAGTGAATATGTAGGTCTCTTGATAGTCAACGTTTATGAAAAGATGGATTATTATCACAGGCTGAAAATCTACCCTTCTGAATATCTGCATGAAGCTGAGTAGACAGAGTTGTCTTCCCCTGTTGCCAGACGCTGCTGGGTGGAAATCTTCAGTCTGTGTCTTTACCTGCTCTTTTTTTTTCCTTGCCAGGTGTGAATATCTCCATGCCATCTTATCAGGGCCCCTTTCCCCTTTCCTCCAACCAGCTGCAAATCAATCCCGGCGAGCAGGAGTTCCAGCTGGTGGATCTTTCCCGGAGGTTCCTCAGCCACGACTCCTTCTGGACGTTGCCAAGCCAGTTTTTGGGGAACAAGGTGAGGAGCGCTGGCGCCCGTAGCTAGGAGGTCAGTGTCCAAGGGGGTCTGTCTTGCAGATAGTACTGAGATCTGAAACTCAGCCTGTCGGAGAGAGTGAGTCATGGATCGCTCCTCAGTCACTGGTCTGGATGAAATTTAAAGTGGAGTGGTGCAAGGTGATGCACATTGGAAAAAAGAATTCTAGCTGTGTGCACGCAGAGGTGGAATTTTGAACCCTCAGGAAATGAATGTTGGTATCCATTGTGGGCAATTTACTGAAATCCACAGCTCGGTGGGTAGTGGTGGCCAAAACGGCATTTTAGGATTTATTGGGGAAGTAAGAGAAATGAACAAAGACTCATCCTGCCTCTGTATCAGTCCGTGGTATACTTCCATCTTGAGCATTGTGTTCAGTGTAGCAGACCTGGAAGCGTTCCAAAGCTTCCTTCTAAATAAGTCCAAAAGGTTAGAACTTTTCACCTTGGAGAAGTCGTGACAAGAGAGGACATGTTAGAGATTTATGGGCCCATTGGCCCATCTAGTCTGCCCATCCGCAGTAACCATTATCTCTTCCTCTCCCTGTCACGCGCTTTCTTGAATTCAGACACAGTCTTTGTCTCCACCACCTCTTCCAGGAGACTATTCCACAAATCTGCCACCCTTTCCGTAAAAAAGTATTTCCTTATATCACCTCTTAACTTCATCCTATGCCCTCTCATTCCAGAGCTTCCTTTCAAAATGAAAGAGACTCACCTCATGCGCATTTATGCCACATAGTTATTTAAACGTCTTTATCGTATCTCCCCTCTCCCGCCTTTCCTCCAAAGTATACAGATTGAGATCTTTAAGTCTGTCCCCAAACGCCTTACCACGAAGACCACGCACCATTTTAGGAGCCTTCCTCTGGACCAACTCCACCCTTTTTATATCTTTTTGAAGGTTCAGCCTCCAGAATTGTACACAATATTCTTTTTTTTTGGGGGGGGGTTGAAACTTTTTATTGAGATATTATGAAATAGTGATGGGGAGAAACCCCTTTCTTTTTTTTTTTTTTTTAAATTCTTTATTCATTTTCAAATTTACAATAAGTGTAACAATATATCCAAACAAATTAACAATAAATATAACACTTAATAATCTTCAATGGTACAAATAATATGCTCTTATCTCCCACCCTTTCTTATCATATAATCAATACCTTATACAATATGTAACAATAAATTTACCCTCCCCTCCCTCCTCACGATCAAACTTGTAAATTTAAGGGAAAAAAAATAAAATGTCATCTAATCGGTACAATACTTTGTAAATGGCTCCCACACATCCTGAAATTTCCTGAAAAAAACGCGCTGTATTGCAATAAATCTTTCCATTTTATAAACATGACATAAGGAATTCCACCAGAAATTATAATTTAATCTACTCCAGTTTTTCCAATTATACGTAATTTGTTGAATGGCAACCCCAGTCATTATAAGTAATAATTTGTTGTTATTTGAAGAAATCTGACTTTTTGCTCTCATTGCCACACCAAACAGCACAGGAACCCCTTTCAATGTTGGCAGGAGACGGCTCGATGCATCCATCAGCAACAGACCTGAGACAGAAAAGAGTGATTTACCCTTTCGAATAGTTACTTGACGCACTATGAAACAAACTGGCAGCAAGGTTTAAAACAAATTTGGGAAAATATTTTTTTTTTCCCAGCGGTGGGATTTTTTTGTCAGAAGATTTTGTGAAATGTTAATGGTCCAGCTGGGTTTCAAAGAGGTCCGAAGCCACTTTGGGATTCTTTTTTCTGATCACATTTAGGAGCTGTTAATAGGAGACTCCACTGTGTATGAAAGTGCTATAACCCCCCCCTCCCACCTTTTATAAAAACCATAGCGTGGCTTTTAGCGACGGCCGCGGCGGTAGCGGCTTCTACACGCGTGGAATTCCTATGAGCATTGGAGATGTTACAGCCGAGGCAGGTGCTAAAAACCGCGCTATGATTTTTGTAAAAGAGAGGGCGGGGGTAAGTTTTTTAGGACTGAGGCTCCTCCCCCGCCCCCTCCCTCCCCCCCTTACCAAGCTGCTCTTCGGGTTTTTAGCAAAGGCCGGCAAGGTAAGTGCTCCGAAGCTCATCGGAGCATTTACTGTGCCGGCCTGCACTAAAAGCCTCCTACGTGACTTTTCTTTTTAAAGATGCATTTGCAAATTAATCTTTTATCTTATTGCTCAGGCTTATTTTATTTTCCTCATATGTCTTATTACCCTTTTGTATTTTCCCTTGATGTTTCTCCTCTTCTTTATGAATTGTATTTCATCCATCCTTACCTATTGTTTTTGTAATGTTAATTTTTAATATACTAATTTTATTTTTGTTTTTGTAAAGTTAATTTTTAATATACTAATTTTATATATTAATTGTATTTATTGTTTTGTCCCCTAATATATGTAAATTTTAAGTGTACACCGCTTAGAAACTTGGATTAAGCGGTTAATCAAGTCAACTAATAAACTTGAAACTTGATAAGCTTTAACTGTTTTTCTTTAAAAAAATAGAAAATCCACTAATCTCCTCTATTTTCTTGATTTTGTAAAATTAAAAATCTGAGTAAATAAAAAGACTTGTTTGCACAAGTTTCTGGATAACAGGCCCATTTACTGTCAGTTGCTAGGTAGATTTGGGGATCCCTATTTGTTTCTTTTGTGAGTGAGCAACAGGGATCTCTTAGGCATCTACCGGGTACTTTTAAGTGACCTGGGCTGGTCAGTCTTGGAGACGGGATTGTGGTATGTCCTGCCGCGGCATGTGCATTATGTTCTGAATGCCCTGGGGAATCCCGTTACTTCTCTAGGCTTCAGCCACTGGTTCTCCATGTTTATTCTAAATCCCTGAGGCTCTATGGCCCTGGGGAATAAGAGCATAAGAATAGCCTTACTGGGTTAGGGCAGTGGTCCATCCAGCCCGGCATCCCGTCTTCACGGAGGCCAACCCACGTCGCAAGTACCTGGCAAAAAAAACCTCAAATAATAGCAGCATTCCATGCCACCGATCCAGGGCAAACAGTGGCTTCTCCCATGTCTGTCTCGACAGCAGTTCATGGACTTTTCCTCCAGGAACTTGTCCAAACCTTTTTTTTTTTTTTTTTAAACCAGCTACGTTAACCGTTCTTACCGCATCCTCTGGCAACGCATTCCAGAGCTTAACTCTGTCTCTCTCTTTGTTGTATTCAATAATGCTCTCTTGTGCCATGAGTTGTCTGTCTCGCACCTGGGATTGATTGATTTGTGAGTAACTGGTGTGTACTGTTCTGGGACGTTAGAGCTTTGTGTGCACAGTGACGTAGAAACTCGTACATTGACGTGCCAAAGTCTTGTACGAGGCCCTTCTGTTACTGATCCAGTTCCTTAACACCACCCAGTGTCCTTGGGCGTGGGGAAAGCTCTAAGCTCATGGCTTTTCTTGGCCGTCTCTCTTGCAGGTGGACTCCTACGGTGGCTTCCTCGGTTACAAGGTGCAATACATGCTGGCACGAGGCCAGTCGGAGCCCGTGCAGAAGCCCGACGTGATCATTGTGGGAAACGGACGGCGGCTGATCTACCGGATTCAGGGCCCCACCCAGCCCGCCACGGTGAATCAGCGGCGGGTTCAGCTTACCGAGGTGCGTACCTAGGTGGACAGTTGGAGTCGGCTGGATTTATTTCGCTCTCCTTCCTCCTCCCTTCCCATTTCTTTCAAAAAGAGCTCTCCAGTGCATTTTCCTTTTTTGCCAGCTCCTCTTAAGATGCTTCGTGGACTGGTGTCTGGGTGTTTTGTGTACATTTCTTGACTTTTCCCCCCGTCATCAGCTTTTTTTCCCCCCCCCCCCAACTCAGAAACAAGTGTGGAGCCGGGGCTCGGCGTAACCACTCTGCCTGAATCTGTAGTTTCACGTTTGTCCGTGGAAATCGCATCCTCTGAAAGCTGCCTCATCTGTAACGTTGACTGCCTCTTGCACAGGGTTCACAGACAACGGCGCGAAAGACAAAAGCGCGCGCCGACAATTGAGCGCAGCGCGCGCCACCGCGCCACTCTAAATTACAGTTTTTAGGGGCTCCGATGGGGGTTTTTGTTGGGGAACCCCCCCAGTTTACTTAATAGACATCGGGCCGGCGTTATGGGGGGTTTGGGGGGTTGTAACCCTCCACATTTTACTGTAAACTGAACTTTTTCCCTAAAAACAGGGAAAAAGTGAAGTTTTCAGTAAAATGTGGGGGGTTACAACGCCCCCACAACGCGGCGCGATGTTTATTAAGTAAAGTGGGGGGGGGGTTCCCCCCCACGCCCCCCCCCCGTCGGAGCACTAAAAATAGTAATTTAGAGCGGCGCGGCGGGGCGCGCTGCGCTCAATTGTCTGGGAGCGCCTTTGTCCCGGCGCGCTTTTGACCTGACACCCTTGCACAGTGCAAGAAATAAGGAGGTGATTTAAGGGTTTTCCATAAGCCTTCATGGTCCCAAATCCCTCCAGTGATGTCATAGTTGGGTAATTGTGATGCGTCCTTCTCTGTTTCATCTTGGGACTCGGAGATGCGAAGCAGGAAACATCTGTGTTCTTAAATGGCTTGGGTAGAATAATGCCCCCCCCCCCCCACCAGAGTAAATCGGAGCTTTACTCACGTTAGCCCTCTCCAAAAGTCACTTCATTGGCTTCCCATCCGTTTCAAATTACAAACTCCTCTTACTAACCTACAAATGCACTCACTCAGCTGCCCTTCACTCTCTCTCTTCACTTCTCTCTCCCTATGTCCCCCCCCCCAATCCAGTGAGCTCCACTCGGCTGGTAAGTCCCTTCTATCTGTGCCCTTCTCTTCAACTGCCAACTCCAGACTCCGTCCCTTCTGCCTTGCTGCGTCGTATGCTTGGAACAAGCTGCCCGAATCCCTACAGCGGGCTCGGTCTCTGGCGGTGTTCAAGGCCCGTTTAAAAGCCCGCCTCTTCGAGAGCGCTTTCGACTCCTAGCTCCTCTCACCTTGGGGTTCTGTATCCCCTCCCCTCTTATGTCGTGTCTTGTCTGTCCAAGTTCGATTGTAAGCTCTCCCGAACAGGGACCATCTATAAATGTCAAAATGTACAGCGCTGCGTTCGCCTTTCAGCGCTTATAGAAGTGATATAGAAGCTTGGAGCAGAGGCCCTAAATGCAACCCCCTTCCCGGGGCGAAATTAACCAGCCTGATGTCCAGATCTGTCTGGACTGGCTCCTGCTGATAAGTGGGTTTCAGAGTTGGATCTCGGCAGTCCATGAGTCACTTAAACCTCAGTCTTGCTGCTGAGGAAACGTTTTACAGGGGGTGCAGTTTATTCAATTTTCTATACTGTTCTCCCATGGTGTGTTCAGAACACTTTACATGAATTTATTCAGGTATTTAAGCATTTTCCCTGTCTGTCCTGGTGGGCAATGGGGGGATTAAGTGACTTGCCCAGGGTCACAAGGAGCAGTGGGGGGTTTTAATCCACAACCTCAGGGTGCTGAGGCTGTAGCTTTAACCACTGTGCCACACTCTTCCCCATGCCAGACTGTGTAGTACAGGGATCTCAAAGTCCCTCCTTGAGGGCCGCAATCCAGTCGGGCTTTCAGGATTTCCCCAATGAATATGCATTGAAAACAGTGCATACATATAGATCTCATGCATATTCATTGGGGAAATCCTGAAAACCCGACTGGATTGCGGCCCTCAAGGAGGGACTTTGAGACCCCTGGTGTAGTACAAGTAAAAGGAGTCTGTTAGACCTGGGTCAGACCAATAGTCCATCAAGCCTAGTAGCCCATTCTCACGGTGGCCAATCCAAGTCACTATACCTGGCCAAAACCCAAGTTGTAGCAATATTCCATACAGAATCCCAAAGAAATAGCCAGATTCCGGAACCCCAAAGAGTAGCAACATTTCAGAATCCCAAAGAGTAACTAAAGATTCTAGAACCCCAAAGAGTAGCAACATTCCATTCGGAATCCCCAAAGAGTAGCAACATTCTATGCGGAATTCCCAGAGTAGCAACATTCCATGCTACCGATCCAGGGCAAGCAGTGGCTTCCCCCATGTCTTTCTCAATAACAGACTATGGACTTTCCCTCCAGGAACTTGTCCAAACCTTTCTTAAAACCAGCTACACTATCCACTCTTACCACATCCTCTGGCAAACGCGTTCCAGAGCTTAAATATTCTCTTGAGTGAAAAAAAATTTCCTCCTATTGGAGATTTGATTGGTGTATATTTTTAATTGTTTTGGATTTTTCTTTATCTTGTTAATGGTTTGATTCTGGCCTGGACTGCTGAGAAGGAACGATGTTTCAAAGGTGTTTGGAAAATAAATTTACTCATTTCTACTGCGATGGGCTGGGAATTAGGAGTACAGGTCAGAGGCCCTGGGTTCAACTAGCTGGCCTGGTCTCTGCTCACCAGGTTGGCCAAGGCCAGAGTCACTAACGAGGTCCCGGGGGGTGGGGAGGGGAAAGTGGGGGGTCTCGGTCATTAGAAAGTGTGGAGAGCCGGTTGTGTTATCCAAAGGAACCCCTCTCGATTCCATCATCTATAGCTTTTTGTGCCGTCTTAAAGCTCACAGTAAAATCTTTCAGCTGAGACCCTCTTCCTTGGCCCTGGTTGTCTCATTTTTTTTTAAAGAAAGAAGTTTATAAGCCAGCTTGCTGATGATGGTTTTGGGAACAAATTTCATTCTAGCCTAGGCAATGCCTAGCACCTCTGAACTTTGCTGACAGACCTATCCAGTTTTGGGGCATTTTGGGACCGATTCTACAAATGGGCGTCCCAAAAGTAAGCGGCAGTGAGCATCCAATTGCTATTTCACAGCCAGTTGGGATGCCCATTTTTAAAAAAAATGCAGGTGGGGAAGGACACCTACATTGTAGGCATATGTCATGCACCTATGGAGACGCATAGAAAGACTTATGGATGCACATGGGCGTGGTCTCCAAAACAAGTGACCTTGGACGTCGGTAAGTGTACCTATACAAAAATAAAGTTATTATTATTATTATTATACATCTCCGTAGACGCAAGACAGACGCCTTAAATGTAGGCCTGTAAAAACGCTGGCCTAAATTTAGGGCGTCTGTTAGTAAAAGTGCACACGATTTTCTACAAGACGTTGGTGCGTGATTGACACGGCGGCCGCCGAGATCGGCGTCCTTTAGAGAATCAGGCCCTTTGTGTGGAAGAAGGGCAGGCATTTTGAAAATCTGCTTCAGTTATATGACTTAGTTTTGCTGGGGGGGGGGGGGGTCTCTTGAGGCTTTGAACCCCCAGGCACCTGCCCTTCTCGTTTCCTCCCTTTTCCTCTCTCGCTTAGCCCTGGGGAAAGATAATTCTCAGTGGTCTGTACTGGTAACCTCTCACACAGGAAAACTGGCAGCGTGAGTCGGGGGCACCGGTGACCCGTGAGGACTTCATGATGACGTTGCAGAACCTGGAAGGTATCCTGATCCAGACGGTCTACAATAACAGGACGGCGAATGTAGGGCTGAGCGATGTCGTCATGGACACCACCACCGTGGAATCCACCAGCCTGGGCCTAGCACAAGGCGTTGAGGAGTGCAGGTGATTGTCTCTGGGAATTGGGGAAAGCAGGGATCGGTTCATAGACAACCCCCGTGAAAGACAAAGGCGTGCGCCGACAACTGAGCGCAAGACGGAGGTGCGCGCCGAAGAAAATTACAGTTTTTAGGGGCTCCGACGGGGGGTTTTGTTGGGGAGCCCCCCCAGTTTACTTAATAGAGATCGCGCCGGCGTTGTGGGGGGTTTGGGGGGTTGTAACCCTCCACATTTTACTGTAAACTTAACTTTTTCCCTAAAAACAGGGAAAAAGTGAAGTTTTCAGTAAAATGTGGGGGGTTACAAACCCCCCACAAAGCGGCGCAATCTCTATTAAGTAAAGTGGGGGGGGGGTTCCTCCCCACGCCCCCCCCCCCCGTCGGAGCCCTAAAAACAGTAATTTTCTGCGGCGCGCACCTCCACGCTGCGCTCAATTGTCTACGTGCGCCTTTGTCCCGGCCCGCTTTTGACCTGACACCGCAGGGATCAATGGCAGAGGGTTTAGAAGCAGTTCTGATGGTTCAGAAGCTCAGTGGACGTTTCCATTTCTATTTCTAGACTGCAAACGCCTTTCGGTTCAATGCAGTGTTCAGAAAACAATAAGAGAAAGTGTACAAGACTCAACTAAAAACAATCCATATACAGTACCTGACTGTGGCTGATAGGCAGAATTTTGCATTTATTGTATCAGGTTTTTCTTTGGCTAAGATGTCCGCTGCTGATTTAAACAGGATAGATGCTTTCTTTTGCACTGTGACGATAGAAGAGAGCCCCTCCTGTGGATTATAGACATGCTTTTGGGTAAACATAAGAATCGCCATACTGGGACAGACCAAAGGTCCATCAAGTCCAGTATCCTGTTTCCAACAGTGGTCAACCCAGGTCCCAAGTACCTAGCTAGATCCAAAGTAGTGAAACAGATTTTATGCTGCTGATCCTAGGAATAGGCGGTGGATTTCCCCAAGCCAATATCAATAATGGCCTATGGACTTCTCTTTTAGGAAATTATCCAAACCTTTTTTAAACTCCGTTAAGCTAACTGATTTAACCACAATCTTTTGCAACAAATTCCAGAGTTTAATTACAAGTGAAAATATTCTGATTCTGAATTCCCCTGATTAGAGTCCAAGAAACAGCCCACCCAGGGATGCAAGCCTGCTTTTCTTCTGATCCTCAGTTAAAGACAAAACTACATCTTCATTATTATTATTATTATTCATTAGGATTTTTTTTATATACTGCCTATCAAGGTTATCTAAGTGGTTTACAATCAAGTACTCAAGCATTTTCCCTATCTGTCCCGGTGGGCTCACAATCTATCTAAAGTACCTGGGGCTGCGAATAGTGGGATCAAACTAGGACTGGCCCAGCTTGTCCCTCAAGACATGGAGCTGCGACATCACCCTACTCGTAATACAGGACAGTTGCCCGGCTTTGCTGCTCGATTAGTGACTGGGCTTCTCTTTCACTGTGTTCTTAAAGTTAACTATTTCCCTTCATTTCAGGTGTCCAGCGGGTTATTTGGGGCTGTCATGCGAGACCTGCGCAACCAAATTTGAGCGCGTGCCTGGCGGATCCTACTTGGGCACCTGTGCTGGCTGCAGGTGTAATGGACATGCCAGCTCCTGTGACCCTGTGTCTGGCTACTGTCTGGTAAGTCATTTTCTCCCAGAGCTAAGAACCTCTAAATACGCTCTAAACTGTGCCGCACGTTTTTACTGCGTTAATTTTTTTTTTATTAAGTGGGAGGTGTGGAATTGTGTATTAGATGTCAAGGGGTAGTTCGGGGTGGAGGCTTTATAGAGAATAACACGGGGACAAATTTATCCCGGTCCCTGCGGGATCTGTCTCCGTCCTCGTCCCGTCCCTGTCCCGTCATCTGTACAAACCTTGAACACTTTATAGTCAAACTTTTTTTTTTTTTTTTATTGTTGAACAAAGAAAAAAAGCATAAAACAAATCAAACCAAAGTTCAACAAATACAATTTTAGACACCCCCAAAACCCCGCCCCCCAATAAAATTCAGGAGGACCAGAAAATGGACAGCAAACAGTCAACAAGGCTTAACCTTTTCCAGGGGTTCAGACTCTTGCGGCCCCCGAACATTATCCACAAAATGCTTCCCCAGACTTAAGAGAACTCCCCCCCCCCCCCGCCACAAGTAACAACTTCAAAGTGCTCCTCGCGACCTTGGTGGCTCTTCCTCTGACATCACTTCCTGTGCATGGCACATGGAACTGACATCGGCGGGAACTTAGAGGTACGTGGAAGAGAAGGGGGGGGCGCACGTGGCAAGGGGAGGAGTGGGAAGAGGCGGAGGGGGCAGAGAGGTGCCAGCGTCCCCCCCCCTCTTACTATGCCACTGGATGCAGATATGTTTTTCTCCTTGGATTGTGTGGTAGGAGTTTGGAAGTCGATGGTTCAGGGTGACCACCCAGACATCAGCATTGGGGGGTGGGGTTGCAGTTGGATATTATGGGGTAGATATATTTTGGGCCGATGTTTTCAGATTATTTTGGTGTCTTTGTTTTTCAGAACTGTCAGCATAACACAGAGGGCCCGCAGTGTAATAAGTGTAAATCGGGCTTTTTTGGCGACGCCACGAAAGGCACGTCTGAGGCCTGCAGGCCTTGTCCCTGCCCTACCACGGATCCCTGGCGCAGGTGAGTGGCAAGGGAGACGGGTATAACCCCCCCCCGGCCCTGGTATCCTGTATAGCTCGGGAGCCTCCGGGCCCCACTTACCCTACACTGCCCAGAACCACTCGCTCCCAGGGGGTCTTTGGTAGAAGCATGGGCATCGCAGGTGGTAACCTGTGCTCTTTGGATGGACCTACTGGAATGTGCTGGAATTGGGGACTCCTGGAAAGCTTTCAAAACTACAGGCAATACAAAATACAGCACCAAGATTTCTGTCTGGGGAAGAGGTAATGGGAAATTGTGCACTCCATCTTATAGAACTGCAGGGATTGGAGAGTGCTGGTTTTTTATTAATTTACCTATTGAGATTTATTAGCCGCCTGTATGAAGAGATTCACCCAATTCAACATAAGACTTACAATTTTGATAACGACATCATAAAAAGACCAAATATAAGAACATAAGACTAGCCTTACTGGGTCAGACCAATGGTCCATCAAACCCAGTAGCCCGTTCTCACGGTGGCCAAACCAGGTCACTAGTACCTGGCCAAAACCCAAGGAGTAGCATCATTCCAGAATCTCAGAATAGCAGCATTCTGGAACCCCAAAGGGTAGCAACATTCCATTCGGAATCCTCAAAGAGTAGCAACATTCCAGAATCCCAAAGAGTAACAAAAGAGTCTAGAACCCCAAAGAGTATCAAGATTCCATGTGGAATCTCAAAGAATAGCAAGATTGTGGAACCCCAAACAGTAGCAACATTCCATGCTACCGATATCCAGGGCAAGCAGCGGCCTCCCCCATATCCCTCTCAATATCAGATAATGGACTTTTCCTCCAAGAACTTGTCCAAACCTTTCTTAAAACCAACTATGCTATCCGCTCTTACCACAACCTCTGGCAACGCGTTCCAGAGCTTAACTATTCTCTGAGTGAACAAATATTTCCTCCTGTTGCTTTTAAAAGTATTTCCCTGTAACTTCATCGCGTGATGGAGTGAAAAATTGATCCACTCGTGCCCGTTCTACTCCACTCTGGATTTTGTAGACTTCAGTCCTATCTCCCCTCAGCCGTCTCTTTTCCAAGCTGAAGAGCCCTAATCTCTTTAGTCTTGCCTCGTACGAGAGGAGTTCCCTCCCTTTTATCATCTTGATCGCTCTTCTTTGAACCTTTTCTAGTGCCGCTATATCTTTCTATCAGTATGAACCTAACTGTTAGATAAGAACATGGAACGAAAAAAGTGGAAAATCGCTGGACTACGTGTATAGCCCTTGATGGAGACTGCCCCGACTTACTTGGCTCAGCTGAGAATTTTTCAGTGGCCCCGACGTATGTTTAGTGAAACATACCTGTATGTATAGCAAAGGGTTCATAAAGGCACTTTACTTAATCCGGTAGCCATGTCCGCTGAAAATCCGGCCCTCTGTGTTTTTGTACCTATCCTTAGTGCCTTCCCTCCAGGGGGAAGGAGTGGGATACTTTCAAATTTACATCTTAAAAAGCGTCGTAAGACCAGTGAAGTGATACCAGATGTGACTGGCGCTCCCAGGCCTGTCCATCCTGCTTCTGCGGTTAAGGGAAGAGAGCCAGAGGGTGGGGGGAAGGGCATCCGGTGCTCACTGGTTGACTTCTTAATGCTTATTTCAATCTCCAGATATTCGGACACCTGTTTTCTGGACATTGATGGCCAGCCGACGTGCGATAACTGTGCCCCTGGTTACACAGGGCGACGATGTGAAAGGTAGGTGTCCCTCCTTCGCCTCCGGACTTCTTAAAATTCTGAATCTGAGCGTGCTTGAGTCAAATATGAAAGAAATGAAGAATGATGCCTGGAGACGGTTTGGGGTTTGCAGTGGTGAAGTGGGCAGGGACCGGGTGAGCTTGAGGACAGCTGTGTGATCTCGTTGCTGAAAAAACGCTTTTATAATACATTCAAAGTGATGCACATTAAAATTAGTCACATCAAGACGTCATACTTGAATGGAAGGGAGAAAAGACAGAAGCACAATCTAAAAGAAAAAAAAGAACAATTGGGGGGAAAACATTAAGGGAAGGGGACCGTTAGTTAGGCTTTCTTATTCTTCAAGATCAAAGCGTTGATGTCGGAACATTAAAAAATAATAATAATAACTTTATTTTTGTATACCGCCATACCCCGAAGAGTTCTAGGCGGTTCACATTAGTTAGACAGAGATTACAAGTGGTTACATATCGAATTGATCATAGAGTTGCGAACAGCAAGGAGAGAAGTAGGGGGGAGAGGAGGGAGTTGGGGGAGGGGAGTAGATCAGAACGGGGGGAGGATTGAAAAGGGGCATTAAGGGTCTCGGTCTCGGAATAGGTGAGTTTTGAGTAATTTTCTAAAGTCGAGATAGTTGTAGGCCTGGAGGACCATTTGGGCTAGCCAAGGGTTTAGTTTGGCGGCTTGGAAGGCGTAGGTTTTGTCAAGGAATTTTTTTGAGTGGCATAGTTTTAGGGAGGGGAAGGCGAAGAGTTGAATTTTTCGGGAGTTCTTATAGTTGTGGTTAAGGGTGAAGTGAGGGGTGATGTAGCTTGGGGATAAACCCCAATGATTTTATGTTAAGCTAATTCCCGAAAGCATCGGTGAAAAGGAAACTTTTTAGTGAACGTTTAAATCGTTCTAATACTGTTTCTTCCCGAAGGCGATTCCATTGCTGGGTCCAAAGCTTTTCAGAGGACTGCGTCCTAGAGGTTTATATGTGTTTTTTCAAGTTTTAATATTATTTTAATATTAATAAAGTTCATCTCAGGAACATCATTTCTCCACATTGTTTTTTGTTACCGAGAATATTTCATTTCGCCTTGTATTGATCACTTTTAAAGAAGGGATTGTAAGAAGATGGCAATGTAACATAGTAACATAGTAACATAGTAACATAATAACATAATAACAAAATAACATAGTAACATTTCACACAATACAACAAAAGCATGAAATATCCGGGTTCCATCCTAAGATCAACACATTGTAAGTAACAGTAACATAGTAACATAGTAACTATGTTACTATGTTACTATGTTACTGTTACTTACAATGTGTTGATCTTAGGATGGAACCCGGATATTTCATGCTTTTGTTGTGTTGTGTGATAATTGATATCTGCTCTTGTCCTGCAGGTGTGCCGAGGGCTTCGAGGGGAATCCTTTCCAACCTGGTGGGAAGTGCCAGAAGTCGGGTCAGTAGTCCAGCTGCTTACGACAGACTTGTGCGCCTTAGCTCAGCTGTTGGGTAACTGCGTGAGAAACATGGCAAAACTTGGACCGCTGAAGGAAAGCTTGGGGGGGGGGGGGGCCCGCAGGGGTGGGAGGGTGAGCATGCTGGCCTGTCGTGTGGACCATCTCTGCTCAAAGAGCCCATCACGGGATAGAATTGCAAAAATATTTCATCTCGCTTTGATCTTTCTGTCCCCCTTGAGCTCTTGAGAGGGAGAACTCTTGTCTCTGAATCGAAATCTCCACGGCTTCCCTAATCCTGCTGGGTCTCCTCAGCGTTGGTCATAGGTTCCGTAACTAAAGTGTGCCGGACATTGGCGCACCAACGATTGAGCGCAGGATGTATGCGGGCCGCCGGTCCCGCCACTTTAAACCCCTAAAGTTAGCACTGTGAGGTGGGGTATGGGGGGAAGTCCCCCAGTACATGTAGAAGTCCTCGTGCTCCCATTGGGGGGGGGGAGTTTGGAGGGGGGAATCCCCCCAGGTACACTTAAAACTTCCGTTTTCCGTTCAGTTATCGGTGGTCGGGAGTTTTTCAGTGTAGGGAGGGACTTCCCCCATGCCCCCCCCCAATGGGAGCGTGAGGATTTGTGCATGCAGTGGGGGGTTCCCCCCACCCCAAACTCACAGCGCTAAAATTATGGATTTAAAGAGGCGGGACCGGCGGCGCGGATAGGTCCTGCGTGCACTTGTCAGCGTGTCTTTGTCGGAGCGCTTTTGTCCTGCGCTCAATTGACGGGTCACCTTGGTCATAGGGTATCAGAGAGCCTAGGTCAGGAGTCACCAACAGGTAGCCCGCAGGTACTGGTAAATATCGTTTAGCAGTATTTTATATCTAGAATAAAGATACAGATGTATAAATATAAAATGATACATATGATATCATATATTATAATGTACATTTTTATTTTTATCTTGATGCTGGAGTCCGGTGGTGTAGTAAGGTTGGGGGTGCCCCGCTCTGGACATCGTCTTGGTTGGGGGTGCCGGCACCTGTTGACCTCTCCACACACACACGCCCTCGCCATCTGCGTGCGCCCCTTCACTCGTACCTCTGTAATTTTCCCAGCCCAAGCAGCATCGCGAACTTGCTGTCGGTGTCGGCTCACTCTGACGTCACGGCCAGGTACCGCGTCAGTGGGAGAGCTGAAACGACGCGGGCAGCCTGGAAAATTTAAGAGCTTAAAGGGGAAGGGAAGGAATGGGGAGGGGTGCCACTCACTCTCGCAAAGCCACCGCTGGAGTCTACTCTCACCCAAAATTGTTTCTGACTTTGACGCCAGCTCTGATTCCAGACTCCTGTGAAAATGTCCCCTTTT
This sequence comes from Geotrypetes seraphini, assembly GCF_902459505.1. NCBI lineage: Eukaryota > Metazoa > Chordata > Amphibia > Gymnophiona > Dermophiidae > Geotrypetes > Geotrypetes seraphini. The sequence goes on from NC_047098.1 coordinate 6,558,224, forward strand.
TTTTATTCATTTTTAAATTATTTATTTATTAATTTTCAAACATAAATACCAAGTATACACTTGTACAGAGAGCAAATATTAGCCCTTACATATTTCATTATGTTAAACTTTAACAATCATAACAAACTTGTATTTAAAACAATTACTACTAATGAACCACAGTTTATTAATCGTCTTCTAATTCCACTTACTTCAAATCGTTCTCTTCGGTCTAATACACAAGAATTATTAATGGTCCCATCTTTAAAAATAATAGGAACCAGACGCCATGATATCTTCTCAGTTAAGGCACCACTTATCTGGAATACCCTTCCTTTGTACATTAGAAACATTAAAGATCTCAATCTATTTAAAACCAATTTAAAAACATTCCTCTTTAAAGCTTCATTTAGCCTCTAAAATTTTTCTTTTTTATGATCATTTAAAACTTCAGTATTTTAAACCCAACCCTAATGTTTTATCCCTCCTCTACCAACGTTCTTTTTTCTTCTTTTAAGATATAAAATATTGTAACTTTTTCCCTTATGTTTTTACCAAAGTATTCCAGTACTGTCCATAATGTCTGTATTGTCAGTTTAATATTCCCCTGTTTACTTATTTAATGTAGTAATGTTAATTTAATTTTAATGTTTTATCCCAATTATATATCTATGTAATTCGCTTAGAAATATTAAGCGAATCATCAAATTTAAATAAAACTTGAAACTTGAAACTTGAAAAATAACGTTAGCCAGTTTTGCTCAAGTCCTCAAAAAGGATCCAAGATAATAAGATTTAACGAGATGCAAAGACATACTATAAATATCTATTTAAAGCTATAGCGTTGAGTTCAGAGTCTCATATTTAAATCAATAGAGTTCAGGATTTTTCTGTTTCCAGGCGGGATAATGCCCCCAAAATTGTCAGCTGACTCGGTTCAAAAAAAACATATTTTAACAGTGCGGTAACACACGATACACTTACAGGGATGCCGTAGATAAAAAGGAGCACCCAATGATATAACCCCGGGTTTCATCGAAAGAAATTCACGGCGACGCTTCTGCGTGTCTCGTGAGAGATCCGGAGACATCCGCGCTTTAAGGCCAATGAATTCTTTCTGTCTGTTTTTAAAGAAAAGTTTCGACAAAAGGAGCAGTTCAAAAATTATTATCCCTATTACTGATCTTTGGACTCCTGAGTGTGGCTTTGCTTTTGTCCCCTAGGTGAGAGCTTGCAGCAGTGTGATGAACGAGGGAGCAGGACCCCTTCCTCCGCGACCACGTCTTGTCTTTGTAAGGTAAAGGTTTCTTTTGTTCTTGGTTGCCCTTTAAAGGGGGGGGGGGCCGTTGATGATGGAATTGTGAGGAGACGGCTCTTTGGTAAGGAAAGCTGGCATGGATTGGGTCGGGAGAGCCCTTCTATTAGGATGCACCCTGTCACCAGCACTAAGGGCTCCTTTTGCTAAGGCGCGCTAGCGTATTTTAGCGCGCGCAAACCACGCGCTAAACGACAAATACTATGGAGGCGTTAGCGTTTAGCGCAACTTAGTAAAAGGAGCTCTAAGTGTAGCTTGAGATCTCAGTATCACTATATCCCATACACCTAAATAAATTTCATAGTGTGTGTTAATTGTTCTCAAGTATACCAATTCTTCTGAACCTCAGCGACACCATCTAAAGCTCAAACGGTTCATTGCCTTAAGCTTTACGTGTCTACTCGTCATCGGTTCACTTTATAATCGTTTTTTTATAATTATTTTTATAATTATTTTTAATAATTATATTTAATTATTTTTTAATAATTATATTTAATTATTTTTTAATAATTATATTTAATCATTATATTTAATTATTATTATTATTAATTATATTTAATTATTTTATAATTATTATTTTTAATTATATTTAATTATTTAATAATTTTTATAATTTTTTATATAATTTTTTATAATTATTTCTTATTAACTTTTTGTAAAGAATCATATAAATATCAATCTTTAAAGAGGTTAAATATTTGACTATTACACTTAGGATAGCCGGTTTTTACAAGCTATTTTGATGTCTGCTGTGGACAGCGTATAATTCGAAAGGGACATTGGCACAGAACTCCACTCGAAGTGCGCTTGAAATTTTCATTCTGAGTGGTGGTTTTTTTTGGGGGGGGGGCAGGAAGCAGCCATATTGTGTCCTCCTTCATGCGGGGGGCAGTTGACCGCTCTGCTTTCCATCCGGCTCTCATCAGGAAGTCACAAATCACCTTATTTTTCCTGTTTTTCTTTGCTCCTTCCAGTCAGAGACAGCAGGATGCAGGCTTCTAGCACTTTCATATCCCCCTGGTATCTGACTCGGGTGCTGGCAATAGATCAACCAAGTCGAGCCCTGAGATCAGAGGGGACACTACGGTAGTTAGTGAAGGGCTGAAAAGCAAACGTTATGCAAAAATGAGGGCTTCAGTAATCTCAGGGACTGTGAATTAAGCTGACAGGGTCACTTAGGATGCTCGCTGACGTTCAGAGATTTAAAAAAGGTGTTAAAAACGACTTTATATGTAGAGGCCTTTTCTTGAAAGCTGCTCCCTTTAATAATTCTGTTGCAGAGTGTTTTAATATCCGTTGTATTGTTTTTAAAAGACTGTGTATGTATTTTGTGAACTGCTTATTATTTTATTATTTATAAACCACTTATAGCCTAAGTTGTTTACATTCAGGTACTCAAGCTTTTTCCCCTGTCTGTCCTGTTCGGCTCACAATCTACCTAATGTACCTGGGGTAATGGGGGGATTAAGTGACTTGCCCAAGGTCACAAGGCACAGCCTGGGTTTGAACCCACAACCTGAGGTTGCTGAGGATGTAGCTTTAACCACTAGAAATCAAAATGTAGCAAAAGTGATCCAAGCGTAGGACAATCCAGCCAGTGTGACATCACTGAGGAGGTTGGCTCTTATTGGTGGAATGAGGCATTATGACATCACAATACCAGCTCTGGTTATCAGAGCCTGAAACTTTTCACACTATTTATTCAATTTTCTATACTATTCTCCCTGGGTAGCTCAGAACAGTTTAACATGAATTTATTCAAGTACTCAAGCAATTTTCCCTGTTGGGCTCACAATCTACCTAATGTACCTGGGGCAATGGGGGAGGGGGGGTTAAGTGACTTGCCCAAGGTCACAAGGTGCAGTGTGGGTTTGATCCCACAACCTGAGGGTGCTGAGGCTGTAGCTTTAACCACTAGAAATCAAAATGTAGCAAAAGTGATCCAAGCGTAGTTCTGCAGGTTCTGGTGGGCGCTTAATTTTTTCCTTTGGTTGGTTTCAGCCAAACGTTGTTGGGAATCGGTGTGACGAATGCAAAAGCGGAGCTTTCTATCTCAGCGACAAGAACCCGGAGGGCTGCCTGAAATGCTTCTGTATGGGCGTTACCAAGCAGTGCGCCAGCTCCTACTGGAACAGAGACCAGGTACCAGCTTTAGGTCAGACTTAAAATAAGGAGGCCCCTCTGGTGATTAATCCCTCGGTAAATAAGACACCTTTGGGCTATTGTCTGTATGTGACGTCCAGCTGTTATGTTATGGGTTTACTGGTGTACCCCTTCCCTTTTCCTCAGGACAATTCCATTACGGCAGGAGTAAAAATGATAGTGATAATGCAATTGTTCTAATGGCACAGATCGATTTTTTTTTACAGGGAAATACCATAGGAAGAAATATGTTTTCACTCAGAGAATAGTTAAGCTCTGAAACGCGTTGCCAGAGGATGTGGTAAGAGCGGTTAATGTAGCTGGTTTTAAAAAAGGTTTGGACAAGTTCCTGGAGGAAAAGTCCTTAAACTGCTGTTGAGACAGTCATGGGAGAAGCCACTGCTTGCCCTGGATCGGTGGCATAGAATGCTGCTGCTGTTTGGGGTTTTACCAGATACTTGTGACTTGGATTGGCCTCGGTGAAGACAGGATACTGGGCTAGATGGATCATTGGTCTGACCCAGTAAGCCTATTCTTATTTTATTAAGGGTTTGGACAAGTTCCTGGAGGAAAAGTCCATAAACTGCTGTTGAGACAGACATGGGACACGCCACTGCTTGCCCTGGATTGGTAGAATGGAATGTTGCTACTCTTTGGGATTCTGGAATCTTGCTATTCCTTGGGATTCTATATGGAATGCTGCTACTATTTGGGCTTCTTCCAGGTACTTGTGTCTTGGATTGGCCTCCGTGAAGACGGGATACTGGGCTAGATGGACCATTGGTCTGACCCAGTCTTATGTTCTTAAGAATGCATTGTCAGTTTTATAAATGTGGCAAGATAGAGGGATTTATACCTAATGGGTTAAGCCAGGGGTTTTCAATGCAGTCCTTGATATACACCCAGCCTACCAGGTTTTCGACATACCCACAGTGAGTATACACAAGATACATCTGCATCCACTACATTCATTGTATTCAGATATATTTAATTGTGGGTACACTTTCCCCTCCGTATTCGTGGTGGTTAGGGGCAGAGCCAGCCCGCAATTATTTAAAAGCGCAAATAATATTCAGGCCAGTTCTGCCCTTAATCACTGCTTCCCCTGGCTATTTTAAGCCCTGTAAGCCCCCCCCCCCTTAAGCCTTACCTGGTGGTCTAGTGGATTTTCAGGCAGGAGCGATCTTCCCACGCTCCTGCCCCGTGCAGATCGTTCACCGTAGTCTCTCGAGCTATTTCCTGTGAGCAATCTGCGCGGAGCAGGAGCGTGGGAAGATCGCTCCTGCCCCGAAAACCCGCTAGACCACCAGGTAAGGTTTAAGGGGGGGGGCTTACAGGGCTTAAAATAGCCTGATAAATGAAAAAGCATTTTTTTGTTTTAAAACCCTGAGTAATTGAATCGGTAGATACGGAAACCGCGAATATGGAGGGGGAAGTGTATTCTGAAAACCTGACTGGCTAAATGTATCCCTAAGCTTGGGGTTGAGAACGTCTGAGCTAGGTGTAAAAAGGTGACTTCTTGGCCTTTTCTTTTTGTGATTCTTTCAATGTAATGCTGATGAATGTAGGATTCCGTAGTCCATGAAGGGCTTTCAGTAACCAAAAACTTCTTACCTTTATTGGGCAGGTTCGAGCGAGCTACGGTGACCGTGAGACGCCGTCGTTTGTCCTGTCCAATTTGGCCAATACAAGGACCTTCGGTGAAGGAATCAGAGTTCGAGGCCAGTCCGAGCTCATCTTTGATGCATTTAACTCTGTTCCCCAGGACCACTATTACTGGGTTTTACCGGAACGCTTTAAGGGAGACAAGGTATTTCACTCACGGCTGTGTAACGGTGCCCAGGAATCTCCGAGGACATCCCAGTTTTCTCACGGATTACGGAAATAATTGGGATCAAATATAATTCACTGACTAGCTCCAAATAATGTCTATATCCAAATTTTAAAGAAGCTATTACCCCCCATTTGCAAAAAGGGTGGGTGGTGAGGGAATAAATTTATTTATTTGATGTTATACTAGAAAGAAATTCAAGTGATGTATTTAATTTTAAATGTTTTATTATTTGTACACTTGTTGTAAGATTAAGAAATGAATAAAGAATTAAAAAAAAAAAAAAAAGAAACTATTACATATCGGTTCTCATTATTCACACTTATTTATTAAAACAAAATTCTCATAAATAAATCAGCATATATCAAAAAATAAATCTTTTCATCCCACGATACATGTCTGGACTGTATCGGTTTGCGAGACAAGGTTTGCGAGAATGTTTTGCTCATCTTGCAAAACACTCGCAAACCGAGGTTTGACTGTACTTGGAAAAAAAAATAAAACATGTAAATTAAAAAAAAAAAAATAGTGAGCATTATTTATGAAATGATGATTTATTTATGAGAATTTTGTATTAAAAAATGATCGGCTCCAGGTGTCACATTCTCTAGGTCCGCCACTGGTTTTGTTGTTAACAGTTTGGTAGATTTTCCACTTGAAAGGCCGTATAGAAAGTTTGATAAAGAAATAAATGAAATTATTTAAATATATATGTATTTATTTTTAGCAAATTTTTGTAGCCTTATATGAATGAACTGATGTATGCGTAGGGTAAGGAACATTTTTTGGGAACATTTAGGGCTCCTTTTACAAAGGCGCGCTAGGGTCTTGGCGTGCGGAATAGCGCGTGCACTAGCCACTACAGCCTCCTTTTGAGCAGATGGTAGATTTTCGGCTAGCGCACGCTAATCCGGTGCGTGCGTAAAAAACCATAGCGCACCTTTGTAAAAGGAGCTCTTAATCTAGGTTAAATTATTTTAAGGTTTTTATTTCCTCCTGTCGTCCGTCTGTACCGTTTCTTCATGTTGCTGTTCAGATCGTGTAAATCTTTTGCGTTTGGCCACAGGTTACATCTTATGGCGGAGAGCTGCGTTACACCGTCATCTATACCGCACCGCCGGGGTCTCAGACTCTCTATGGCCAACCAGATGTGATTCTTCAGGGGAACGGCATCTTCCTGGAACATTTTGCTGACTCCAGCTCTGTCCCGGGAGTCCCTTTGTCCATCACTGTCCCATTCAGAGAGGTACAGTAAGCTCCCTCTTATCATGACTTGAAATGGAGCGCTGGAAGGCGCCTTAATTTATCCCGATTCTTGGTTTCAAAGCGCATTTAGACTCTCCATTGCCTTCAGATTTATTGATCTCACTGGACTGGGTGGGCCTTAGACTTAATTATTTGGATCATTTTCAGTGTTCATTGTCTATAGCTGAACTTATTTGCCTTGGTATTTACCCTATTAAAAACATTGTAATATGATGGTAGATAAAGGCCAAATGGCCCATCCAATCTGCCCATCTGCAGCATGAATTCAAGAAAGCATGGGATAGGTACATGGAATCTCTCAGAGAGAGAAAGAGATGATGGTTACTGCGGATGGGCAGACTAGATGGGCCATTTGGCCTTTATCTGCCATCATGTTTCTATATTAAGGTAAAAGCTTTCTTTACTTAAACTGTCTCCAGCAATATAGTATTAAAATCACCAATATTAGCATTGTGGTTGGGTGATGATTTTGAAGCCTGCCAACTTCAAGCCTTTTGAGGTGTAAAGCTTTTAAAAAAAATGGATTTGACCATAAAATGTAGAATCAGGAATTCAGCTGGCCAGAAAGTTGACGAGGTCTCCAGTGCTGAGTTTAATTTCCAATGTCTTGTTTCTCTTCTTGCAGCATTTCTGGCGCCGAGCTGATGGGCGAGAAGCCACCAGGGAACATCTGTTGATGGCCCTGGCAGATATCAACCTCTTCATGATCCGTGCATCTTACTCTGAGAGAATGACGGAGAGCAGGTAATGAAAAAAAAAAAAGACCTAGACCTCTGCGGAAACCCCCGTCACCCCTTTCTTCTCTCTGGGGCTCTTCAAAGCTCTCGGCATGCCTGACTTTGACTCGTTCTGGATCTGAAATGGTTTCCGAATTTGTCTTCCCAGGATTTTAAATATTAATATGGACGTAGCGGTCCCGCACGCCACAGGATTGGAGCGAGCGCTAGAGGTGGAGCACTGCGTGTGTCCAGAGGGCTACCGCGGCCCATCGTGTCAGGTGAGTGTCAAATTTCAAGTTTTTATTAAAAAATTTGATACTTTCGCTTATCAAAACTACTAAGCGAGATACAATTAAAATCGGGGGAGAGGACAGACAAACAAAAATATGAAGAAAAATATAGACAATACTAAAAACAAACGGACGAACGTGACACGAAGGGTTAATTTGGTAGAAATACAATTTTAAAGTAGGAAAGAGAAACAATTAAGGGAAAAAACGAGAGGCGTTGGGATGTGGAAAATCGATAATAAGAAGGGGAATTCTAAAAGTCTGAAAAGAGAACCTAAGCTTCCTTAACCCTTTCAGGACCAAGGGACATATTTGTCCCATAACTTTAAAATCCTATAAATTTTGATTGGGATAGTCTACAGTTCTAAATTTGATATGTACGGATTCCATAGGATACTGCCTTTATGTAAACAAACTGGTTCCGACATTCATTCATTAGCGTCGTTGCTAGATTGACGAGAAGATTCACTTGCCACACTGTCCATAAGCCAGAAGTGTGATTTTTTTAAATAAAAATAATGATATTTCACAAAAAAAATCAATTTTTTGGCATCTGCAAGCCCTTTTTACCATAAAAATGTCGTCAAAACCACAAAAATTGGCCGATCCTTATGGTCCTGAAAGGGTTAAATAGGTGACTTTTGAGGAGGCCCTTAAAGCGATCGAGATTTTTTTTCTTCGCGAGTAAACACTGGTAGGGTGTTCCGGAGCTGAGGGGCGACTACATTTCTGCCTCTGTCGGTGGTATGGCGAATATGCGTGTGAGTCGGGGGTGCTGTGGTGTGTGTTCTTTATATTTAGCTAAAAACGTAGCTACGAAAAAGTTTTCAGGCACTGGACTTCTTAGCAGTGATCTGAATTTTCTGGAACCTTCCAGCCACCCAGTTCTCTGGCTCGTCTCACCCCTGGGTTCATCCACCTCCTTCCTCTCTTACACTATTTCCAGTCTGCTAACTCTTCTCCCACCCCGTTATCGATTCCAACAGTGAACATAAGACTAGCTGTACTGGGTCAGACCAAGGGTCCATCAAGCCCAGTAGCCCGTTCTCACAGAGGCCAATCCATGTAACTAGTACCTGGCCAAAACCCAAAGAGTAGCAACATTCCAAACAGAATCCCAAGGAATAGCAAGATTCCGGAATCCCAAAGAGTAACAAGATTCTAGAACCCTAAAGAGTGCCAAATTCCATGCGGAATCCTCAAAGAGTAGCAACATTCCTTGCTACCGATCCATGCCAAGCAGTGGCTTCCCCCGTGTCTTTCTCAATAACAGACTATGGACTTTTCCTCCAGGAACTTGTCCAAACCTTTCTTAAAACCAGCAGTGGAATGGCAGCCAGTGCTGGCATTTGAAGAGCATTGATTTGCGCTATAAACAAGCTAACACCACCCCCCTTTTACAAAACCTTAACAGTAACAGCGCCGATATCCGTATCGTGGTTGACCAGCGACCAGTGCCGTTTTTGCAGGCACCGGCCAATTTCGACGCTGTTTTAAGAATCTGGTCCTAACTGCTCAGAAGCCCGTAGGCATAAAATGTGCTTCGTAGCTTTTAGCGAGCACTAATTCAGTTTGCATGCGCTACGCTATTGGTAAAAGGCCCCCTAAGGAACACCCTGTACCTCCCATTCCGGGAGAAGTACCAATCTTGAGGGTCGGGTGACATACTTTAAGCACTTTGGTGTGCATTAATTATCTGTGCACATGAATGGCTTCATAGAAATGCCATCTGGGAGGTGTCTGCTGTCCTTTCTATAGAAGAAGTTGGTCAGTTCTAGAACGATCTCCTTCGTGCCCAGTCTTGCACTTTATTAGTTTTATAACGGACATTGGGAGGAAATTGCGTGAAACACTGTCAAATTATTTGGGCATGAAGACGGACTCTTTTAGCTCTGAGTTTCCCAAGGCGACCTTGTTTCTTCTCTTCCCTGTAGGAATGTGACGTGGGTTACACGCGCTCCACCAGTGGGCTCTACCTGGGCACCTGTGTGCGTTGTGAATGTGGCGGACATTCTACGGAGTGCGATGAGGAGACGGGAGAGTGCCTGGTGAGTTTGGGGAGGGGGGGGAGGGTGCTGCTCTTATCATTTTAGTCCAAACTGTTCAGGGGCCTAGAAAAGTCGGCCTTTTCATCGAGCCTATTAAGTAAAGCCAGATAAAGAGCCATATGAGGGACATAAGTGTGGGAGTGGAGTCCCAGTGCCCACATGCTTGACTTCAACTCTTTGGACAAATTCCAAGGTTTGAAATAATAAACGCCCATTATATGAAAAATCCCTTTCCAATAATCCCTGGTTAAGACAACTAGAATGTTCACCTCCCACGTATTTCTTATATATGGCGAACTGTCAAAAGCATGTCGACAATCCCGCGGCGACATTTGCGTGTAGGATATATGGAAGCCGCCGCTTTCAAGCCATTCCGTTAGCATTGTGAAGGGGTGTTGTGGTGGGGGGGGAACCCCCCACTACATTTACAAGTCCACGCGCTCCGGGTGGATGGGGGGAACCCCCCACTACACTGGAAACTCCTGAACAGCGAAAACGGAAAGGAAAACGGGAGTTTTCAGTGTACTTGGGGGGGATTCCCCCCAAATCCCTCCCCCCAATGCGAGCACAAGGACTTGTAAATGTAGGGGGGTTCCCCATACACACACAGCGCTAACGAAAAGGCTTGGAAGCGGCGGCACGCATATGGCCAGCGCGCAAATGTCAGCGTGCCAAAGTCCGGCGCGCTTTTGATATAACCTGTATCCTCCTTCATTTTGTGTTGCTTTCCAGCTTGTGTTAGGAAGAACTTCTGAAGAATGGTAAAGATTCATCGGAACACTGACCCCCCCCCTTTCCCCCTTCCTCAGACTTCATCAGCGACCCTGCGTCATGTTTTGTCGTAGTGTATCTGATTGTGACTCTCATGGTAGGCAGTAGGATTTTAGGGTCCTTAAGAAGCAGTGGTATAGTTAGGGTGAGATGCGCCCAGGCCGGTGGCGCCCCCGTCCCTTCACCCGGACCTCTTTAACCGACCTGCCGCTTGCGCCAGCGACGCCTCTTCCTCCGACGTCATTTCCTAGGCGCGGGTCCAGGAAGTGACGTCGGAGGAAGAGCCGTCGCTGTCATGAGCAGCAGGTTGGGGATTGCTGCTCGCGCCGTGAACGTTAGCGGTACGAGGGAAGGGGTGTGCACGGCAGTACTGGGGGGGGGCAGGGAAGGAGAGTGTATTAGTATGATTAATGATCGTGGTTCTAGGAAGTTTGCGAGTGAGCGGGTCATGCGTATCTGAAATCACTGTTGAACTGTAGCACTGATTTGTCGAGGACTACACGTAAAGGTTTTATGGGTGATACTATTTGGAGAGCAGTAGCTTTGGATCTAAGGGGAGTAGTGCAAGAATGTCCTTCTTTGTGTTGGAAAAGTATTGCTTTCGTTTTATTTACGTGTAGTGATAACACACCGTTGGGTAGACGTTAATTTATTTCTTCTAACTTTTGATTTTCTGTGGGGTTGTGTGGGTCTATGGGATGGATGAGTTGTGTGTCATCTGCATATGGTGTGAAACCAATGGATTGTCCAAGGGTCAGTCGGGGGCCCCCAAAAGAGATTAAGTAAGAGCAGAGAACGGATCCTTGCCATGTCTTTTCTACTTGCAGAAATGCCAGCACAACACAGAGGGCGCCAGGTGTGAGCGCTGCAAACCTGGGTACTATGGTGACGCCAGAAGAGGGACCTTTGCCGACTGCCAGCCCTGCCCCTGCCAAGGACTTTCCGGCCAGTACGTGACACGCACGGTCTTACTGTGAACGTGAAGTATCGGTTGGGGGAAATGCATTTGTGATACCTGGGCCCCGTGGAACTGTCTGAAATGCCGATCTGCTAGGATTGTGGATTTTTTTTTTTCCCTCCCTTGCAGATTGCAAAAAATACTTCTGGTTTTGTGACGTACATTCTTAGCACTGGGCTTCACTGCACTTTTATTTCTGAGGGTCTAAAAACCTCTGTGCTCCCAAATATTTATTTATCGGGATATATTAACCGCCTTTATGAAGAGATTCACCCAAGGCAGTGCGCCTTATATAAAGTAACTTACAATTTTGTTTACAGCATAACAGTAGTAAAAAAATCAAATATAAAGATAAATACTATGAATGAGGTAAAGTTAATCAGTAAACGGTGAACTGAAAATTACTAATAGAACTGCCATGAAACAGTTTCAAAAATATACTTAACAGCACTGAACTTCGAATAAGAGAGATATAATACAATGTCAGCGTAATATTTATTTATGCTACCAGGGGAGCTCAAAACGGTTTACATGAATTTATTCAGGTATTCAAGCATAATAAGAACATAAGAAATGCCATCTCCAGAACAGACCCTAGGTCCATCAAGTCCGGCGATCCGCACACGCGGAGGAACCGCCAGGTGTACCCTGGCATAGTTTTGGTCCCCATATCGCTCCAAGCTTCTCGTAAAGAGAAGTGCATCTAGCCTACCCCTACCCATGTCACTTCATGCCACTCATAAGGAGATGTACATCTAACTTACCCTTAAATCCTAGAACGGTGGATTCCGCAATTACCTCCTCTGGGAGAGCATTCCAGGTGTCCACCACTCGTTGCGTGAAGCAGAACTTCCTGATATTTGTCTTGAACTTGTCCCCCCCTTAGCTTCAGCCCATGTCCTCTTGTCCGTGCCACATTGGACATTGTAAATAACGTTTTTTCCTGCTCTATTTTGTCGATTCCTTTCAGTATTTTGAATGTCTCGATCATATCCCCTCGTAGTCTCCTTTTCTCAACCCCAGTCTCTTAAGTCTTTCCTCGTAATCCAGGTTCTCCATACCTTTCACCAGCTTTGTTGCTTGTCTTATGAAACACCTTATTTGCATTTCAAGCAAGTAAGCAGCAGTCCTGGTGGTGATATGTTGTCTTATGGTGCATTTTCGAAAAGTAATTAAGTCAACGTTGTTTGACAAATTTATTTCCTGAATGAGGATATTACTGTTAACCAAAATCTTACATTCAATATTTTAGGAAACTTGTATTTTAATTTATATTTTGCTGATTGTCCAGCCTTCTTCTGTTGTAAACCGCCTAGAAATTGTTTGATTATGGCGGTATAGAAGGATAAAGTTATGTTATTATACTATAATAAGCACACATTAGAACATTAAATAACATAGTTATGATGCTAATGCTTTTCTGCAATACAGCTTATCCTATAGCCCAGGGGCCAAGTGCAGTTATTAGATGGGGACAAGATGGGTGGTACAGGGTCTGTTGGGATAAACAGATGGGAGGCTTTTATTGGGGGGTCAAAGCAACAATCCTAATTTCTCAAGTTTCAAATTTCCTGTTGTTTGATAATACCATGTATCAAATTATATCTATGTAGTTTACAGTAGAATGATAGGAAAGCGCAAACATAGCATAACAAATATTTTTTTAAACGCTAATTTTCAGTGACGTTTAAAAAGTTGTTGCCGCTGGAAATGAGCAGTTAGGGCCGGATCCTTTAAATGGTGCCTAACCCAGTGGGCACCTAGAAAAGCTGTCCCTACCGCACGTCGATCAAAGTTAGGCACCTTAGGCCAGGGGTGTCCAACTCCGGTCCTCAAGGGCCGCAATCCAGTCGGGTTTTCAGGATTTCCCCAATGAATATGCATGAGATCTATTTGCATGCACTGCTTTCAATGCATATTCATTGGGGAAATCCTGAAAACCCAACTGGATTGCGGCCCTCGAGGACCGACATTGGACACCCCTGCCTTAGGCGTTGGTATATTAAGCCAGGGTTTTCTTGGCCTAAATGAATCGTCTCCCAAGCTCCGCCCCAAATCTGCCCTAAACTCTGCCTACTCGCCACTGGGCTCCTGGGTGTGGCTTCCATTGAAGTGATTGGTGCCTACTGGCTAATTCATTTTTAAAAATCATTTTTAAATGGGGCTTTCAATTATCAGCGCCAATTAAGCCAATTACAAAAATTAAGTTAGATGCCTAAATCGTCTAGGTGTTCTGGCGTAGGCATATTTTATAGAATCAGGGCCTTGGTACCTTAGTGAAAATTGGCATTTTGCGGGGCATTCCAGGGGTGGAACCGTCACTTGGCCAGTTAAGTGCCGATATTCAATACTTAAATGGCCAAGGTAAGCGCTTAAATAAGACTTTACAAAAGTCAGTCCTAACCCACAGCTGGTTAAGTGCTGAATACTGCTCCCAACCAGCTCTGTTTTAGCCAGCTCCACGAAAAGCAAATATTAAATGCCAAAACCCGGCATTGAATTTCCAGGAATAACACCAGCAGAAGTCAGCAAATGCTCACCACTATCAGTTGAATGGTAGCATGGAATGTTGCTACTCTTTGGGGATTCTCCATGGAATGTTGCTACTCTTTGCGGATTCCGCATGGAATGTTGCTACTCTTTGCGGATTCCGCATGGAATGTTGCTACTCTTTAGGGTTCTGGAATGTTGCTACTCTTTGGGGATTCCGCATGGAATGTTGCTACTCTTTGGGGATTCTCCATGGAATGTTGCTACTCTTTGCGGATTCCGCATGGAATGTTGCTACTCTTTGTGGATTCCGCATGGAATGTTGCTACTCTTTAGGGTTCCGGAATGTTGCTACTCTTTGGGGATTCCGCATGGAATGTTGCTACTCTTTGAGATTCATGAATGTTGGTACTATTTGGGTTTTTGCCAGGTACTAGGGACCTGGATTGGCCACCGTGAGGACGGGCAACTGGGCTAGATGGAACCACTGGTCAGACCCAGTAAGGCTATTCTTATGTACCCCATCATGGAATTTTATTTTGTAAAATGACTTATTTTACTGAATAGAAACTTGCTCCAATTTTCAACAATATCTTACTTATCTTTCTGGTGTCTCAATCTGGCTCCTCTGTCACCTGTTTGCCTCACTGTCACCTTTATGTTCTCTCTGTAGGCATGGAGGAACCTGCTTCTTGGACACCGATGGGCACCCGACCTGCGACTCCTGTGCCCCTGGATACATGGGACGACAGTGTGAAAGGTACAGTGGCAGCCTCTACTGTGCCCTTTGACACGCAAAAATATTCCAAATCATAAGATATGCACATGTGTGCATGCTGGATTTATATTATTTATAATGGGGGGGGGGGTGAAACCTGTTGAAGGTTCTAGTAGAGCAGTTCTCAATGGGGGAGAGGGGGCTGCACAGCACAGACTGCTTAATCTGGCTTCAAAAACGTGTCCCTTTTGTGTGTTCGCAGGTGTGCTCCTGGCTACGTGGGGAATCCGTCCCTCGGACAGCCTTGTAGAGGTGAGTTTGTTCAGGTTTAGATCTTTGCTTCATCAGACACTTAAAATCCGGGTTCTTTTTCCCTATCTGTTGAGTAGGCTATAGGCTATGAAATGACCTTTGGTGGGTGAGAAGTGGACAAAAGAGAGAGAAAGAGAATGGAACAACACTGTTGACTGCTGATTAGCCAGGGGTACGATAACAGTCCTTAAGCATCCTCAGAGAGGCTTGGTTTTCAGGATATCCAAGGTGCATGTTCAAAAGACAGTTTATGGTTTAATCGCAAACCGTGTGCTGCGGCGAGATTCCCGGTGTGCCCAAGACGCTACGGAGGAGGAGAGGCACTGGCATGTCTCCTACTCTCTGAACTTCTCTTCCAGCTCCCCCCTCATTGGCAGCTCAAGACCCCCTCTGGAAGGCCTCTGCACATGCGTGGGGGTTGACGTGATGACATCACGACGTCAACACGTTGACGTCCATGCATTTCCAGATGCCCTCCAGCCACGGCTCCGAGTATAGTGTGCCGCAGCTCCGGAGAGCTTGAAAGACGCTTGTTTAATCAAATATGCCAGAAATTGAAAGTAATTTTATTTTTTTTTTTGTTATGCAATGGATTTAGTCAACCGATGTCCTGTTCCTCTTAAATTTTATATTTTCTTCTCATTCTCCCTAGTTGTATGCGCCTCTCAACTTAGGGCTCCTTTTACAAAGATGCGCTAGCGTTTTTAACGCACGCACCGGATTAGCGCACTAGCCGAAAATCTACCGCCTGCTCAAAAGGAGCCCTTAGTGGTCTAAGGAAGGCTTAATTTACCTTGTTCATTATTATTTAATTTCCTGGCGATATAAGATGGTCTGTATTGCATAATCAAGTGTTATTACTTGTATTATATGGTCGTTAAATATAAATCATTTTTTTTTTTTTTTAAAGTCTTGCCTTAAAGAATCGATGCAAAAGGGACAATGTCCAGGTACCTTAATTTTGTGCCTTCTTTCTTTTCTTAATAGTGGACCATGGTCCAAGCTGTAGATGTGACGCGCGTGGAAGCCTAAGTAGCCAGTGTGATGCCAGAGGGCGTTGCCAGTGCAAGGTAAAAGAAATGGTTTTACTGTGTTTACTCAAACGGAAGATTGCCGTTTTATTTTGTGCAGTTAACTTCCTATCAGTGCAGAAGTGCCTGCCTTTTTTTTTTTTTTTTTTTAAGTTAAGTTTCTCAAACACTATGCTAGCGAGTAACGTGATTTGCGAGTGTTTTGCAAGACGAGCAAAACATTTTATTAAATTTTAACTCGATAAACCAGCGTTGTCTTGAGGTACGAGCGCATATCACGCATCACGCCATCAGAGCCCGCATCTGAAGCACGCACAGCATATGCGCATCTTACGCCGAGCGTGGCTGAATGAAATAGAAGCGTCATGCCCAATTTTCCCGTAGCTCAAGCGCTCACAGTATACAGTGTTTTGTATTAAAGTTTTTGGGATGTGGAACGAATCGTCTTGAGTTTCCATTATTTCCTGTGGGGACATTCCCTTTGATATACGAGTGCTTTTGGATTACGAGCATGCTTCCGGAACGAATTATGCTCGCAAACTAAGCTTTTGAAAAGTGCTGTTCGTTTCAAAGTGGCTGTTGAAGAAACTGTCCAGACAAATGGTGCTGAAGGGCAGTGTAGAGGTGATGCCACCTGTGAGCGACCCCTTAGGAGGTTGTTAGGGGAGGGTTAATGGAGTGGGCAGACTTGATGGGCTATGGCCCTTTTCTGCCGTCATCTTCTATGTTTCTATGAAGAACAGTGAAACGTGCTTTACTGTAATGTTAATTCCTATTTATCTTGGATTTTTAAAAATGATTTTGGATGAGCTCTGATAGTACACCTCCATCCTGCCCACTCTAAAAAATGGGATTGTCCCAGCGGCTGCCCAGTCATACTGGCATTTATGGCCATGACGCCGTGTGTAACCATCTCGATCACATGTTTTCTTTTCACTCGTTGCCTTTCTTCTGCTCTTCTCAGTCACATGTTGAGGGTCCCGACTGCAGCACCTGCCGAGCCCACCACTTCCACTTGAGTGCGGAGAACCAGGAGGGCTGCCTGCCCTGCTTCTGCATGGGGGTCACCCAGCTATGTACCAGCACGTCCTACCACCGTCACCTGGTAAGATTTTTGTTCTTAGTTTAAAGCCAGAAGGCATGTTTGGGATGGGAAGGAGGGTGAGGGGAGAGATGACTGGATCCAGGTTATATCGCAGGGAATCGTGAGGCAACCTGGTATTCAATAGGAGCAACTGTAGTTCATGAGGGGAGGGATTTTTGTTCAGGTAGGAGGGGCTTATGTCTGTGTTAAATTTTTTTTACATTTTTTGCTGTTTTGATACTGCTACTGTTTTCGCAGTTGTATTGTTTTTAGGAGATTGTGGGGATCTCCTAATAAACAATTTATACTTGAAGTCAGAAGGCAGCATGATGGACAGGAAAAAGTTTTGTGCCTCTTCTGTTCCAGAATTAGTAGGCAGTCAAATACTTCCTCTTATTTATTTATTTGATTTTCTATATCAGGAGAGCTCAGAACAGTTTACATGAATTTATTCAGGTACTCGAGTATAATTCCCTGTCTGTCCCAGTGGGCTCGTAATCTATCTAATGTACCTGGGGCAATGGGGGGATTAAGTGACTTGCCCAGGGTCACAAGGAGCAGCGTGGGTTTGAACCCACAACCTCAGGTGCTGAGGTTGTAGCTTTAACCACTGCACCACTCTAGAAATCAAAATGTAGTTAAAGTGAGCTTGAGTATAGGACAATCAAGCCATTGTGACATCACTGAGGAGGTTGGCTCTTATTGGTGGAATGAGGCATTATGATGTCACAATACCAGCTCTGGTTATCAGAAGCTGAAATTTTCACACTATTTATTTATTCAATTTTCTATACTGTTCTCCCAGGGAAGCTCAGAACGGTTTACATGAATCTATTCAGGTACTCAAGCATTTTTCCTTGTCCTTCCCAACGGGCTCACAATCTTATCTAGTGTACCTGGGGCAATGGGGGGATCAAATGACTTGCCCAGGGTCACATGGAGCAGCGTGGGGTGAACCCACAACCTCTGGGTGCTAAGGCTGTAGTTCTAACCGCTGTGCCACTCACTCCCTGGTCTGTACTCTTTGGTTAAAGCCGAAAGTAAAAGTGGTGATACATTCACGCAAGTGATAACGTGTGTGGCTGTACCATAAGTCGATCCATGCGTTCTCAGACTTATCCACGCAGTGGCGTAGTAAGGGTGGGGGCAGTCCACCCCAGGCCGCCATCTTGGTGGGGACACAGGCACCCATCCTCCGCTCCGCCCCTGCTGCACATTTTTGCAAATTTGAAATTAAACTTCCACTTAATAAACACTTGAATCCCCCCCTCCCCCGTAACCTATAGTATTCTATGAGTTGTGTGTATAAGTTGAGGAGACTCCCATGTTCTGCCCATATGTTCATCCCCGCCCCTTGTGGTTAAGCACTAGGGCCTTTTACTAAGGTTCACTAACGGATTTAGAAGGTGCCAAATGCCACGCAGCCCATTGTGTACCTGTGGGCGGCACGGCACTTAATTTCACACTAATTCATTAGCGCATGCTAAATCTGTTTGCACGCCATAGTAAGAGGACCCTGTAGCACTGGCCTGCTGTCTTGTAGAATAGCCCGTGAAGGACTTTGGCGCATAAATGCCTCTTTCCTGTGCACCTGACGCCCGCACCCAGTTGTCGAATCGACATTCACGTGTGTGCAAATTCAAAAACATTACAATAGTTTAAAAATATACATATATATATATATATGTATTTAGAAATTTCAAAAATTCAAAGTTATGAAAAAATTCAAAAGCCAATAAAACCTGAAAGAAAAAGACATGCAAGACAAGTTTTGTTCTGCACTCCCTAATTGTCCTTGATCCACTATTTCATCTAGGAGGTAAGTATGAGCAGACACAGAGCTCTGTATTGCTCAAGCTTGCTAAATTTCTGGATGCTTGCATGAGTTGTCTCTCCTTTTCCCCAAGCAAAAAAACAAAAGGAATTCACCCCAAAATATCCACAAAGAAAATCCAGAGAAAACAAAAAAAACTCTATGGAGTGACGATGTTCCAAAATGGACTTTATTTGAAAGTGTCAAAGTTCCAAAGGTACACTGAAATCATCCACATAAAAATAAATTCATCCATATAAAAATAGGTTATCCACATAAAAGCCTTAAAGGACCTAGTCCGCTAGGGATACAGGACCCAACACGGTCCGCGTTTCGACAAAAAGACTTCTTCTGGGGTCCCTGGGGGCATTTCCATTGCAAACGCAAGCAGTGTCTCACTTCCGGCTCACCACACAATTGTTTCCCACGTATTCACCTTTATAGGACCCCCAGGGACCCTTGATGAAGACTTTTTGTCAAAACGCAGACCGTGTTGGGTCCTGTATCCCTAGCGGACTAGGTCCTTTAAGGCTTTTATGTGGATAACCCCTTTTTATATGGATGAATTTATTTTTATGTGGATGATTTTGGTGTACCTTTGGAACTTTGACTCTTTCAAATAAAGCCCATTTAGGAATATTGTCACTCCACAGAGTTTTTTTGGTTTACTCCTTTTCCCCATCCTCTCCAAATAAAAAGCGTCCCATGCTTATTACCTTTAAATGAGGACCACTTCAGAACCCTTCTTGCTGAGTTTAGACTTTTGTTCTGCATGTAATATGGAGCCTCGTAGACCAGTGGTTCTCAACCCTGTCCTGGGGACCCCTCCAGCCAATCAGGTTTTCAAGATATCCCTAATGAGTATGCATGAGAGAGATTTGCATACCTGTCACTTCCATTATATGCAAATCTCTCTCATGCATATTCATTAGGGATATTTTGAAAACCCGACTGGCAGGGGGGCCCCAGGATAGGGTTGAGAACCACTGTCGTAGACCACTCATCCGGCTTAGAAAATAAACTGATATTAATGCTTCTGCCTTTCAATTCCCCCTCTCAGGTAACAAGTTCATTCCTCCCTGGAAACTTCCAGAACTTTGCCCTGGTAAACCGTCAGCACAGCACACGCATTTCCACAGGATTTACGGTGGAGATGTCTAGTGAGGGGCCACAACTCTCCTATGATCGATTCGGACACCTAGGACAGGATTCTTACTACTGGCAGCTACCAGAAGGATACCAAGGAGACAAGGTACCAAGTGGCTAGAGGAGAGCTGGGAATGTCACAGTAGCCAAGATGAGGGAGAATCATCTTCCAATGGCATGTGGCTTGTGTTGCTTGTGCTCGTGGTCTACGTGAAAGCAGTATTTCAAGGATACTTCAAAACTGAAATGCTTTGGGTTTCCTTAGCGTCCTCTGCAGATCAGTCCAGAACATGTGGATTTTGCATCCAACAACCAGCAGAATTGGACACAAATCCTTCAACTTCTGGTCTGGTCTGTTGGGACTGAAGGAAAGAAAATTAGCAGGTAAGAACTCATTTCTCCTTTGTTAGTGTCCTCAATAGACCATTTCAGAAAAATGCAAGTTTTGTGTCCATCTTGCTGGTCAATGGAGAGACAACCCACAAGTTCTAGACTGGTCTGTTGTGCCTAAAAGAAAGACAATGAGTGAGGAAGAACTAATTTCTCCACATTCATTCTGATATTACACTGAGGTGTTGCAGTGTGCTCTCGTATAGGAGCCTGCATCTGATTCTGCTCCCTGGGTGCCTGAAGCACTGGGTTTAGATTCCTAGGAAGCCTGAATTTGTTTTGGTGAGATTTATCATTTTTGTGCCTGATTCTTGGTGTTGTTGATTTCATTTTTGCTGTAATACAGAGGGAGACCTACTTTGCTCGGATGCGTCGTGCACACAAGGTATTTTTCGGAGCATGCTGATTGATTGGCACTGTGGGTTACTTCTTGTGATTGGGTCATGTGTGTGCTGTATCTCATGAAGATGTTAATTTTGGTACCTGCTGTTCTAGGAAGAGCAGCATAGCTAAGCTTGAGTTAACCAATCCTCATTTTAAGTTCAAGAAACCAGATTTAGTCTATACTATTATTTATCTGGGCTTACTATCCCGCCTCACCATATATTGAACTGTCCTCTGCCCACTGACCTCTTACTCTGCCAAGTACAAGTGCCTTGTTCTCTGGAGCCTCCTAAGAGTAGGAGGAGACGTATGGCCCAGGGGTGAGACCAAGGATTGCCATCTTAGGTCAGCCCAGAGATCCAGATTCAGTATTGTTTTTCCCCATTGAATGCATGGATATGTAGTTCTGATTTTCCAAGGACAGACAGGGCTATAGCTCCATGTGTACCCTGGAGAAAAAGCACAACAGTCTTTCTACCTTAACCTATGCAATATTGCAACCATCCTTGCATTGCATGTGCATTTTAGCTTTATAATCTATTCAGTTCTCTCATAAGCACACCTTCTGACTTTCATGGGTACTGCTTAATACTAAAGTGAGCAAAGTTCCACCTGTGAGTGACCTTTGACCTGTGGGAGGTCAACATCCAACTTACGATGGAGCAAGGTGTACCCAGTCCATGGTAGCAAATGTAAGTTGCTCTGGCTGGAAGTGACCTTGTCTTTCACTCCCAGACTTCACTTGCATTTGTTCAGCCCTGGAGGGGGATGAAGTGGGGGGGGGGGGGGAGAGACACTCCTATGCTTCTCTGCTGGATGTCGGAAGGGACTCTGACTCACTGGGCTCTTCCATCTTCTCATCCTAGCTAGGCCTCTACTGTACTCCCTTAAGCCCTAAAGTTAGTCTACTCTTGCTTAAGGGGACCTTGATGTCCGAGCTGTGTATCTTCTCTTGGGATCATCAAGCGGTGATCCAGGGGAAAGAGCAACTCGGGCACCCTGTCAAATGAGCTGAGCATGTAAGAAGTGATCTCAAGAGAGAAGTAAAACTGAACAGAGAGCTCTGTGACGGTTCATAGGCAACGGCACAAAAGACAAAGGCGCGCCCAGACAATTGAGCGCAGTGCGGAGGCACGCGCCGCACTAAATTACAGTTTTTAGGGGATCCGACAGGGGGTTTTGTTGGGGAGCCCCCCCCAGTTTACTTAATAGACATCGCGCCGGCGTTATGGGGGGTTTGGGGGGTTGTAACCCTCCACATTTTACTGTAAACTGAACTTTTTCCCTAAAAACAGGGAAAAAGTGAAGTTTTCAGTAAAATGTGGGGGGTTACAACCCCCCACAACGCCCCCACAACGCAGCGCGATGTCTATTAAGTAAAGTGGGGGGGTTCCCCCCCACGCCCCCCTGTCGAAGCCCTAAAAAACAGTAAATTAGTGCGGCGCGCACCTCCACGCTGCGCTCAATTGTCTGGCGCGCCTTTGTCCCGGCGCGCTTTTGACCTGACACCCTCTGTGACTGATCTCAGCCTCAGAGTTTTCACAGAGCGACTTCTAGAAGTGCTTCTAAAAGCCAGCCTGTGTTTGCACGTGTGTTGCTCTGGTCAGGGGGGACCTGGAATGTCCAGCTACGTCTCGAAGCGCTTGTCGTGAACCGTGGGAGCAATTTTCATGAAACCACATAGCAGGAAAATGCTTTTGTTCCTGCAGACCTGGACAGGTGCTCTTCAAAATTTTGCTAAGGCACGCAGGTAGAAAAGGACAAGCATACTCCAACCCCCGCTATTTCTGTGAGACGGTGTTACAGGGAGAAACTGCGTGTGTGAATTAAAAAATTCAGCAGTCAATATTCTAACCGGATTTACACTCCCCCCCCCACCCCCACCCCCCGTTTACAAAACCGTAGTGCGGTTTTTAGTTCCCGCCACAGTGGTAACAGCTCTGACGCGCATAGAATTTCTATGAGTGTCGGACCTGTTACCGCCACAACCAGCGCTAAAAACCGCACTACGGTTTTGTTAAAAAAAAAAAAAATTTAAAAAAGGCGGGGGCTTTAACCAGTCAGGAACCTTCTCAGTAGAGTCCTGGTGACTGAGGCTAATCCAGATACTTCGCTGCACTTACCCGGGTAGGGGGCAATTCTATAACTGTGCAGCAGACGCCTCGCTACCGTACGTTGAACACATTCTACAATGTTATGTAATGTAATGTAATTTATTTCTTATATACCGCTACATCCGTTAGGTTCTAAGCGGTTTACAGAAAATATACATTAAGACTTGAAAAATTCCCTTACTGTCCCGAAGGCTCACAATCTAACTAAAGTACCTGGAGGGTAATAGAGAAGTGAAAAGTAGAGTTAGAGGAAAAATAAACATTTTAACAAGACAGCATTGATCTAAATACTTTGGAAGGTAGAAGAGAGGAGAGAAAGGAATAGAAGCAGAAGGGGGAAATTTAAATGATAGAAATAGAACAAAACAAAGACAAAAGGCAAAACAATAGATAAGATTAAAGATAAATCATAAGCTGGAAAGAAAAATAAAATAAAACTTTGTCTTCAATCCACGGTTTCAGCGTCAGTGATGAAGTGGAGCAAGTAAGTTTAGGAGGAGCGATTGACGTTTGGGTGGCAAGATGCTATTTATAGAATACTAGAGTCAGTCGGCGTTGGCGTGCATGCTTATGCCATGTCAGTCTAAATCAGTGATCTCAAACTCGCGGCCCGCCAGGTCCTATTTTGAGCCCTTGGTATGTTTATTATATCTTGATCATCTGTCATTTCTTTAATAAGACATCAACTATTTTTTCTGAGGCCCTCCAAGTACCGACAAATCCCAAACGTGGCCCTGCAAAGGGTTGGAGTTTGAGACCACTGGTATAAATGGATTCTCCTGCAAGCCGCAAGCTACACGTGCATATAAGTTGGAGGCATGCCCGTGCTGTTGCCACACACTACCCCCTTATACACCCAACGTGGATTTACCACTAAGGCACTTCAGCGCTCTGTTACAGAAAAGCACATAACGTGCTTACGTGTGCGCCTATTTGTAGAATTGCCCTGGTAGGGTTGCTGAGTATCTGGGCAGACTCTTGTGGCACTATTCCTGGTAGTGCAAGGTCAGTCCGTGGGCAGAGTTGGGGCAGGGTGGGAATTATCTGTTTAATGGTGCTACCGGATTCAGTGCCTGGAGACAGGACAGACTTTGTATTCACCTGACTTTATCCGAGTACCAATTTGAACATCGGTTGTTACTCAGATAAATCCTGATGCCTGGGTATACCTAAATCGGTATATTCTAAACCTGCTCTGGGGTTTTCAGGGCATCCCGAATGAATATGCATGAGATTGATGGGCATATACTAGCTTCTTGGTATGCAAATCTATCTCGTGCTTATTCGTTGTGGATATCCTGAGAAATCAGACTGGTTGGGGTTTCCCTAGAGCGGGTTTGGGAATCACTGATATAGAAAAAAAAAAGTCTGCCGACTGCTGCGAGCTGAATATTGACCGGTCAGTTTCTCCCTGAATCATATACGTCCCAGGAACACCAATTTGAAAAGTAGCTACGCCTAGCTGCCTTTTGAAATTGCATGGTTGCATTGAGCTACTCTGTGCATGCTATTTTTCAGGTCGATCTAAGCACCTAATTCCTTTTGAAAATAGTTTTGTTTTTGAAAAAAAAATGTTAAAAACAAATTTATATTTAACTCGGAAATCCAGCTAACATTAAGGCATCTCAGGCACTTTGCTATAGGGATGCGTAGCCCCGGGGGAGGGGGGGGGGCATGCGTTTGCTCTTACTTTGTAGTGGGGGAGGGGAGGAAACAGGGCTCGGCTGTTGAAGCATTTCACTGTCCTCTAACGGCTGACACGACGGGAGCGATTTTCAGAGATTTGCTGAGAATTGGTTAATTCTGAACGTTGGTTGCCTTTAGGAAAATTTTCAGGCACATCTGGAGTTGCCTGCCTAAACTTTAATAGTTAAAAGGCGATTCCATAAGTTGGCTCGTTATTTATTGTCAAATATATTTTATTGAGTCCAATAGAAACAACAAACAAAACAATACAGCAATACCAGCTCATAGTTTCATCAAAAACCCCAACCCCACCCCCAAGTTGGCTCCTTATTTATAAAAATAGTAGCCCTTTATATGTGTGATCGGTGCCAATAATTGCAGCTAAATTGCTTAGCATGCAACTGTCGGGGGAGGGGGCAGAATGGTGTGGCTATTGTGTGACGACTTAGATGTACCCCCTTAGGCCAGCCATTGACCTCTTGTAAGTAGATGTCTAACTTGACGCACCAAAACTGTTTTCATTCTAATGTTTCTACCTTCTATAACTCTTTTGTAATCCGCCTTGAACCGCAAGGTAATGGCGGACTAGAAATCTCTAATGTAATGTAATGACATGGCAAATGAGGTTTAACGTGGATAAGTGTAAGGTGATGCATGTCGGTAACAAAAATCTTATACAAAAATATAGGATGTCCAGTGTGGTACTTGGAGAGACCCCCCAGGAAAGAGACTTGGGAGTACTGGTAGGCAAGTCGATGAAGCCGGTGGCAAAAAGGGCAAACGGAATGCTAGGAATGATTAAGAAGGGGATCATGAACAGATAGGAGAAGGTTATCATGCCGCTGTACTTCCCTCACCTGGAGTACTGTGTTCAGCACTGGTTGCCGTAGATGAAGAAGGACACGGTACTACTTGAAAGGGTCCAGAGAAGAGCGACTAAAATGGTTAAGGGGCTGGAGGAGTTGCCGTACGGCAAAAGATTAGAGAAACTGGGCCTCTTCTCCCTTGAAAAGAGGAGACTGAGAGGGGACATGTTCGAAACATTCAAGATAATGAAGGGAATAGACTTAGTAGATAAAGACAGGTTGTTCACCCTCTCCAAGGTAGAGAGAACGAGAGGGCACTCTCTAAAGTTGAAAGGGGATAGATTCCGTACGAACGTAAGGAAGTTCTTCTTCACCCAGAGAGTGGTAGAAAGCTGGAACGCTCTTCCAGAGGCTGTTATAGGAGAAAACACCCTCCAGGGATTCAAGACAAAGTAGATAAAGACAGGTTGTTCACCCTCTCCAAGGTAGGGAGAACGAGAGGACACTCTCTAAAGTTAAAAGGAGATAGATTCTGTACGAACGTAAGGAAGTTCTTCTTCACCCAGAGAGTGGTGGAAAACTGGAACGCTCTTCCAGAGGCTGTTGTAGGGGGAAACACCCTCCAGGGATTCAAGACAAAGTAGATAAAGACAGGTTGTTCACCCTCTCCAAGGTAGGTAGAATGAGAGGGCACTTTCTAAAGTTGAAAGGGGATAGATTCCGTACGAACGTAAGGAAGTTCTTCTTCACCCAGAGAGTGGTAGAAATCTGAGAGTTGAGATGGTCATTAAAGGAAAGTGTAGAGTCAATAATAATAATAATAATTTATTTCTTGTATACCGCTATACCAAAAGTTTGAAGCGGTTCACAACAAAAAATACATACAATCAACATCTAAAATACAGAATAAACAGTTGATGCCCAAAATTTTGCTTGAGAATTCAATCTGCAGTATGGGACCAGAAGGTAGTGAAATGAGTTTGGGTAGCTGATCTAATTTTGGGCCAAGCCAAAGTATTTTTGTGTAAGACTCATTCAGCTTCATTTGTACAATGAGGGCCCAGGATTGGAGTTTCGTTATGCAAGCTGTTATTTTCTCGGTGAGGTTAGTGAGGTTCCAATCTATCTCAAGAAGGACAAGATGTCATCTGCATATGTATATAGTGTTTTGAAGGGAGATAGATGGAAGAGTTTCAAAGAAGTCAAATAGATGTTGAAAAGAATAAGGGACAGAGGTGATCCCTGCGGGACTCCACATAACGGTCTCCAAGGAGAAGACATGGTGCCGTTCATGTTAACAGTGTAAGAGCGAGATCATAAAAATTTCGAGAACCAGTCTAAGACTGTGGAATCAATGCCTGTCTCAGAAAGTTGGTAAATTAGGATATCGTGGGGGACAACATCAAAGGCCGCAGATAGATCGAATTGTAGTAGGATAGCAAACTTATTACAAGACTGAAGTTGTTGAACAAGAGCCTTGCTTATCAAAAAAACTTGGTGCACGTGTGCCAGGCTCATTTCTCCCCTACTTTCAGTTTAATACTGTGAATTAAGCGTGTGTATCATTCGCATATTGATCCCATCAAGCATCCCTGAGCTATTTTTGGAAACTATTGCGTGTCGTGGGCTTTAGGGCCTGGCTTTGGCTCCTAGAATTGCCCTTTAAATATGTGAGTAATTTTGCCCACCTTGTGAATTTACGCAGTTAAATCTAGCCAGCTGGTAAGAGAAAGGTGTTCTAAAAGCAAAGATTTTAATCAACTTACTCCTAAAATGAGCCAATTAGAGCCTTTGAAAATTGATCCTCTGTGTATCAGCATTGTTGGGAAAATCTCTGGGGAGGAAAGAGTCAAAGTGGCATGAATACCCTCTTGTGCCCTGCACCCATCAGAACGAGACATCTTTATCAGAAGAGCAGCTGAGAAAAGACGTGGCCATGGGGAAGATCCCAGAGTCTGTGGCTCTCCGTCCTCGATCTCGTCGAGCCTCAAAGGTACCGGAAACGAGTGGGTAATCTCAGGAGGGGTCTTGTACTGTACTATCTCCATTGTATGCAAACTTATCTCATGCATATTCATTATTCTAAAATCACAGCTGGCTCTATGTGTCCTGAGGACTGGGCTTGAGAACTCCTGTCCCTAGGGTGATAATCTGTATATTCTCTGCAGGGAGGGGAATATGATAGCAGCGTTCAAAGAGGTTTAATAATTCAGAAGCACAAAGTATTTTTCAGAGAGATGGAAGCTGGGAAACAGGGGCATAAGGGTTATCAACCCAGTCCTCTGGATGTACTTAGCCAGTCAGGTTTTCAGGATACCCAGAATAAATATGCATGAAAGAGTTGTGCATGCCCTGCCTCCCACTGTATGCAAATTTATCCCATGCATATTCATTGTGGGTATCTTAAAAACCTGAGTGGGCAAATTATTTGCTGTATATAAAGAAAGATGGGGCTAGAGGATGAATATGGGGAGGGGGAGGTTCATCTTGACAGCAGCTAATTGTTGTTTTTTTCAGAGGATGTGGGAAGAGTGGATAGCGTAGCTGGTTTTAAGAAAGGTTTGGACAAGTTCCTGGAGGAAAAGTCCATAGTCTGTTATTGAGAAAGACATGGGGGGAAGCCACTACTTGCCCTGTATTGGTAGCATGGAATATTGCTACTCCTTTGGGTTTTGGCCTGGTACTAGTGAACTGGACTGGCCACCGTGAGAAAGGGCTACTGGGGCTTGATGGACCCAGCAAGGCTATTCTCATGTTCTTAAGACATTTGAATAAGGTCCCAGAGAGAAATCCTCCATCCTTTTGCCACTTGCCACTACTTTGGAGGTTGTTTCTTCCACAGTTTGTAGGATCAGGTCTAAAGCCTAGGCCTTGCATTGCAAACTGTTCTCCCTTCGCTGCGGTGGGGCATAGCATTTTATTGTGCAACATGCCTGGCCTACAAACATCTCAGAAGTTATTGAGATAGCTCCTTTGTTCCAAAGCCACTTGCTTGGCAGTGTAGTACCCTTATTCTGCTTCCTGCCAGCTTTCTCTGTCTCCTTTATTATGATTCGGTGCAACCTCCTCTTGTAGTTTTTGAAAATTCATGGTGGCCTGTGTACATTCCTACTCTGCTTTTGCTTCTGTTATACCTTTGTATCTTTCTCCCTCCCATCGTCCTTCTTTCCTCCACTCGGCTTCCCTCAGATGGACGAAGAGCAAAGGAGAATCGACAGCGAGATTTGGAACCTGCTCTCTGGCTTCCAAGCACGACCATCGACATTGCCTAAGACCTCATCTCCTCCCAAAAGGAAGAACCCCTCGCAGGAGGGTCAGTCACGGAAGAGACCCCCTCTTAAAAGTTCCTCTGCACCGCCTCTTCACCTGTCCACACATCAGCCTGCTATTGCTGCTTCTCCACATTCTGTTTCCTCTCCCCTGAGATCTTCATCTTTCTCTTCTTCTTTATCTGGTGCCCCTGGTTATGCTTCTAAGATTTCTGATGCCCAGGTAGGAATCCCACCATGTTTGACTGATAACCTTGTTATATCTTCTGTCAGAGAAGTTTGGAAATGAGAGCGTGAGTGAGGACAAAATTTTAACAGACCTGATTGATTAATGGTGATATCGCCACACTTTGTACATAGGATCATGAGATGTAAGATCTAAAAGTTTATCTCACTATCAGATTTAGGTAGGCTGATGACTTTGCCTGTTGTGTTCAACTAGTTCCTGGTTACCCATAAAGAGTATGCCTTCTCAGTAAAATATCCCACCTATAATAGAGCAATCAAGTCCTTATCATCTTTCCTCCTCTGGATCCATCTACTCTTCAGTAGGTTTCATGCCTAGAATATTTAGGCTCTTCTGGAACATTTATTAGAAGGAATGACCTAGACTTGGAAAGGTGGCCTAAAATTGGAGTCAATATACAGTAGGGCCTTACCTGGATAAATCTTGCTGGTCAGGTTCATAACTGGATTTTCCATGTCGTCCAGATAATTCTGTTGACTATCTGGTCTGACTGTCTTGTCATTATCCAGGTAATGCCTGAATAGTCTGGGGCTGAGCTTGGGTGGAGCCAGAAGTTCCAGAAGGTACCTGGTTAGCAGCAATATTCGAGCCACTAACTGGACAACTGCTTGAATAAAGTTGGGACAAAAATGGCTGTCCTAGCTTTATTGGGTTACCTGTCTGTGTTCTGGTCTGATATTGCCAGTCCCCAAATAAGTAATGCTAGACAACCTATATCCAGAAAATCTGTGTGGGCAGTGTTTAAAAAATGCTCACTATTGCAGGCTGAATATTACCTCTTTATTATTGCTCTTTAGAAGACTGAATTGGATCCAGGACTTGTAGAGATTTTCACAATTCCTTCGGTATTGTCTCCATTTTTAGGGGTCCCCCTTCAGCCTTTATTAGTACATGTGCAGTGGTGGTCCCCCCTGGGCGCCATGTTGGTAGGGGCGCCAGTACCCCTCCTCCTCCTCTCCACCACCCCCCCTGCCTCTTCCCACTCGTCTCGTGCGTGCCCCCCTTTCCCTCGCAACCCCGTCGGCTCTCTCACTGACATCACTTCTGGATGCCACACATAAGAAGTGACGTCAGAGGGAGAGCTGATAGGGTTGCGAGGAGCACGTGGTTGACCGCCGCGAACAACAACTTTAACTAGAGGTACGAGGTAATGGAAGGGGGGCGTGCGCAGAAAGGGGGAGCGAGGAAAGAGCGGGGGCGCCACCTCTTACCGTACACCACTGTCCATGTCCTCTCTATGAGACCATGGTCTCCCGAGTGAAAGAGCTGTTACTTCTCAGGGATTTCCCCTGCTCTGAGTCTTTCTTTTGCTTTCTCTCACTCAAGGCTCCTAGTGGAAATTTTCTCAGGCCCCAGTCGCTGGAGTCTAACAATCTACTTTCCTCGAGAGATGCCAGAGTCCCTGGTGCGGAGAAGGTATTGGAGGTCTACCAAAGGTTGCTGTGTTGTGCATGATGCGTGCAATGGCAACTGATGCCTTGGGTTGTATTAAAAATGGTGGTCATAAATCATTTATCACATGCTTTTCTAATGCCATTAGTGTGCACTGTCTTCCACAGGGTCCAGACGAAGATGGATCCTGTGACAGATAACACTTGCTAATGTTGTTAGCAAGTGCAAATCATTTATGGAGTTATTCGTTAATGAGATTAAAGTGTAGTACAGGAGCAAGTGTTCAGCTGGTCCAAATTTACCTGCTGTGCATGGAGCAGAAATATAGGTCCCAAGACAGGTACCAGCAGTCAGTCAGGTGTCTCTGGCTCTTGCAGATAAGGGGAGGAAGGGCTCTGGCTCACTGGTAGAGCTGCTGCCTCTGCACCTCAGAAGTAGTGAGATCAAATCTTGGTGTTGCTCCTTGTGACCCTGGGCAAGTCACTTAATTCTCCAGTGCCCACCGCTTTGAATGTGAGTTTTGAAATGCCAAAGCCATGAAAAGGCGGTATACAAGTCCCCCATTTCCTTTTCCTATTCGGTATTTATCTGGCACTATCAAATGTTCCCAGCCAGGCCTGCTTAGCCTTTTGGTGTTCCAAATCAGAGAGGGCCATTGATAGTTGGATCAGAATAGATAAACAATAGAAAAATAGGTCCAGTAATGCTGATTTTTTTTTTAATGCCACCGAGTGCAACCATGATATAAACACATATTTTATTCCAAAACAGTAGAGAGATCAAGAAAGAGTCGAGAAAAGCAGGTTCTTGCTAGCGTGGTGTAGCAGATATATGTTCATGTTAGTCAAGTATCTGAGTGCCCAGTTTAAATGCCATCTGATCCTGGTGATTTTCACCTTATAGACTTCTCCTATATCTCAGCCCTCCTTGCACCCGTATTTTTGTTTTAACTGGAGGTTCCAGTTGAACAGTGGTCCATATGATAATAGGCTCTACCACTTGCACTAAAAGTCATTCAACAGGCATATAATCGTCATGAATAATATAATTTTAAAAGACGTCCATTAGCAATGATAAATGCTTTGAGCTGCATGTTCCAACAAGCTCGTCAGAGATTTACTGTTAAATCCTATTTGTGGCCACCAGGAAAAGTTGGCTCTTCCTTGGATTGTTTTATACACTTGGAAGTAGCTTCCATACCTCCAAAGGATTTCAGAGCTCTGCTTCTGGAATTTTCAGGATTTTTTTGCATTTTTTGTTTGCATGCTCAGAATAATCTTAGAGCCAAAACAGCTGCTGATGCCAGCAAAGAGCAGGGTTTGAAAAGCTTGACGTTGCCAGGAAGTAGCCAGGCAAATGTTCTTTTCCCCCCTCATCTTCCTCTGCTGTGAATTCCTACACATTGTGGGGGGGTTTTCATAACTTTGTTTCTTGTTTGATGTCTTTCTGCTCCTCTCTCTCTGTTTTCAGTACTCTCTTGTCTACAAGGGCTTCTCTCTGCTTCCTGAAAACGTTTTCTATTGGCAGCTACCGGAGACTTTCCTAGGGGAGAAGGTAATGAAGAGAATAATCCAGGGGTGCTCGATTTTTGCCGGAAGTTTTCTGAACGGGGTGACAAATGGGCACTTGAGAAATGGGATGGGAGACTGTGAAGATGGGAGAGAAGGTGGCTAGGGTGGCACATTATCTGTTCTTAACCCCGTTCACCTGCTCTTCTTTCTTCCCGCCCTCCAGCTGGAATTTTCCGGTGCCTCTTGCGCCGGTCGCTGGGGGTAACGCTTTTTCCTTGGCAGATAAAAGAAACCGCACCACCGCGGCCTCTGTTACCTCCCAGTCTCCTCCTGAGCAATGTGGCATCTTGTAATTCTAATAGTTCAGCTGGCAATGCGTGGAATCTTGCTGCTTTCTGGGATTCTGGAGTCTTGCCGCTTTTTGGACTTTGCCAAGTACTTGCTACTTGGTTTGGCCGCTGTTAAAAGCAATCTACAGGGCTATGTGGACCAGTGGCATAGTAAGGGGAGGTGGGGGGTGCACCAGCACCTGTCCTCGCCCCCCAATTACCTCATGTGCTCCTTCCCTCGTACCTCTTTAATGTTCGCGGCGCAAGCAGCAACTCCTAGCCAGCGTCTGCTCTTTCTTGATGTCACTTCCTGGACCCACGCGAGCAGCAGGTTGGGGGTTGCTGCCCACACCGCGAACGTTAATGCAGTACGGGGAAAGGGAAGGGTGTGCGCGTGCATGGCAGGAGGGGGGGGGGAGAAGGAACAGGTGGGATGGGGTGGGGCAGAGAAGAGGGGAGGGGAGGGGTGCCTCTCACCCTCGCTATGCCACTGATGTGGACCATTGATCCGATCCAGTATGACTGTTCTTATATCCAGAGTCTCAGCAGACCTGGAAGCTGTGCAGACGCCGGCTGAAATTCAGGGATTGTACCCACATGGGCAAGATAGGACCCGGTTACCGAATATTGTTGGAGCCTGCATTTCTTTTGCATCCCTCCAGACCGGCACAGACGGATGGATTTACGCTCCTCTGCCAGCAGGTGGAGACTGAGAGCAGACTGAACTGAAGCAGTGGTACAATTAGGCTGTGCAGTCCCCTAGAGACCAGTCTGCTCTCAGTCTCCAGCAGGTGGAGGTGGTAAGCCTCTGCAGTACTGTTTTGGCCTTTGGTTAGGAGATAAGACAGTGGTCATCTGCCCTCACTCCACCCATGGACTGTTTTGGAACTAAGTGGACAGTGCTGTGGCATCAAAGAGGACATTCAACATCACTGTCCTGCTATGTTCTGCCGAGTATTCCCTCTGGGTCTACCTTTGAAAATCTGGTGGGCTAGTGGCCTCTTCAGGGAGCAGGATTTAAGCAGGCAGGAACCTCCCTTTTGAATGCTTCCCTCCCTGGGAATACCTTTGAAAATCTGGTGGGCTAGTGGCCTCTTCAGGGAGCAGGATTTGAGCAGGCAGGAACCTCCCTTCTGAATGCTTCCCTCCCTGGGCCTACCTTCGGAAAATCTGGTGGGCTTGTGGCCTCTTCAGGGAGCAGGATTTAAGCAGGCAGAAACCTCCCTTTTGAATGCTTCCCTACCTGGGCCTACCTTCGAAAATCTGGTGAGCTAATGGCCTCTTTCCCCAGTCACTCCGGCCTATGTCAGTTTTCAATCTCAAAATGGTTGCCATTACTTTCTAGGACAGGAGCAACTGGGGATCACTTCTACTCTGAAGAGGCCTCTAGAGTAGACCACCAAGGCTTTGAAGGTAGGCCCAGGGAGGACCTATGGGCGGAGGCTGGCCCAAACGATGAACTTTCTTTAGGGCAGGGTGACAATTTCAGTTTCAGCTTTGGTTCCAACTGAAACCAAAAGTCCTGGTCCAGTATTGTTTTCTTTTTAAGATGATTTGTGACTGTAGATTTTCGATCCTGTGCTGGATGGAGACTTGTGATGAATGTCCCCACACCCTGGTGCTGTCTGTGCAGGCCTTATATGTTAACGGGTGTTGCTGCAGACGTCTCAGAATGATTTGGGAGGTAAATGAAATTAACAACGTCTTACCAGAAGATGCCTTTCCGTTTTTGACTTGGAAGTGTTCATTACAAAATTGTAAGAGTTTTTCACTTTGAAATGTACAGTGGGAAATGAATCTCCTGCAGTCTGTTATGGAAACAGTCCAGCTGCCCGTACAGGCTCTGAAGGAACATTACAGGCCAGAGGCCCCATCAGCGAATCCATCAGCTTAATTCAAATCAATTTTTTTTTGGGGGGGGGTTATTTTTTTTATTTATGAAGTTTAATACATTTACAATATCAAAAGATATCAAGGAAAAAAAGGTTTCCATACAAAATTTTTTAACACAACAAACATACAAAAACCATCCTTTACAAGCCCAGTAAATGGGGGAACATATTTGCTTATTTATTAACTTAGTTTTAAAGGAAAACAAAGAAATGGGTTGAATTCCAATGAACCCAAATCATTCCCTACTAAATTAGGACATGGACATTCCAACCTAATTTCTCATCAAAGAATGAAAGAAAGAAAAGAAAAGAAATCTCACTTCTGTTCACGAGCTAATAGAAATTGTTGCAGTTGAATGGGATCCCAGAAAACAAATTCAGTATCTTGTAACTTAACCAGACATTTACAAGGAAATTTCAATTCAAATCTTAATAACATCTGCAGGCTTTGAATTGGGGAGCAAAAGTCCCAACAGCTGATTTGCGGCATCTACAAACTGAAAAATCTTCCTTTCTCTCTTAGGTGGGGTCCTATGGCGGTCGGCTTCGCTACAGGCTGTCCTACAACGCTGGAGTAAGAGGGTCCTCGCTTCCTGAAGCAGACGTGCAAATCACGGTAATGAGACTCATAACACCAGGCGTCCTGGGGGCCCAGATGGAATCAATTACCAGCCCTCTCGTTTACATATACATCTAGT
Organism: Geotrypetes seraphini; assembly: GCF_902459505.1. Classification (NCBI taxonomy): domain Eukaryota; kingdom Metazoa; phylum Chordata; class Amphibia; order Gymnophiona; family Dermophiidae; genus Geotrypetes; species Geotrypetes seraphini. The sequence goes on from NC_047098.1 coordinate 6,592,855, forward strand.
GGGACAGTGGTGGGGAGTTGTGAGGACAGAGTGAATTGAGAGATGTACGCTAGGGTTCTTTCCGTTGGCATCTATTTCTTTTGTACAAATCAAAGCTATACATACTTCATTACAATCAACTCATGTTCAAGGAGGAAAAGCCTCAGAACGGAACAGATTAACTGATTATTTAGTGTATACCAGTCATAGGCTTAAAAACCTCCTGCAGATATGTAAATATGTAAATTGCTTGATGACTTTTTTGCATGAGGATTCTACAGAATAATTGCTGACCAAAATGGTTGTATTGGAGAGGGAGGAGGTAGGGGGGAGGGGGTGTGGCGGGAAAGAGAGATGCCAAATAGTAAACTCCCCAGGTAGTTGTAAGTTGAAGGGTCAGGGCGCCAGATCAGAGGCAGCAAGGAAATAGTCTAATATCTCAAATTGCAGACCTTTTTATTCTAAGGGGAGGGAGCTATGGTAGTCTAGGCCTCACAGCCATCGACATTTCTTTCAAAATAATTTTGAACTTTTTAGCTATTTTCAGGTGGGGAGGGAGGGAGATATTATATATTAGATATAAAATAAGAAAATTCTTCGTCCCAGAGCAATTAAGGCTAATTGTCTAATCCCTAGTCTTAGGTCTACTGGACTATTGCAATTCCCTCTATCTACCTTACCCTGCCAACATCCTAAAACAACTCCAGTCAATACAAAACACCGCTCACAGACTGATCTACTCTCTGAGAAAATATGATCACATCACCACTGCCTTCCTAGACTCTCACTGGCTACCAATACAAGCACAAATTCAGTTCAAATTCTAATCTAATCTAATCCTTAGGTTTGTATACCGCATCATCTCCACGTTCGTAGAGCTCGACGCGGTTTACAGTAGGAGAAATAGGAAGGAACTACAACAGAGGGTTAGAGGTAGAAGTGTGAAGAAAATTTAGAGGACTTGGGATGCCAAGATGAAAGAGTTTCCTTGATTCCTAAGTTGGAGGGAGACTTACATTTTTTGAGAAAAGCCAGGTTTTCAGATGTTTGCGGAAAACTTGGAGAGAGCTCAAGTTCCGAAGAGGGGAGGTAAGGTTGTTCCAGAGCTCAGTGATTTTGAAGTGGAGGGAGGTCCCTAGCTTTCCTGTGTGGGAAATGCCTTTTAGCGAGGGGAAGGATAGTTTTAATTTGTGGGAGGATCTGGTGGTATTAGGGTTTGAGGAATTCCAAGAAAGAAGGATAAAGGGAGGGAGGATACCATATAGGATTTTGAAAGTTAAACAGGCGCATTTATAGTGGACCCTGGCGATTATCGGAAGCCAGTGGAGCTTGGCCAGGTGCGGGGAGACATGGTCAAATTTACTTTTAGCGAAGATGTTCAAAGCATTAAACAGCTCTGCCCCCGCCTACCTAAACAACCGCCTAAATCAGATCCTCACCACAAGACAAAGAAGAACCCTGACCCCATTTGCCTACCCCTCCGCTCAAAGGCACTCAGCGCAAAAAGATGTTTGACAACCTTCTTGCGATGCAAGCGGCGAAACTTGACCACTCCATCTCCAATCTGCTGACGGCAACGGGAGACCTCAAAACATTTCGGAAAGAAATCAAAACCCTGCTATTCAAAAAATTTATCCAGATACCTTAACCCTCCCCCCCCTCTTCCCTCTCTTCTCCCTGGTAAATTCCCCTCCCAAAGCCTCCACTTTGGTAATCTCTTCCTCCTCAAAATACCAACCAAGAATACAGATCCCTAAAATGTAACCTATTTGTAATATTACCTAGAAATGTCCAGTCATTTTTACTATCCAATTTGCAAGTTCTCCTGGAAATTATCCAGCTATTTTACCTCTTTTATAACCAAAAAACAATTGTAACGTTACTGGAAATGTCCAGTTAGCTCTTTTGTAATCCGCCTTGAACTGCAAGGTAGGGGCGGAATAGAAGCCGCTAATGTAATGTAATTCAACTCGTAAAAAGAATTGAATAACAATAGAGCAGATATCATTTCCATTCGCCTCATTGATGGGCATCCTTTTAGAATTATTTTATCATTTGCCAAAATCTTTAGTCTGAGGAACCATCTCCTTTCAAATCGCTAGGCCCCTGGCTGTTGCAGATAAAACGGGCCGAGCCATTTAAAGGTAGGAGTCTGGCCCAGGAGCCCCGACAGCCTCACGCAGCGTTCAGCTCTCGTGGAAGCCCCGTCACGCTTCCCGTTGCCTGTGCTCCAGTTCCCTGACATGCTCTTCTCCCGTCTTTTCTTTCTCAGGGCAATGACATCATGTTGGTGGCTTATCAGCCTGAACTTCGACCGAGGGAACCAAAGAACTTTGAGGTTATTTTCAGAGAGGTGAGAGCCATGACCTGCTTCTTGTTGCTCTGTTTATACTGATTTACCCACTGTGGGCTGAGCGATGAAGTGCTCTCTCTCTCTTGTAGCACCCGAATGTGGTGTGAGTCAGAACAAGATCTGGAAGATGGCCGCCTTGGTTGGCACCCCTTTATGTGCCATAATGTATAGGGTTTCCAGATTTTCCATCAGGTAAAAGGGTGGCACGTCAAAAGTGCGCAGGACATTCACGGGCTGACACCTGTACGCAGGACGAATGCGTGCCGCCAGATGTGTCACTTTTACGCCTTAATTTTAGCATTCTGAGGGGGGGGGAATCCGCCACTGCACTTATAACAGCTCGCACTCCCGCTACACTGAAAACTCCCGAACAGCGAGAGAATGGAAGTTTTCAGCGTACTGTGGAGGGGGAATTCCCACTCCCAACCTCCCCATGGGAGTGTGACCAGTTACAAGTGTAGCTGGGGGGTTCCGCCCCCACCCCCCTCAGAACGCTAACGGTAAGGTGTAAAAGCGGCGGAACCAGCTGCACGCAGGTGTCAGCGCGCCAATGTCCTGTGTGCTTTCGTCGGTGTACCGGTAAAAGAAGATGCATGACCCCGCCCTGGGATCGCCCCATTCCACCCCCGGAACCCAGCCCTCATAAACCTCGTCTCTTTGAGCCAGGGCTGGCATGCATCTGCGCCTATCAGATGCAAAGTGATGTCGTTACACGCATGTGCACATGCATGAGACATGTGCGCATGCATGAGCACTCCAGACCCGGCCCTGATGTCACCAGCTTTTCAAAACCCAGACGGACGCCTGGACATGTCCTCTAAAAGAGGCCTGGGGAATCCGGAGGTCTGGCAACCTAATAATGTAGCTGTTATACAGTATAATGGCCCATGTACAGTAAGGGCTATGAGATGCGCATGCAAGGGGTCTTACTTGTGGGTGGAGCGTGGGAGGGTCATTACTCCTGGCGGAATTCTGCGAGTGCAGAATTCCTTACCCCTTTGGGATGCAGAGAATTCTACACATGCTGTTCAGAATTCAGTGCAGACACGGACAGTACAAAAGAAAGTGAACCACTGCGCAACGGGTCACTTCCTCTTCCTGTGCCAGCTTAGACCCGGCTGTTTATGTGAACCGCAGTCTCGCACGCGCAGTGTTCTACCAGGAGTAATCATGCAGGGGTAGAGAATGAGACGGGGACAAATTCTGGAAACATCGGGAAACCATCCTGTGTCATTCTTTAGTGTCTCTCTCAGCCTCGGTCCTTCTACACCAGCATTCTTCAATGCAAGGCTTGAGGGTCAACGGCTGATTCTTATGTGAGCCAAGTATAGGATAATGAAGCCATTGTGACATCACTTTTTAGGTTGGCTCTTAGGCATTGGTGGAATGAGGCATTATGACATCACAATATCGGCTCTGGATTCCAGAGACTGTCATTCTTTAGTGTCTGTCTCAGCCTCAGTCCTTCTACACCAGCATTCTTCAATGCAAGGCTTGAAGATAAGTGGCTGAGCCCATTGAGACTCTGATTCTTCCCTCTCTCCTTAAATAATGACATGAAGATGGTTTCCCATGGTTAACCGCAGAGACAGGGACAAATCCTGTCCCTGTGCCATTCTCTAGAAGTACCTGGCAGAAACCCAAAGAGTAGCAACATTCCAGAGCTGAGATTGTGACGTCATAAATGCCTCTTTCCACTAAATGCCTAAGAGCCAACCTCATCAGTGATGTCACAATGGCTTGATTGTTCTCACATAAGAGCTGCCTTACTAGGACAGACAGATGTTAAGTCTCGAACATCCTTCTGCCATACAGCACACTGGCCAGATTATCAACAATGATTCTCATTTCTCACAGCAATACTGGAAGCGTCCCGACGGGCAACAGGCGACCCGCGAACACCTGATGATGGTGTTGGCTGACCTGGACGAGATTCTGATCAGGGCTACGTACTCCACAGACATGGTGTCTGCCGGTATCTCTGGCGTCAGCATGGAGACAGCTGCGCCAACGCACACCAGCTTCCCGCGAGCACTGGAGGTAGAGGAGTGTCAGTGCCCCCCTGGTTATACCGGACTTTCCTGCCAGGTAAGTGCAGAGCTCCCGTAGCCGTGAAGATCCTGAGGAAACCTGGATTCTTGGCAAGACCCAGATATATTTTTTTTCTACAGCCGTTTCTGTACATGGGTGTTCGAGGCTGTATTCGGACAAACAAAACGATTTGTGATTTCAGTATCATGTACAAGAAATGTTCTTTGGACCGTTCTCATTTGTGCCTAATAAGCTGTCCCAGTCTTTAACAAGTGTATTCAGATCATGCTTATCTCACGTTCAGTTCTACTTTCACAAAAAGTCTCTTTTTCAGAGAGAGACCCTGCAAAATAATTTCTTGTATTTATTTATGAAGATTGCGTTGTCTTCTTCGGCTGTCAGTGCCGAGATTCAGCTTCTTTTTTGGTTTCGCCTCTCCGCTGTGTGATTTTTGTTTCTTTGGTTAGATGCTACTAGGATTATCAGAGGCGATTCCCAGCTCTGGAGGAGTTTAACCCCCCCCCCCCCCCCGCCTCTCCCCGTGTCGAGTGCGCCTGTCCAAGCTCAGCAGCTTTCTTTCCCTTGCAGGACTGCGCTCCTGGGTACACGCGCACAGGCGGTGGGCTCTACCTTGGCCACTGTGAGCTGTGTGAGTGCAACGGCCATTCCGACTCCTGCCATCCTGAGACGGGCGCTTGTTCGGTAAGTAGCCGCTTCCCTGCAAACAGAGGCGAACCAGGCGACGTTTAGTATCGTGGGCAAATTTGCAAATACTCCTCGAGTTAACCCTTTCAGGACCATAAGGATCGTAGGCCAATTTTTGTGGTTTTGACGACATTTTTATGGTAAAAAGGGCTTGCAGATGCCAAAAAATTGATTTTTTTTTGTGAAATATCATTATTTCTTTTTTAAAAAATCACACTTCTGGCTTATGGACAGTGTGGCAAGTGAATCTTCTCGTCAATCTGGCAACAACGCTAATGAATGAATGTCGGAACCAGTTTGTTTACATAAAGGCAGTATCCTATGGAATCCGTACATATCAAATTTAGAACTGTAGACTATCCCAATCAAAATTTATAGGATTTTAAAGTTATGGGACAAATATGTCCCTTGGTCCTGAAAGGGTTAATGTGGATTTTAAGAAACATTTGTGAAATGCCTCATGGAAGGTTTTGCTGGGATGGTTGCATTTCACAGGGGTGGAATTTCCTGCTTTGGTAAATTCGTGGTCTGTCGGCTTTAAGTAAAGCCGAGTTCACCTAGTTCATATCTACGATGACTAGATTTGCACACAACTATGTTGGTGATTGTTGCGCTTGTCTCGGGCTTGCAGCGTCTGAGTAAGTGGAACCAGTGTTTCAGCCACACGGGCGGAATGTGAGCGAATCGTGGGCGTGTCTCTGAGATATGTGGGTAACTTACAGAATACCACGTAGGATGCAACTGCCATTGACTTGATGTAACCATTGACGCCAAACTGTAGACGCACCAACGCTGGCTTATGCTAATATTCTAGGATGGAACTTTGGCGCCAAGATACCATTATAGACTTGGCACTAATCACATGGCATGGGGGCGACTAAATCTGGCCACCAGTTTATAAAATTGCGTGAGGTTTTTTTCACCTGTGAAATTTCCCACAGTTTCTTGGAACAAAGATAATATAAAGAAATAAAACAAAAAAAAAAAACAAACCTTCAAGGAGCCATTTGTAGCTTTGCCAAAAAAGACAGGACCTCTGAGGAAGGCTTACATTGCCGAAACATGGCCCGTGTTGGGTCTAGGTTCCAGTGCATGTTGGTTTTCATAAAATTTTGAATAAAGTTTCTTGCATTTCAACTCCTGTTTCCAAGGACTGGACTGATTCCACTTGGTGTGTTTGTGGACAATTATGTTCATGACCCCAGATACAAAATAAGTCCCTACATATAATATGGGGCTACAGTATATCAAATCCCTTCCCAATGTCCAATCCAGATTACAAGACCCCAAAGAATAAAAAGTTTGACTAGTATCCCGGTAGGCCTTTCCTCCACCTTGAAGCTGGCAGGAAAGCAACGTGCTTGTCTGGGATTTGAACCCAGAACCTCTCGCACTGACCTTCCTTTCTCCGTGAGCGAAATATGAGTAAATTTATGGTCTCAGTCGACCTGATGGCAGCTTGAAATGGTCTGGAGTTGGTTTAATACTTGCCTGTTTGCTCTCTCCCTTGTTTTCGCCTGCAGAGCTGCTCGCACAACACAGTGGGTGAGTTTTGTGACCAATGTGCTCCTGGTTTCTATGGTGATGCCACGGCAGGGACCCCTGAAGATTGCCAGCCCTGTGCTTGCCCCCTGACTGACCCGGAGAATCAGTATGTGACCCTGACTTTTTTTTTTTTTTTTTTTTGGGGGGGGGACTGGGTATCTTCTGATGAAAGAAGGGGAAATTCATGGTTTTCTTGGCGGGTTGTCTCCCCTCCTCTCTCTCCCCCACTGTTCCTATACTTTGATGGAATGAATAATATGTAAAACATGAGCATTTTTCTCTTGGACTGGGGTGGTTCACTGTGGTCTTTGGCAAGGCCATGTCGGCTCTGACTGTTAGGGGAGGAGAGGGGAAGCCAAAATTTACCAATGAACTTGCTCTCTCATTCTGTAACTTGGCACTTACTAAAAGGCACCAAGGGCTGGCTTCAGTCAACGATTCCCAAAATTAGGTGCCCGGGATGATGCATGCTAAGACAGTATAAGGGGGCTCTGGGTAGTCTGAATAGTAGGTTGGTGCCGGACTTACACCTGCCAAAACCTTGTGCCCAACTGCCATTGGTTGGACCCACAAATCCAAATATTCTAGAACATTTCTGGAAACAACCACACCCTCTTTTGGGTTACAAACATAGAAACCTGATGGCAGATAAAGGCCAAATGGTCCATCCGCAGCATCCACTATCTCCTCCTCTCCCTATTGGCTAAGGCTCTTAACATTTGTATCTCCTCTTCCTATAGGCTAAGGCTCTTTACACCTGCATTGTGAGGTCATAGAGCTTTATGGTTAGAGAAACATGATTGCAGATAAAGGCCAAATGGTCCATCCGCAGCATCCACTATCTCCTCCTCTCCCTATTGGCTAAGGCTCTTAACATTTGCATCTCCTCTTCCTATAGGCTAAGGCTCTTTACACCTGCATTGTGAGGTCATAGAGCTTTATGGTTAGAGAAACATGATGGCAGATAAAGGCCAAATGGTCCATCCGCAGCATCCACTATCTCCTCCTCTCCCTATTGGCTAAGGCTCTTAACATTTGCATCTCCTCTTCCTATAGGCTAAGGCTCTTTACACCTGCATTGTGCGGTCATAGAGCTTTATGATTATAGAAACATGACGGCAGATAAAGGCCAAAAGGCCCATCCGGTCTGCCCATCCAGAGCATCCACTCTCTCCTCCTCCCCCTAAGAGATCCCATGTGCCTGACTCGCGCTTTCTTGAGTTACTTTTGATAAATTACTTAAATAGCACAAATATCTTAACCTCAAGGTTTATTTCAGCCATATAAGCACCTTAAGAACCTCAGAGACGCCACTCAGGGCTCAATGCACTCATGGAGTTAAGCTTTATGTGCCATCTCTTCACCGGCTCTGTACCCTGGTTCTCTACATTTCATATTCTTGAAATATATATATGACTTAATGGAAAAAGTGCTCATGATAGATGTCGGTGCTATAAAGGGGATTGGCCTTGACAAAGCAGGCAGCGAAACATGTTGGCCTTCTCCCCAGCTCCCAAGACCACAAAGCTAAATCATACATATATTTCAAGAATATGAAATGTATAGAACCGGTGAAGAGATTGTACGTAAAGCTTAATGCTATGAATATATTGAGCCCCGAGTGGTGTCTCTCAGGTTCTCAAGTTGCTTATATGACTGTAATAAAGCTTGCTGTTAAGATATTTGTGCCAATATTTTTAGAGCACTCCATTTTTTTCCTAAAAGAAAGTGGGTTTTAAGTTGTGCTCGGTTTTTTTTTTCTGGCAAACACCAGCCAGTGATAGTTTTCTGTGCTCCAGGAAAGGCTTGTTGAGCCTTTGAGGCTGTTTTTCTATATTGTTATACGTCTGTGTCAGACCCTCAGCAGGAAAGGGAAAAAATAAATGACACATTAGTTTCTTTATATAATTGCCTACATCTTGGTGCCAGCCTTGGTTTTCAGACCGCTTATTTGTTGCCCCTGTAAAGCCCAAAAGTCCCTGGAATAAAATAAAATTCAACCTCAAGTTACCAAATGTGCAAAAACGGCTGATTTGACACCTTTGCTGCCTCTGTGTTGAAGGAAGGCAGAGTTCCTCATGACCTGAGGGGAGCCGGCATCAGAAATGTGTGTAAAATATATTGCACTATCTTCCTCCTAGCCACAATAGTACAAAATAGTTTGGGAATCTAGGCACAGAATGATTTTACATCCCACTTTTCTTCGGTATCGTTTGTTTTAATAAAATGAGAAGGCCACAGACGGTTGACTCAGTGGCATAATAAGGCGGCTCGCCCTGGGCGCCATCTTGGTGGGTGTGCTGGCACCCGTTGTCCTCGCCGCCCTCTCTGCCGTGCGTGCGTGGCCCTTCCCTCGTACCTCTTTAATTTTCCCGACGCAAGCAGCATCACGCGCTTGCGGTCGGCGTCGGCTCCCTCTGACGTCACTTCTGGGTCCCGCGCCTAGGAAATGATGTCGGAGGAAGAGCCGACACAACGTGGGCAGCAAGCGTGTGATGCTGCTCGTGCCGGAAAAATGAAAGAGGTACGAGGGAAGGGAAGGAGGGCATGTGCGGCAGGGGGGGCTGGGGAGGGGCAGCACTCGCCTTCGCTATGCCACTGGCTTGACTTTATTATGTGTTATAGATGTCATGGCACAATGTGCATTTTTAAATATTGTATGCTCTTTGAACAAGTCAATTAAGATTTCTTGTTAAAAAAAAAAAGAAAGAAAATCCAGGGACAGGTAGAATATTTAATGCCTCAAAACAGACAGAACAGGCCTTGTAGCCTTTAAAATCAACAGCATCTCCATAGTTTCCTTTGCTCCTCTTTGTTTCAGGTTCTCTCGTACCTGTGAAAGTTTGGGCACAGGGGGTTATCGCTGTACAGCCTGCCAGCCGGGATACACAGGGCAGTACTGTGAGCGGTAAGTGAAGCGTGAGCTGAGGGCGCCAGGCAGATCACACGAACAGTAACAAAATAGCCCTTCGTTTAGGGCCGAGAAGTTACAGCCTTTGTCGTCATGACTGAGGCTGGTGTTTTCTTTGTGGACAACAGCTCGAGTCTGGATGCAAAATTGTTTTTGTGGGGTGGCCATAAAAGAGTTTGCACCTCGGATATTTTCCCCACAAAGAGTATTTTTCTGCTACGGCATCCTAACACCACCCCCTTCTGCATTCATAGTTATTCTGACTCATAACCCTTATTGTTTTATTGTTTATTGGAAACTTCTATACCGCTACTAATGAATGGAGAGTCAATACTGAGCAGTTTGCATGAGCTTCAGTAATGGTGTTACAATTCATGAGCTCTAGTAATGGTGTTACAATTCATGAGCTCTAGTAATGGTGTTACAATTCATGAGCTTCAGTAAAGGTGTTACAATTCATGAGCTCTAGTAATGGTGGTACAATTCATGAGCTCTAGTCATAAGCTCCAGTAATGGTGTTACAATTCATGAGCTTCAGTAAAGGTGTTACAATTCATGAGCTCTAGTCATGAGCTCCAGTAATGGTGTTACAATTCATGAGCACCAGTAATGGTGGTACAATTCATGAGCTCTAGTCATAAGCTCCAGTAATGGTGTTACAATTCATGAGCTCTAGTAATGGTGTTACAATTCATGAGCACCAGTAATGGTGGTACAATTCATGAGCTCTAGTCATGAGCTCCAGTAATGGTGTTACAATTCATGCGCTCTAGTAATGGTATTACACTTATGCATGGGTGAGAGCACTTGTTCAAAATTATACACCAGGCGAACTGAAAAAAAGTTGCTGCAGGGGGAAGAGCAATCACATTGCTGAAACTCCTAACCCCCACCTCATTTTGCGTAGTTTAAAAAATATATAATGTGGTAAGAAAATGAGTTTCTCATGATGTGTGAGTTAGCTTTACATTCATAATTATGGATCATTAATACCGTCGCCCACCAGAAGGACATATTCAGTAACTGAGCAGATTTCCAGTGGGAGAGAACCATTTGTATAGCAAGGGCAATGAGAGCATCAAATAATTTAGCTTGGTAACTTTTTTTTTTTTTTTTTAATCTCTCTTGATATTTTTGTAGTAAATATAGTTACGTTCCACAAGATTGTGAGCCTGCCGGGACAGACAGGGAAAAATGCTCGAGTACCTGAATAAATCCACGTAAACCGTTCTGAGCTCCCCTGGGAGAACGATAGAGAAAATTGAATAAATAAATAAACATAAGACTTGCCATACTGGGACAGACTGAAGTTCCATCAAGCCCACTATCCTTTTCCAAAAGTAGCCAACCTAGGTCCCAAGTACCTGGCAGAAACCCAAAGAGTAGCAACATTCCAGAGTTGAGACTGTGATGTCATAATGTCTCATTCCACCAATGCCTAAGAGCCAATCTCAGCAGTGATGTCACAATGGCTCGACTGTCCTATAATTGGCTCAAATGAGTTACAAGACTGGGACAGACGAAGGTCCATCAAGCCCTGTATCCTGTTTCCAACAGTGACCAACCCAGGTCCCAAGTACATGGCAGAAACCCAAAGAGTAGCAACATTCCAGAGCTGAGATTGTGATGTCATAATGCCTCATTCCACCAATGCCTCATCAGTGATGTCACAATGGCTGGATTGTCCTAGACTTGGAGAGTGTGGCACAGTGGTTAAAACTAAAGCCTCAGCACTCTTGACAGTGTGGGTTCAAACCCACACTGCTCCTTGTGACCCTGGGCAAGTCACTTAATTCCCCCCCCCCATTACCCCAGGTACATTAGATAGATTGTGAGCCCTCCAGGACAGACAGGAAATTATTCTTGAGTACCTGAATAAACTCATATAAACTGTTTTGAGCTCCCCCTGGGAGAACGGTACAGAAAAATTGAATAAATAAGTAAATAAGAACTCTGTTGTGGAATCAGTCGTCTGATTTTTTTTTTTGTTTGTTTTTTAACCTGTAATAGATGCGCCCAGGGGTATGTTGGAAACCCTAATATTCGAGGACAGAAGTGTATCCCTGGAGGTAGGTGCTTTCTTTGCCTTCTTCATTAATACTGTGATATGATTCGTTTCTCCATGGCAGTGGCGTAGTGATGGGGGAGGGCCGTCTTGGTGAGGGCGTGGGCCCCCGTCCTCCTCTCCGCCCTCTTCCACCCCCACTACCGCGCATGCGCGCCCGCTTCCCTTTCCCCGTACCTCCGTAACGTTCCAGCTGCGAGCGGCAACCTCCAATCTTCCAGCGTCGGCTCTGACATCCCTTCTTGGACCCTCGCCTAGGAAGTGGCGTCAGAGGAAGAGCCGACGCTGGCGTGACGGCATCTTGGGGGGGGGGGGTTGCTGCTCGTACCTAGAACGATACAGAGATACAGGGGAAGGGATGTGGGGGGTGTGGAGAAGAGGGCGGATGAAGGGCGCCACTGCTCCATGGCAAGCTTGGCCTCTGACCCCTATACGATTGACTTTCCCCTTTCACAGACCGCGCTCCTCTTGTGGTACGGGTTCATCCTCAGCGAACGACCATCTCCCAGGGTAGTGAAGTGTCCCTACGGTGTCAAGTAAGTGGGAATCCTCCATTTTACTTCTACTGGTCACGTGAGGATGGTCGACCACTATCGAGCAACTCCCAAAAGAGAGCCAAAGGTATGGTGTGTCCTGCTTCTGGGAAAGGAGGAGAGGTCTCTCCGTATTTCATGGTAGCCACCAATCGGCTAATTATAAACTGAGCAGAAACCCTCTTTATCTTCCACATAGGCTGAAAAAAAGGCTTGGATCTCACATTCGTCTAACCTGCCTGTCTGTGATAGTCTAGTGTAAGGGTGGACAACTCCTGTCCTTGAGGGCCGGAATCCAGTCGGATTGTCAGGATTTCCCCAATGAATATGCATTGAAAGTGGGGGCAGTCCGGAAAACCCGACTGGATTCCGGCCCTCGAGGACCGGAGTTGCCCACCCCTGGTCTAATGCAGGGGTAGGCAATTCCGGTCCTCGAGAGCCAGAGCCAGATCAGGTTTTCAGGATCTCCACAATAAATATGCATGAGATAGATTTGCATCTCAAGGAGGCAGTGCAAGCAAATCCATCTTGTACATATTCATTGTGGATATCCTGAAAACCTGACCTGGCTCCGGCTCTTGAGGACCGGAATTGCCTACCCCTGGTCCAGTGCAAGGTGAAAAATATCCAATTTAAGTAAAAGAAAATTATTTTCTGATTCTAAATATAGCAGTTAGCTTAAGCCCCTAGATAAGAACTTTTCCTTAGTGTGTTTCTAATGTTGCATTTATAATATCTCTTTTTCTTTAACTTGTCCAGTTTTCTTTTGACATTATAGAAAATTTTGCTTGTCATGTTTGTCACCCTTGTTCTGTATGGTGCAGGGGAAGAGCTGTATTTCCCCAATATCCAGCCTTCTGATGCCGGCATTTACATCTGTACATGTCGTAACCTGCAGAACGCCAACACCAGCCGAGCAGAGGTCATAGTCACTGGTGAGTCTACCTTTGAGGGCCTACGTCCAGAAGAACTTTGGTTTTCATAAGAACATAAGAGTAGCCTTACTGGGTCAGAACAAAGGTCCACCAAGCCCAGTAGCTCGTTCTCACGGTGGCCAATCCAGGTCACTAGTACCTGGCCAAAACCCAAAGAGTAGCAACATTCTATGTGGAATTCCCAGAGTACCAACATTCCATGCTACTGATCCGGGGCAAGCAGTGGCTTCCCCCGTGTCTTTCTCAATAACAGACTATGGACTTTTCCTCCAGGAACTTGTCCAAGACTTTCTTAAAACCAGCTACGCTATCCGCTCTCACCACAACCTCTGGCAAGGCGTTCCAGAACGTAACTGTTCTCTGAGTGAAAAAATGTTTCCTCCTATTGGTTTTAAAAGTACTTCCCTGTTGGGCACTCCAAAGTACTACTGGTTGTTTTTCCAGCGAAGGATCGTGGGGTTTGGCCCACAACCTCTGGGTTTCACTTCAGACACTATAGCACTAAGCTGTAGAAAGAGAGGTCCCCAGAGGAACCAGTAGGACGTCCCTGTCATGCTCTCATCTGTATTCTTTGTCACAAGGTGTCATCCCGGTGCTTGTATTCTTGACTTCGGTCTTGTGAACCCTGAAATAATTTGTTTTATAGAATCATCTGCAACGAACGCTCATGAAATGCTTTTGATCTTGGCGGTAGTGGAGTCACCTAGAAAGCCAGATGTGTTCATTCATGATTTGATATACTGCAACAACTGACTAGCAGAATTGGGCAGTTCACAGGCTAATAAAAATCAGTAGATAGGAAGGATCTCCATTTAAGGCCTACAAGCACCAAAACTGAAAACCCAGCAGGGATTTATGTTCTGTTCTAAAGGCAGAAAACATTTCACAGTTCCTATAATGCTTCACTCATGTACTGCGATGATTATCGATTTATACTTAAACTTGTTGTTTTTTTAAATTCTTTATTTATATTGTCAACAATTTTACAAGGAAATAGTTTCAAGTTTATTAAAATTTTGATGTAAACGCAATATCAAATATTTTCAATGCGTATAACAATAATAATTTTGGGGGACAAGATAAAACAACTTTTACCAATATACATACAGTTGATATACATAATAAATAGTGATACATAAGGAAAGAGGGGGTGAACTACAATTATTTAAGAAAATAGAAAAAAATTTAAGGAGAAACAACATCAGGAGGGTAATTAAAAAATATTTTAAATAAAACTAGGTCTAAAAGTGAATAGGAGAGATTGTGACCTATATACAGATCTGTATGTTTGATCCTAATGTTTGATCCTAAGATTGTTGATAGAAAAAGTTATCCAATCTATGACTCATATGCATCTTTGTATAGGTGGCTTTTTAGTGTCAGAGAAATACAGCATGAATATAATTATTACTCAAAAACTCAAAGAAATAATAGTAGCAAAATTGGTTATACTTCCTTAGACCACAAGTATTGGGGTAGTTAAACCTGAATACTAGAGGCTTATTCTTAATCAAATACAGAAATAAAGAATATTCCCAAAGAAAGGCTATAACACATCAAAATTGCTCTCTAATTTACACTGGGTCAAAACTTCAGGCCATTTTTTTCAGCTCCAGGAATAAAAAATACATATTTCACATGTTCATATTTTGCGATGCACTTCCAGGTGTATGCCAACAGGAAAGAGGCCCCCAAAGCTCTTAAAGATAAAAACTGCTTCCGCCTTTTCTGTGTTACTTTTGACACATCCATGTACACCCATATACGAATACTTGTTGACATTGTTCATGAAAGCTCACAATCAAGCCAAGGTACCTGATTAAAATAAAAATATACACGTCCCCCTCCCGATTCGCAGTTTTAGGACTTGCGATTTTGATTCTTCACGATTTCCTAAAACCGGAATCACCCCCACCTCCACAGACCTTACCTGGTGGTCTAGTGGACTTTCGGGGCAGGGGTGATCTTCCTAAGTTCCTGCTCCGTGCAGATCACTCATCCAAAATGGCGGCCGTGAGTTTCCGGGAACTCACGGCAGCCATTTTGGATGAGTGATCTGCACGGGGCAGGAGCGTAGGAAGATCGCTCCTGCCCCGAAAGACCACTAGACCACCAGGTAATGTCCGGTGCACTTTGCTGCAGCTTTGGGTATTAATCAACTTTAAGGAGGGAGGCGGAGGTGGTCAGAGCCGGCCCAAAAGTCATTTGTGAATTTTCAATATTCGTTGGCCGACTCTGCCCCTAACCCCTGCGAATATTGAGGGATGAGTGTATAATAAAAATATATAATACAATCCTATAATGAATCACAGTGGGGGATCTGTTTATTGATAATGGGTATTAGTGCAAATTGTTTAATATACCAGGGAGTATTCACTGGTGGTTGCATCTCTGAATTCACTAGTACTAGGTCAATGTACGTTACGCAGATTGATTAATTATACCCCTGGGTATGATGACATCACTAGCGTGCAACCGTGATATGTGGGACTCGGTCTGCATTCGATCCAGGTTCTCTCATCAGCCATCGTCTGTGAGCACTTATCTAGGCCAGTTGTTGTGAAGGTTAGATAGAGGAAGATGGGGCCTGATCATTGGGTGGGGGGAGGGGACGGGAGAGGGCAAAACCCCTGGTGGATGCAATGAAAGGTCCAGGGGATTTCAGCTTAGAAAACTCTATCGCAAACAACAGTGAATGGGGTCTGGGAAAATTTCAGCAAGTGTGAAGCCAGGCCAAGAAAAAAGCTGAGGGCTGAGAGCAAATGGCAGCAGTTACAGACTGGATTTCAGTTTTGCGTTTTTCTTTTCTCACACAGCCGTCGTCTCTAAGCCTATCACAGTCACAGTGGAAGAAAAGAAGGTTCAGAATGTGCAGGTCGGGGCTGACGTAACCTTTGTGTGCACAGCTAAAAGCAAGGTAAGGAGGCTGAAGAACCACTTGGTGACCTTTGACCCCCCCCCCCCTCCTTTGCACTTTTCACACCCACTGTCAGGATTGTGGTTGATGGCTCGTGTAGTGCAGCCAAGAAGGCATTGGAATAACCTGTGTGGTGTGACGCAAACAGTGGTGCCAGCCCTGCTGCAGAAGTCCAGGAGGGCATTGGGGTGGTCATATCCAAATTCCAGGGAGGTGGGATGACCGTGGTGAGAGGATGTATGTTTGGGCAGTGGCTTTCTTGTGTTGGCTGTGTGGCTTTTTGGGGTATCAGGTCAAAAGTGCGCCGGGACAAAGGCGTGCGCAGACAACTGAGCGCAATGTGGAAGCGCGCACCGAAGAAAATGACTGTTTTAAAGGGCTCCAACGGGGGTGTGGTGGGGGAGAACCCCCCACTTTACTTTATACAGATCGCGCCGTGTTGTGGGGGCATTGTGGGGAGTTTGGGGGTTGTAACCCCCCACATTTTACTGAAAACTTTACTTTTTCCCTAAAAAACAGGGAAACAGTTAAGTTTCCAGTATAATGAGGGCGGTTACAACCCACCAAACCCCCCACAACGCCGCCGCGATCTGTATTAAGTAAAGTGGGGGGGGTTCCCCAACAAAACCCCCCATCGGAGCCCCTAAAAACACTCTTTTTCTTCGGCGCGCGCTTCCGTCTTGCGCTCAGTTGTCGGCGCGCACCTTTGTCTTCGGCGGATTTGTCTATGAACCCTTTTTGGTAGAGACATGGAAAGGGTGACCTGGATGTTGGCTGCAGTTATGGGGCTGGTGAGGAACAGTGCAGGGTCTGGGGAGTACACCTCCCCCTCAATATTCACAGGGGTTAGGGGCAAAGCCGGTCCGCAAATAATAAAAATTAACGAATAACTATAGGGGCCATCTCTGACTTACCCCCGGCTCTCTCCCGCTTCCCAGACCCCTCTACAAGATACTTAGGGCCGACTCTGACCCACCCCCCGGCTGCCTCCTGGACCCCTCCACAACTTACTTTTTAAAGCCTTGTAGTCTAGCAGTGAAGCAGGGCAGGAGCGATCGTTCACACTCCTGCCCTGTGCAGAGCCCGCAAACAAGAATGGTTGCCGTGAGCTCCCGCTGTAGTCTCTGTGGCTCTGTACAGGGCAGGAGTGTGAACGATCATTCCTGCCCTGCGTCTCACCGCTAGACCCCCCCAGAGGGGTTTGGGGAGGCAGGAGGGAGCCGAGGGCGGGTCAGAGTCAGCCCTAAGTAAGTTGTAGAGTTTTTTTAAAAAGTAAATCCTAGAGGGGGGGGGGGAAACTGCAAATAATCAAAGTCGCAAGTATCAAACCCACGAATATTGAGGGGGAAGTGTTGAGAGCTGGTGTTGACTTGGGAAGGATTTCATCTGGGCAAACTGGGTGGGCCAGTTTGATCTTTCTCCCATTATTTGCTGTTTAACTGAATATTTGCTGCTGTGCCAAAAACTCCCTCAAACATAGGAATTTACGTATAGATGTAGATTTGATTGGATTGCTTTGATAAATCGTCGGTCAAGGTCAGTTCTATACAAGTATATTAGGTGTTTCTGTTACTGCCACAGAATGCCATCCCTGCCCCTTACCGTGTGCCCCTGGGCAAGTCACAACAGCTGCGTTAGTCAGGTTGTAAGCCCACCAGGAGAAATAGGGGGCAACGCTTGAGTACTTGAATGCAAACCGCTTAGGCTATAAGCAAAGTCTAAATATTAAAAATAAATATACACATTATCTAAAGTGTAGCTGTCACTACAGATGGGGAATCCTGGTCCCTGGGAATGGAACTGGGATAAGCAAGTAGATAAATACAGTGGTGCCTCACACAACGAACTTAATCCGTTCCAGGAGCAAGTTTGTTATGTGAAACGTTCGTTGTGTGAAACGCGTTTTCCCATAAGAATACCTGTAAAACAAAATAATTCGTTCTGCAGCCCTACATTTCCCTCCCTCCACCTCACCTTATATGCAGAGTTTGCCAGCTTTCTTTTTCACCCAGCCGCACGCTTTCAAAAAGCTGTGCACGCGCAGCTGCTGGAGTTGATCAATGTTCTCCTCTCCTGCAACTTCCGGTTTCCGGTTGCGTCAGAGGAGAAGATTGAACAACAGAGCATGCGCGCATGTGCTGCTCTTTGAAAGTGTGTGGCTGGCCGAAAAAGAAAGCCGGAAAACTCGGCATCTAAGGTAAGGTGGAGGGAGATGATGGAACACTGCATTCAGACAGGAGGGTGCTGCTGTTCCCGGCTCACATTAGGAAGCGGCGAGAGTAGTTCCGCCCCCCCCCCGGGCCCCTCGGGCGACTTCGTTGTGTGAAACGAAGTTCGTTATAGGGAGCAAGACAAAAAGTTCGTTATGCGCAGCGTTCGCTGTACGAGGCGTCCGTTATGCGAGGCACCACTGTACTTATTTAAAAGTCAGTGAACTTCCAGCATTTATTGGAATATACATTGGAATATTGTATTTTATAGGATATTGTATCTAAGGTTGAAATGTTCCCTGTTCTATGCTGAAATGACTGTAAGGTGTGTTTTATTTTTTTTTTAATAAGAAAGTAAAAATTGTTCTTTCCACTGCCTCCCCCAACCTTCTTAGTCTCCAGCTTACACTCTGGTGTGGACTCGTCAGAATAACGGCAAACTTCCCGAGCGGGCCATGGACTTCAACGGCATCCTGACCATTCGCGGTGTGCAACTGGAAGACGCCGGCGTGTACGTCTGTACCGGCTCTAACATGTTTGACATGGATGAGGGCGCGGCCACCCTTTACGTGCAAGGTTTGTGATCCTCCCAGTGGCACCCACCACCCCCTGCGCCTCTCCTAAATTGCTTGCGGAGCTACTTCCCCTTCCGCTTCCTGTCTCGCTGTGGCCACTGCTTGTGGCAGTGAATCTTTTGCACTTTCTTATCATGGCCTCGTGTTTCTTCTTTCCAGTGCTTTCTTTGCAACGTACGTGATGAACCGTGCAGCCCCACTGCTTGTGCGATGAGTCTTTGGTAGCCTCCCTCACCTGACCCCCCTTCTGGTTTTCATGGTATTCAGAACGTATATGCAAGAAAGAAATTTGCATGTACTTGGTCTCTGATATATGCAAATATATTTCGTGCATATTCGTGATGGCTATGCTGAAAACCACCGATAGATATTTTGGGAACAGTTCTGTAATCGGGGCGCCCTCGTTTATGCAGAGGAGACAAAGCAATGAGGGAAAATTCCAAAGAGATTACAACAATTGGAACCTGTACACCTTTAATAGTTTCCACACAAATAATATTTCACTATGTAATAACTCGACTGCAAATGATAGTAACATTGATAAGACTCACTGGAAGTGAGCTTGTGAGAAAGCGATGGAGAACAATTCATGCATTAATATGCCCAGTTGATATGCCCACCCTCTCTCACATGTCCAGCTGACTGTTTTTAATTGCCTGCTCTAAATTTTGCGTTCCGATGTATCTGCTTTTGGACATTCGAGTGAAGGAAGGTGTCTGTCTTGGTTTGAAAATTTTATTCTGACCAACCATTCTTGAAGCTGTTGGGTTGCGAAAAATGAAAAGCCCCGAAGACCTTCAGCTTTTGCCAAGGAAACACCCCCCGTGATCCCCCAAGAGATGGTTGGAATGAATCTTCAAGTTAAAAAAGTTAAGCCAAGTTAAAAAAGATTTCTCAGGGCAACTTCAGAAGTTATGTAGGCAAATCCTTGATATTAAAAATTTTCCTCCCCCCCACTCTCTTGGAAGGGTACTTAGGCGTCCTTGGAACATGGCTAATGATAATGCTGGATATCTAATTACATTTGACAGGATATAAGGCAGGCTACCAAAATAGCAGATTGAACATTAAAGTGGATAGCTTCAACCAGTTAGATTCACCAGTCGTATTTATGTAGTTAAATCCACTGACTATTCAATATTTTCTCTAGTTGCCATTTTGCTTGTTGCCAGCACCTAAATAAACCTTTAGTCTTGCTAATCTCAAAGTTAATTTGAAAGAGAATTCCCTAAAATAACCTGAGCTAGAGTGTGCAGCTGAAAAGAACCTTTTTCTGAATAATCGTAAATCTACTTTATTTCAGTACATCACTTCTTGCTATTATTGTACAGTATATCCAAAGGTTGTATTTGGAGGAGCTGTCCAGACTCTGGTGCTGAAAAGTGCTTTCAGTTGTGGCAGGCATTGAGTGGTGGCCTTCCCATTTAGCTGATACTCTTTTGGCTAAATCACGCTTATAACTGCCCAAACCCTCGGATGTACTGGTATCTGTCTATTTCTTCTTTCTTAAATAGGCTTAAGCTTCATTTGAAACTGCTTTGAGTTAAGAGGTCCCTCCTTTTGGTGAGACTTTGACATTTTTTTCCATACCTGTCTGTAAGGAAGGAACTAACAGCAGAAACTCCATCCTTACAGCTCCCAAAAATTGTGTGGATAATTTGCAGACCATCTGGTGCCATTAGGAGTGCTTTCAGTTTTCGGATGTGTAACTTGTTTGCAGATTCTACAAAGACCCAGATGTTTTATGGACCCTACGAAACCTTTGAAGGACACAGGCTCCGTAAGTTGGGCATGGCGTGGCTTTGCCAGTGCTGCATTTGATTTCCAGCATGCTCTGATCATCAACGACGGACTCGTTCTCGGCCCTCTGATTTCTCGCATGAGGTTACGGACCTGGTTTCTGTCCTTTGCATGTTCTCCTCCTTCCCAGTGACACAGAAGCTCAGCCAGAGGCCGCAGGGAAGGGCGTGTTTGTATTGGGCACAGTCAGTTCTACGTGGACTTGACACAATAGGAGCATTCATTTGCATACGTATTTTCTAAATTTTGTCGTGCGACTTGTTGGGCCACCTCAGTTCTTGATATGCTAAATGCTCAAGTTTGCTTGATGATCATTACGCACAAAATAAAGTTGACTTATAGCCCTTATCAGTTGGTTCCCAAACCTGCCCTGGAAGACCCCCAGCCAGTCAGGTTTTTGGGTTCTCCCCAATGAATATGCATGAGATAGATTTGCATATACCTCCTCCTTTGCTTGCAGATTTGCCACACATATTCATTATGAAGATCTCGAGAAACCTGACTGGCTTTGGGGGTGGGGGGTAGGGATCCTCAGGACAGATTTGGGAATTAATGACTTAGACCAGTGGTTCCCAAACCCTGTCCTGGGGGACCCCCCAGCCAGTCGGGTTTTCAAGATATGCCTAATGAATATGCATGAGAGAGATTTGCATACCTGTCACTTCCATTATATGCAAATCTCTCTTATGCATATTCATTAGGGATATCTTGAAAACCCGACTGGCTGGTGAGTCCCCCAGGACAGGGTTTGGGAACCACTGACTTAGACTATAAGCCTGGGCTGTTTTGTGTTCAATGATAGAATTTGACTATCCCTAAATTAATGATTAGTTTAATTTTAAATTACTAAGTGAGGGCTCCGTTAAGAGAAGCTTCAGTTGTGTGCTCGATTTCCGTGTTCCTGGCCTGAAGGCTGAGCCCAAACCCATCCTGTGGAACTGGGAGATTTCATTTGGTTCTTGCTCACGTAACTTT
Source organism: Geotrypetes seraphini (assembly GCF_902459505.1). Classification (NCBI taxonomy): domain Eukaryota; kingdom Metazoa; phylum Chordata; class Amphibia; order Gymnophiona; family Dermophiidae; genus Geotrypetes; species Geotrypetes seraphini. The sequence continues at coordinate 6,614,389 of NC_047098.1, forward strand.
TACCAGTCATCTCTTTACGCTGTTTAACCTCACTGCATGTCGGGGAGGACTCTCTGTTTGACCTTTGCTTGCGGATTTAATTTCTAAATGAAAAATGGAATTAGGTTCCGGTGGAGTTCGTCCTCTGGATCTTGATCTCACAGGCCACTACAGATTTCGTTTATCTTACCAGACTGTGATCTCATCATAGTTGGATCTGATTAGGATGGGACACCGAATTTGGCAATGTCTGTCAAACCATGAGTGCATGCTTTCGACGTAGACTCATGGGTGCTGGCACTGATGAAGTGGTTCATAGATGCTTTTGGCTTACGGTGTTATGGCTTCCTGTTTTATGATTTTTACTTATCTTAAACAAGTCGCTTTGAAACCGTTTTCAATCATTTCATCAGGCTTATTGTCTGTGGTGGTGCTCTTCACGTCCAGTCCTCAAAAGCCACCAGCATGTCAAGTTTTCAGGATATCCCTAATTCATTTTATTTTAATTATTACATTATTAACAGACACATCACACTAAAACTAAGAACAATCTGTTTTGAGTCTTTGTGGTCTGCGCGAAGAACCACGCAACAGACTTTCTTACCACTTGTTTTTCTATTTGGGCTGTTTCTGAATGTTGTGTTTTGTGTTACAAAAAAAACAAAATAAAAATATTTTAAAAAACCCCCAAAACTAAGGGCTCCTTTTACTAAGGGGCGCTAGCGTTTTTAGCGCACGCAGCAGATTAGCGTGTGCTAACCCCTCGCTACGCGGCTAGAACTAACTTGCGTCTTGCGTGTTCTATTCCACACGTTAATGCCCTAACGCAGCTTAGTAAAAGGAGCCCTAAAAGTAAGAACAAGCTACCATAAATATGATTCTTACAAATAAGCGCGCACAAATAAATTTATGTATTTATTCCGTTTTCTAAACCGTTCTCCCAGGGAAGCTTAGAACGACTTACATGAATTTGTTCAGGTACTCAAGCAGTTTTCCTTGTCTGTTCTGGTGGGCTCACAATCTTATCTACCTGGGGCAATGGGGGGATTAAGTGACTTGCCCAGGGTCACATTTTAACCTTTTTTAAAAACATACCCAAATTACTGCATAGCTTGAGCGTGCCTGGCAAAGTGTTACAAATTCGTTGAGATATTACATTTATATTCTGCCTACATGCAGAGATTATAATTGTGTAGAGTTATTTGAATTGGTTGAATTATTAATTAATAAATATTTAATTTTTAAATATATAGCTTTCTAAATGATTTGTTATGAATATTCATTAGGAATATCCTGAAAGCCTACTCATCGCATCCCTTGAGGACTAGGCGTGAAGACCAACGGTCTAGGGCAAGGCTTGTATCTCTGCCTTGCTTCCAGTATTTTCTTGATGTATGACATGCTCCGGCAATCGTGACTTGGTACTACAGCGCAGGGAGTGTAATGGAAGCCAGCGGATTCAGACTGGATCTGGCACCATAACACCACCCGGCTTGCCCTCCTTTCCGTCACCAGTGGGTCTTCCTGCCTAGGCAGGAAATATCCACAACAGTGTCCATCGGGTTCTATAAATGGTCTCAAGACGGAATAAATGTGCTACGTTCCCTCTTCAGGTATGGAGGAGATAATTTTAGACGTATCTCTCTGTGGAAACCGCAGCATTTAGACGTGTAGCTTGCATACAGATGTAAAGAGAGATTTCAGAAAGCTACTGTTTCCATAGATTGCCAAGGTGAAGTGATTTCAAGGAGCCAAAACATTGTACAACTGGAATACTTGTACATTTGAGAACATTTCTGTGCTGGATTTTGCTCTATTATGTACTGAGTGTTGCTATTCACGGGCTCTGTTTTTCTAGATTAGCACAGCACTGAATCAGACTCAAAATGATTTACTTGTGTCTTCATCTGCAGAAGCCTCAAACATTTCTAAGTGATTTCCAGCATGCTCTGATCATCAGTGATGGACTCATTCTCGGTCCTCAGATTTCTAGCGTGAGGCCATGGACCTGGCTTCTGTCCTTTGCTTGCACTTATAAGGGTTCAAGGCTTGCACAGATAAGGACCGAGCTTGCAGGGATGGGACGGGGACAGAACTCGTGATGGGATGGGTTAGATCCCTTGGAGATGGGGGACAAATTTGTCCCCATATCATCACAGACCACTAAACTCGATGCGGGCTATTTTGTGGCTGGTCCAAGGGTGGAGTCGGCGCTTATGTGGTTAAGTGTCAATATCAGCACTTAACTGCTTCCATTTAGTGGTCAAATCAGACCACATAAAATTCAGTCCTATCTTTATGCGGCGATGCTTCATGCGGTTAAGTGCTGAATTTTTCACTTAACTGCATAAGACGTAGCCAGCCGCTTAAACCTGGATTTTCAGTTCCAGTACCCAGACATGGCCCGGCATCGAATATTCAGGAATAACACTGGCGGTGGCTAAAATTGCTCACCACTGCCAGCTAAAGACCGACCCCCCTGGTATTTATAGCCTCATCTCGGAGTTTCTAGTTGGTTTGTTTTTTTTTTTCAACAAAACTTTGATCGCCGCATAGGGCTATTCATTGCCCACCGGGCAGAGCTTTGGATTCTTGCCCACAAATAGCTAAGAAGGGGAAACCCCCCCTCCCCCACCCCAACAAATTTTTAGATTGAATCAGGTTGGGCAGACTGGATGGACCATTCGGGTCTTTATCTACCGTCATCTACTATGTAAAAATTAAGGGCTCCTTTTACGAAGGTTTGCTAGCGTTTTTAGCACGCGCTAACCCCCCACGCTACACGGAAAATACTAACGCAAGCTCTAAGGAGGCATTAGCGTGTAGCGCACGGGGCAGTGTAGCGTGTGCTAAGCGCGCCTTCGTAAAAGGAGCCCTAAATGTACGAATTAGATACAGGTATAACTAGATTGATGCCGTGGTCCAAAAGGGATATTACACTTTATGGTAATTGCGTACCATTAGATCCTATTTCGAAGCTGCTGCTTTCAAAATTCAAAAGTCATTACTGCCGAGTCTTTTGGATTATTGTAACATTATTTGCTTGACGAGAAAAATATGGCCAGGTTGATATTGATTCAGAACACGGCGGTGAGACTGATTTTGCGGCCTGAAGAAATACGATCATGTGGCACCTTCTTACCGTGAGTTGCATTGACTTCCCGTTGATCGTTAAGTTGGGTTGCTTATGTTATAAAGCTGCCTTTTGGTTTAGCGCCTTTGTATCTAGCCCAGTGGTTCCCAACTCTGTCCTGGAGGACCACCAGGCCAATCGGCTATCCCTAATGAATATGCATGGAGCAGATTTGCATGCCTGCCACTTCCATTATATGCAAATCTCTCTCATGCATATTCATTAGGGATAGCCGATTGGCCTGGTGGTCCTCCAGGACAGGGTTGGGAACCACTGATCTAGTCGATAGGTTCCTTATAGCGTCGCATTAGAATAGTAGAAAAACGCACGCCCTTTTTACTTTTCCGTCAGTTAAGGGATGTAAAAGTAAGAAATATCTCGAGCACGCTCTCTCATATCAAGCAGCTCACTACGACAAAGATTTTTGATCATTGCTACTTACCGTATTTCCCCGCATATAGGCCGCCCCTCTGCATAGGCCACAGAAAAGAGAGGCCTATGTTTAAAAAACGGAAGATAAGCCGTCCCATGGTATTAGCCGTGGCTTATCTTCCGGTACCTCCCCTGCCTTTGTCATTCATCCCCCTCCACCCCGGTACCTTTTCAGGAGCCCCCTGGATTTTGCACGTCAAATCTCTGGCGGTGCAGGGCATCCGGCCTGCCCCCACCCCCGCCCGCTGAATGGCCAACGTCAGCTCTCACGAGACTCATGGGACTCGCGAGAACTGACGCCAGACACTCAGCAAGCGATGCAGGGGCAGGCTGGATGCCGAAGAGATCGCGGCTGCCCTGCACCACTGGAAATTTGCCATCCGCCGTCCAGAGGGGCTCCTGAAAAGGTACCGAGGGTGGGGGATGATTTAAAATTTTTATATAGGCCGCCCCATATAATTAGGCAGCACCCCATACACGGGGTTTTTAAAACCCATGTATAGGCCGCGGCCTATATATGGGGAAATACGGTACATCCTGTTCTTATGAACATTTTAGAAAACTTCTGAAAACCTTCCTTTTTTTCCAAAATTTCTGACAAATTAGATCTCACTGTATCTTTTCGTAATGTAATCTTTTGTTAACCGCATTGAACTTATGTTTATGCGGTCAAGCAATCTGATGTCATGTTATAGCTAGATTTTTCTCGTGTGTTTACGCACCTTGAAAACCATTCCTTTTTGGTGGCCTTTTGCTTTTAAAGCTGACTTGTTTCTGTGCCTTTTTTTTTTGTGCACCGCAAGGGGCAGAGTTTTTGCGAACTCACCGTCTCCTCTGGTCCTGGATATTTGCAATGATCGTGTCTCTTGTTTTTCTTATTCATTTTTTGATCTTCTCTACTGTAGCCACTTCTGTCGCCCAGCCTACGGCCACCATCGAACCCCAACAGCTGACAGTTCAGGAAGGTCACTCCGCTGAGTTCCGATGCATCGCCACAGGGCAACCACCGCCCACACTGGAATGGACAGGTAGGTGAACACGCAAGACCATTTGTGAAGATGAGCTGTGAACAAGTAGTTATTCCAGAGCTCGGTGAATCTGAAGAGGAGGGAAGTCCCCAGTTTTCCTGGGTGGGAAATGCCTTTTAATGAGGGGAAGGATAGTTTTGATTTTTGGGTAGGTCTGGTGGTACTAAGATTCGAGGAATTCCAGAACAGTGGGATTAATGGAGGAAGGATGCCGTGGAGGATCTTGAAAGTTAGGCAGATGCATTTGAAGTGGACTCTGGAAATTATCGGAAGCCAGTGAAGCTTGGAAAGGAGTGGTGAGACGTGATCGAATTTACTTGAGGTCAGTTTGGGAAAATTTAATTAAATTATAGAGATATAACCCATGTATAACAGATTTGCTACCTATTCAGGGTAATGGAGATTTTCAACCTGGTATGACATCTAGGATTTTTAGAATTTGGGGGTTTAAAGGTATTTATTATTTATCACAAGTATTGGATGAAACTGGGAAGATTAAGAGTTTTCCTGACCTTTCTATTTCCTGACCTTTCTATTGTAGTGGGAGGGGGGTCCTGGATCATTATATGCATATATGCAATTGGTAAATTATATTAATAAATTGAAGAGATTGAATTTTTCTTGTGGAGTTCATGACAGAATTATTTCTTTTTTTAAATCAATGTGATGATGTGCCTATTTCAGTTTCTTTATTACACAAGTGGTGGCGGAATATATTACCTACCCGTACATATGATAAAATTCTACAAAATTGGAATGAGGAGTTGGGAATTCAGATTTCTCTTCTTGATTTTACTCAATCTATTAATAGACTACCAAAGATTATAAAAGGGTATGTTTGGAGAGAATGTACTTATAGAATTTTGCATAGGGCTTATTTTTCCCAAATTCAAGCTTTTCATGCGAATTTAATAGATACTCCAATTTGTATTAAATGTAATAAAGATCCTGGCACATTATCTCATGCTTTTTGGTTGTGTCCTTTGATCAACTCATTTTGGTCTGCCATCCTATTATTTTTGGGTTCTTTATGGGGTAATTTGATAGTGGGTTGTCCTAGGGGAATAATTTTTGGTAAAGCATCAGCTTGTGGGGTTTTTGGCCAACTAAAATGTCTTTTATTTCAGAAAGCCTGTATGATTGGGCATAAATGTATTATGCAATTTTGGTTGCAGAAAGAATCTCCAAGTTTTTGGCATTGGAGGAATCAATTACATCGCTTATTTTTATTTGAGAGTTGGGAGGTTCGAGGTTCGCCTAAAAAAACTCGTCTTTTTATGGAGGTTTGGGATCCTTATATTCAGAATCTTTCACCAAAAATACGAAGTTTGGTTATCAATGATTTATTATGAAAATTAGGTTTAATAATTACATTCCAGTTATTTATTTTAATTCTTTATTTTTGTCAACTTTCATCCAGGGTGATGGATTTCATTTAGGGGAAGATAGTGGGTAAGGGATGGAATTAAGGGGGGTGTTGATAAGATTGAATTAATTCATATGGAAATTAAATTTGAAAGAATGATTTAAATTTGTATGAAATATTATTGTAATTCTTATTGTATTGAATGTATTTTTGTATTATCCTATTGTACTGATTATTTGATTCTTTCAATAAAAATTGTTATACATTAAAAATGTAACACGCCTTCATCACGTCAACAGAGGTGCCTTAGAACAGTTCAGGTTGAAGTAGACATGATTAATGCTGGATAGGCATTTCTGGCTCCTATATTTAAAGTAGCTGCAGTTCTACAAACGTTGCTATTGCATGATATTGGCGCAGTTTGTTGAATTTGGCCCTGAGGAATGGGTTGAAAACTACTGTTCTAGCATATGGGCCATATAGTCTGCATCCTTCTTGCATGGGTACGTCTCAAAGTACTGAAGGGTTGGATGTCATAAAGGTACGAATCCAAGAGGCTTTTTCGGGCTGTTCAGCCTTCAGCACGTTCAAGGACCGAGCTCTCTTGTTGGTTGAAATCCATGCTTTGTGTTGCAGGGGGACCAAATGGTGTGATCTCGCCCAAAGCCATCATACAAGACGGAATTCTCCACTTCCCAGCGGTAGAGCGGACTGACGAAGCGCAGTATTCCTGCCGTGTGCGCAACAGCGCCGGGCACCACCTGGCCAGGACTTTCCTCCACGTGCACAGTATGTATCCTCGAATCATAGTAGCTGAAATTTGCAGTAATTTGCTCGATGGATTAGGAGAGGTCTCCACTGATGGTTGTTCGGTTGGTTGTTTATTTCTCACCAGCCCTTATCCAGGGCGAGTTACATATTAACATATAAAATAAAAGATTTACATTTATCGTGCAAAACACTTCAGAGACACGCTATAACAAATTACATACTTACATATCAAATCAAATTACATATATCGTACACGTCGATGTTTTTAAGAGTTAGCGTTGAATCAAATTTTTTTCACCTACTTTCAAAGCCTCATCTTATAAACTTTTGTTTGCAGGTAAAACCTGCTTTACACATGGAAAAGAACTTAATGTACACCTTTAATGTAGGTGAAGAGAATGTTCGCTCTTAGGGCTCCTTTTACAAAGGCGCACTGGCGGTTTAACGCCTGTAATACCGCGCGCTAAACCGCCGGCTGTGCTAGCCGCTACCGCCTCCTTTTGATCAGGCGGTATGATTTTAGGCCAGCGCGGGGGTTAACGGGTGATGAAAAGTCGCGCGCGTTAACCCCGCTAGCGCGGCTTGATAAAAGGAGCCCTTAATTTGATATGACCCGATTATAGACGTGTGGGAGGGGTTTAGGTACACCAGCACCTAAGCAGAGGCAAATGTACAAGGGCGCATTTTGCCCACAATTGTTGTTTTCTTCATAAAATAGCTCCAAAATGGGTGCCCACCTGCAGTGGCATAGTGAGAGGTACCCCTTTCCCTTCCCCCGTGACTATAGTTGTTCACCGCCACAAGCAGCAAGAACTTCGACGCGCTCCTGGCGATCCCGTCGGCTCTCCCGTTGACGTCACTTCCTTTGCGCGGCACCCGGAAGCGGTCGGCGGGAGAGACGATGCCGTCGCGAGGAGCACATTGAAGTTGTTGGCGGTGGTGAACAACTCAAGGTCCTGCCAAGCAGAAAAGCGAAACCTATTTGCCGTTTTGTCCAGTAGGATGAGAAGTTTTACACTCTCTTGCTCCTCCCCCCCACTTCTCGCCACTTTCAGAACTTGGAATATTTTGGTTGGATTGTAAAAAAAAATCATCCAAGCCCTTCTTTCTTCAATTTTCCACACTTTCAGGTTCTCTGGTAACAAATCACACTTAGCGACTGGGTAGAGAAGTAGGTTGGGTAAAAGGAAGGCAATGCGGCAAGAGAAGAAGGAACTGGATGTGTTTCCTGACAATAAAGAACTCTGGTTGAACGTTGGCATTTTATGTGACAGGTGGAAACCTCCCAGAAGTTCAAGTGAGCCCGGAAAGGACAGAGGTACAAGAAGGTGACACAGTGAGGCTGTATTGTCGAGCCTCAGGGAGCCCCACGGCGACCATCTCCTGGAAGAAGGAGGGCGGCAGTCTACCGTCGCAGGTAAGAAGAAGGATCTTTCTTTCCACAAATTGTTATGCATGCAGAACAAGGTTGTACCTTGCTTTTGACGACTTGAAAAATAAAATACTATACCCATCTCAGCTAATCCAAATGCAACACTGGATCGTGGTGAGGTTTTGCATCTACTTTATAGGTTTGTAGCTGACGCCACAACCAGTGCTGGATTTACCTATAGGCTAGATATGCTACGCAGGGGTGCCAAAGTCCCTCCTCGAGGGCCGCAATCCAGTCAGGTTTTCAGGATTTCCCCCATGAATATGCATGAGATCTATTAGCATGCAATGAAAGCAGTGCATGCAAATAGATCTCCTGCATATTCATAGGGGAAATCCTGAAAACCCGACTGGATTGCGGCCCTCAGTGAGGGACTTTGCCACCCCTCCGCTACAGCGATAGGAACCTCTCAAACGTTCAGAATTTTGGGGGGAGCTCTGAAGATTTTATGTGGCTTTTTATCAAACTTATTTAAATGTATCTGTACTTTTAAAATGGCTTTGTACGTAATGAATTTAGGTAATTAAAAATAAATTCTCTGTTTTCAGGCTTATAAGTTTTCTGATTTTACAAACAAGTTCATGACTTATATTAATTTTAAAAAATGGTCCAAATTACTAATTTTGTCAGCACGGGCTAAAAAAAATGAAGTAAATAAATAAATTGCTACCGGCTGATATAATCGGGCTTCTGGGGGGACAGGAAAATACCTCTGTATCTGAATGTAACTCATCTTGTGTTACTTCTGGAAAAGTGGGAGTTAAATCGGAAAAAAAACCGGAGTAGTGAAATGTCCTGCATGTAAAAGTCACAGGCGATATGGGCTGCATTTTATGTGATGAGATGTAGATCTGGACAGAATAAGAAATTTGGCCCATGATCAGTGATCAGCATCGGCAGAATAGAGCAGAGAGGCTTATGGGGGTTGTATCAATGTCATTGTCCTTTGTAACTGAGGAAAGAGATCCTTTTCTTCCTTTAAACTTAGCCATTTTGCTGCTCACACAGGAGAGGGCAAAATCGTTACCTCTCAAAATGAGATGCACGAGGGCTTGTCACAAAAATATCAGGCTGTCAGACCTGTGGGTCATTAGCACTTGGCTTTGAGTTGGAAAATAGCGCTTTGAGTGCTGATGAAGGACTGTTTGCAATATTTGCCATCTCTCTTCCTAAACTTACTAAAGATTTATCAGAGCCAGTATCCAGGTAGCACAGTGTGCATTTGTCACTGGTCCCGAAAATCAAAGGAGGTCACCTGACTTCTCTGCTCTCTCTTTTGCTCGTTTCTCTTTCTCTCTCTTTACCTGGTCTTTTGGTTTCTCTTTCTTTTTCTGTCCTGGTCTTTTCCTCCTTGGTTTCTCTTTCTTTCTCTGTCCTGGTCTTTTCCTCCTTGGTTACTCTTTCTCTCTCTTTGCCTGGTCTTTTGGTTTCTCTTTCTTTTTCTGTCCTGGTCTTTGCCTCCTTGGTTTCTCTTTCTTTTTCTGTCTTGATCTTTGTCTCCTTGGTTTCTCTTTCTCTCTCTTTGCCGGTCTTTTGGTTTCTCTTTCTTTTTCTGTCCTGGTCTTTGCCTCCTTGGTTTCTCTTTCTTTTTCTGTCTTGATCTTTGTCTCCTTGGTTTCTCTTTCTTCTTTTTCTGTCTTGATCTTTGTCTCCTTGGTTTCTCTTTCTCTCTCTTTGCCGGTCTTTTGGTTTCTCTTTCTTTTTCTGTCCTGGTCTTTGCCTCCTTGGTTTCTCTTTCTTTTTCTGTCTTGATCTTTATCTCCTTGGTTTCTCTTTCTCTCTCTTTGCCTGATCTTTTGGTTTTTCTTTCTTTTTCTGTCTTGATCTTTGTCTCCTTGATTTCTCTTTCTCTCTCTTTGCCTGATCTTTTGGTTTCTCTTTCTCTCTCTTTGCCTGGTCTTTTCCTCCTTGGTTTCTCTTTCTTTCTCTCTCTTTCCAGGCTCTTTCTTCCCTTGGTTTCCTTCACTTCCGAAGTAGCAGCCTAGAAGCTCTTCAGAGGCGAATCCAGGAGCTGCAGGTAGCCTGCCCGGACTGCTTTGCTTGCCTTTATGTGGTACAGATGTTTGTGCTGTACAATTAATTATAATAAAGACACAGTAAGAAAAGAAGGCTAATTTTCCACCTAACTGGAGGGGGATTTTGGCAGATGTCAGATTTCCAGTACAGGCTATACGGTTAGACTTGGCAGCAAAATCTGCATCCTTGTTTTTTTGTCAAAAGGCGCCAAGAGGCCTTTAAGGTCAGATTTTTCAAAGGTTTGACTGAAATCCACATAGGTTATATCAACCGGCTCACCTATATCCACCTGTTCATTCTCCCCTTCAAAGAAATGTAGTAGATTGGTGAGGCAAGATTTCCCTTGACTAAATCCACGTTGGCTTAATCCATGCTTATATGTTCTGTCTTTTTGTTCTTTGTTTATGGTGCTCTGTGCTGAAAGGGCAAGGGATGCTTTTGGAAGCATTTCTAACAATTCTAACAGCTTGCTGTAAAGAGTAATGGGAGTGTTTTAGGAGGGCTCATTTTTCAGAAGATATTGACCCAGTACTTCTGGTTTTCAGACATGTCTGAGAGGTTGGCTTTTTCTTCCTGCATGCTGAATTTAAGAACATAAGAATTGCCATACTGGGACTGACCAAAGGTCCATCAAGCCCGGCATCCTGTTTCTAACATTGGCCAACCCAGGTCCCAAGTACCTGGCCAGATCCCAAGTACTAAAACAGATTTTATGCTGTGGATTTCCCCAAAATGGCCTATGGATTTTTCTTTTAGGAAATTATCCAGACCTTTTTTTAAACCCTGCTGAGCTAACTGATTTTATCACATTTTCCAGCAACAAATTCCAGAGTTTAATTGCACATTGTGTGAAAAAAATATTTTCTCCGGTTTGTTTTAAATCTATTACTTAGCAGCTTCATCGCAGGTCACCTAGTCCTAGTATTTTTGGAAAGAGTGAACAAGCGATTCACCCTCTCTCCTTATGGAGTTATTGTGTTTACAGACAGATGGGCATAAGTTCCTTTTACTTAATTAGAAAGCATAAAAAAATCATCTGCTTGACTGCAGTGCTCCTCTGAATTTTTTATGCTTTCTTACAAACGGGTCCCTTTACTAAGGCGCACTAAACGCTAACGCGTCCATAGGATATAATGGACGCGTTAGCATTTCGCGTGCGCTAAAATGGCTAGCAAGGACCCCCACGTGAATATGGACTTATGTCCATAAACACAATAACTTCATAAAGAGGGAGGGTGAATGGCATTTGGGTATAAAATGAATCATTTTTAGGTGTATTCTCTCTGCGTATGACTTCTTACAGTGAATGAATATGGATAAGAAAAAGACTCGGCGCTTACGTGAATGTCACACTTACATTAGCCCCCCTCTTTTACTAAGGCACGCTAGCTATGGACGCGTTAGCATTTAGCGTGCGCTAAGACGGCTGACCCCTGGAATATTGCGTCCATCACTGGTCGCCGTAGATGAAGAAGGACACGGTACTGCTCGAAAGGGTCCAGAGAGGAGCGACTAAGATGGTAAAGGGGCTGGAGGAGTTGCCGTACAGTGAAAGATTAGAGAAACTAGGCCTTTTCTCCCTTGAAAAGAGGAGACTGAGAAGGGACATGATCGAAACATTCAAGATAATCAAGAGAATACACTTAGTAGATAAAGACAGGTTGTTCACCCTCTCCAAGGTAGAGAGAACGAGAGGGCACTCTCTAAAGTTAAAAGGGGACAGATTCTGTACAAACGTAAGGAAGTTCTTCTTCACCCAGAGAGTGGTAGAAATTGGAATGCTCTTCCGGAGTCTGTTATAGGGGAAAACACCCTCCAGGGATTCAAATAGGGGAAAACACCCTCCAGGGATTCAAGACAAAGTAGATAAAGACAGGTTGTTCAACCTCTCCAAGGCAGAGAGAACGAGAGGGCACTCTCTAAAGTTAAAAGGGGATAGATTCCATACAACGTAAGGAAGTTCTTCTTCACCCAGAGAGTGGTAAAAAACTGGAACTCTCTTCCGGAGTCTGTTATAGGGGGGAAACACCTTCCAGGAAATCAAGACAGAGTTGGACAAGTTCCTGCTGAACCAGAACGTACGCAGGTAGCGCTAGTCTCGGTTAGATCGCTGGTCTTTGACCAGAGGGCTGCCGTGTGAGCGTACTGCTGGGCACGACGGACCACTGGTCTGACCCAGCAGCGGCAATTCTTATGTTCTAAGTTAAGCAATAGATTTAAGCTTTACTGAATCTCCTTTACTTATTCATTATTACATATAAATATTGTTCTGTGAAACATTTTCCTCTCTAAGTGTGGACATTTTCCACAGTGCAGACACGATGCAGAGTTTAAAATGCTTAGCTACTCAGTTCAAGTTATGTTACCATAGAAACCACCATCAGGCCACCTAGACTCAAGGGCCCGGCCTGCGATTCCAGTTGAGCCCAGGCCCACCATCTTGACTCCTCTATCCCATTCTGTTTGCAGTCCCGCGCAGAGAGGACGGACATCTCCACGTTGGTGATACCCTCCATCACAGCAGCTGATGGTGGAGTGTACCTGTGTGTCGGAACCAGCTCCTCTGGATCCACAGAAGCCAGAATTAAAGTCAGCGTCATTAGAGGTAAGGATTGGAGAGGACTGAGGGGTGCATGCACTCGTGACACAACAAAGGAGTCGTGAGGAGGAGATGTCCATGATTCAGCCACGGGTGTGCAGTTCAAAGTTCACTTGACACTGACAGTGTTTCGACATCTATGCCTTTGCCAAGAGTATTTAGAAGCGAGCAGAAAAATATCTGGTGTCCAAAGCGAAGCTGAGGGTCACGAGTGAAATACTCTTGGCAAAGGCATGGATGCCAAAAAACTGTCAGTGTCGAGTCTTCGCGTCCTCGCAGTGCTACTGTCAATAAAGTGAACTTTGTGGCTGAATTATGGACATCCCCTCCTCACGACTCCTTTATTGTGCCTTGATTGTTTTGTCGTTGAGGCCTCCTTTGGCTCCCTTTTTGGTGTATGCATGCAGTCATGACATAACACTTTCAAAATGGACAGAACTCAATCACTAGTATAGCCTTGTGTTTTGGCCCTCCCAGTTGCAGGTGCTGTCGACCCAGTGAGGATTGAGTCCTCATTAGATTCGATCACCGAGGGACAGACGGTGGACCTGGTTTGTATGGTTGAAGGCCAGCCACAAGCCTCAGTCAGGTGGCACAGGCCAGGCGGCAGCCTCCCACCCAATCACCAGGTATGGATGCCAGTGGAATGGCTTTTCTTGTAGCATCTGCATTTTAATCTTTCTTGAATGCTCTGAAATAGGTCAGACTTGAATACTAAAGCTGAACTAATCTAATCTTTGATTTTTTTTTTTATACCGATTCATCCCAACAGAAGGGCTCGACTCGGTTAATAAAATTATACAGGCGATTAGAACAGAAACTATATCTGTTAGGCTAGAATTTTATCTTTTATGATTGATTATTTGAAAAAGAAGGATCATTAGTAAATTTCTGAAATAAATCACGTCTTCAGTACTTTACGAAAAGTGGGTAGATGAGAGAGAACTCTAATTATAGAAAGAAGCTCATTCCAAACTTTTATGAATCAAAAAGAAAATGCTAATTGGCCATAGTTTTTATTCCTTTATCAGCGGGAAAGCCAAGTTTGTATTTCTGAGAGCTCCTAGAATTAGAGATTTCTTGTGAATTAAATGAGACAGAAACCAAAAGAGAAAAAATACCATCTAGGATTTTGAAAATTGCAGTTGCACATTTAAATTGGATCCTCCAGTAAACAGGAAACCGGTGAAGGGATCTCAGTAAAGGTGTGGCATGATCATATTTACAAGATGATACTAAAATTCTCTTTAAAACTGAACTGCTAATTGGAGGGTGAGGGTTGGTTCCTCTTTACTCCCTTCCCATTGTCAACACTACTTGCACGGCAGAACGATTCACTGCTTTCTTCCTGTGGATCTGCCATAATGTAGGTTTAATGTAGTGTCTCTGGGCCCAAAGCACCATCTGTGTTTGTTGAATGAAGCCCCTGAGAAATTCCAGGCATGGGTCAGGTTAGCAGGGTATCACGGCGTTCTGCTGGCCCAGTGTTTTAAGGTGAAGGGAGATGGCAGCTATGAGGGAAAGCGGTTATACGTCGCCATCCTCCTCCTCCTCCTCTTCCTCCATCATGAATTACTCATCATCTGGTCTCAACTTCTTTTTAACCTTCAGATCTCTGGCTCCCGGTTGCGGATCCTCCATGCCTCCTTGGCTGACGCGGGCGAGTACGTTTGCCAAGTTAGAAGCGATTCTGGCACCCAGCAGGCCTCCTTCGTTGTCTCTGTGGCCCCGCGCGTACATCCCGGTCTTCGTAAGTTTGTGCACGGTGTGGATGAAGAGTGCATATTTAATAGCACTGCGCTCCTGCCAAAGTCCAGTATCCAGCCGGCACACACCGGCTTCAGTTAAATGCCTGCAGTGGCGTTGGCACTGTCTGGTCAATAAAGGCAGCAAGTTTAAACTGTGCAAAAACAGAATGCCAACGTGACTGCAGTAAATGTTGAGAAACAAAGAAAGCAAAAAAATAGTGCAGGAACGATGTACTTGATGACAAGTCTTTATTGAAATCAATAAACGTTGTATAAATGTGGCCCAGCTGTGTGATAAGCCCGACACGGTCCTTGTTTTGACAAACACGTCTTCCTCGGGGGTCCAATATCACAGGAAGCGGGCCACAATAACGTATAAAATCCGTAAACTGGAATGTAGAGTGAAGGAAAGGGAACAGAAACCCCACGTAAAATCCAACAGAAAGAGAGCAAGTGGGGGAGTGGGATAGAACACATCAACCTTGAGACAAATAATCTTTATTACTATAAACTTAAAACCAACTACATGTAGAAACACGTGAATTAAAAAAAGTCCTATAAAAGTGATGCCCTTATTGTGAAAGGATCCAACAATTAGACCCGACACAGTCTGCGTTTCGGCCTCCAGGTGGAGGTCTGCCTCAGGGGTGTGTATAGGTCGGAAAGAAATACACTTTACATGAATAAAAGTCAAGGCTGCATAAATAAAAATACAAGTCAAAAGTCTAAAAATCAAATCCAATGTCATGAATGTAAAAACATCAATAAGTTAATAATGTGAATTAAGAATATAATAATATGACGTTAAACCGGTGTCAGGTCAAAAGCGCGACGGGACAAAGGCGCGCCCAGACAATTGAGCGCAGCGTGCACCGCCGCGCCGCTCTAAATTACTGTTTTTAGCGCTCCGACGGGGGGGCATGGGGGGGAACCCCCCACTTTACTTAATAGACATCGCGCCGCGTTGTGGGGGGTTGTAACCCCCCCACATTTTACTGAAAACTTCACTTTTTCCCTGTTTTTAGGGAAAAAGTTCAGTTTACAGTAAAATGTGGAGGGTTACAACCCCCCAAACCCCCCATAACGCCAGCGCGATGTCTATTAAGTAAACTGGGGGGGGGGTTCCCCAACAAAACCCCCCGTCGGAGCCCCTAAAAACTGTAATTTAGAGCGGCGCGGCGGCGCACGCTGCGCTCAATTGTCGGCGCGTGCTTTTGTCTTTCGCGCCGTTGTCTATGAACCCGTTAAACCACCAGTACTTAAAAAAATTATAAACATTGAAAGGAGGTTCTATGAAAGATGTTTTAAAGGGAAACAGCCGTATAAATGCAAATATAATTAAAAGGAACATCTAAATCATAGGGGTCCTTTTACAAAGGCGCGGTAGCGGTTTAACGCGCGGAATACCGCGCGTTAAACCGCCTGCCGCGTTAGTACCCTAACGCCTCCGTTGACGAGGACGCGCTAACCCCCTGTAGCGCGCCTTGATAAAAGGAGCCCATAATGTCATAACGAAAAAATAATCTCCGTAGCCAAAGAATGCACGGAAGAAACATCGGATCTCGACAGGATATAAAATCCGATCTGCCAAGGAAAAAACCTTCAAGTTTCAGGTTTTCAGATGTTTGTGGAAGAGTTGGAGAGAGCTCAGGATCCGAAGGGGGGAGGTAAGGTTGTTCCCACCAGTTACGGATTTTATACGTCATCGTGACCCACTTACAGTGTTATTGGACCCCTGAGGAAGATGTGTTTGTCGAAACACGGACCGTGTCGGGTCCCGGCCAGCTTATCACACAGTTGGACCACATTTATACAACATTTATTTGATTTCATTTAGTATTATCAAGTGCATCGTTCCTTGCGGTATTTTGGGGTTTCTTAGCAAGTTTAAACTAAACATATACTGTATATATTGACTGAATATCGCTGCTGAATGGGTCACTTCCTTGTCCCTCCCCTACCTGGTCCCTGTGCAGATCGTTAATTTTTTGGGTGGCTGCTGTCAAATACACCATGGCTCCTTATACTAAGCTGCGAGAGCGGTTTTAGTTCGCGCGTTGAGCTGGCGTTAGTTCTAGCATAGCACGCACTAAAATTCTGCTTGTGCTAAAAACGCTATCGCAGCTTCGTAAAAGAGCCCTATATAGTTATAAAGTGTTATATTCTACTCTTCTCTGTATTCTAAGCAGCTTCTTAACAATGAGCGCAGGACAATTGCGCTCCGACAAATGCAGGCCGACCGTTGCATGCAGGGACACATTAATTCTGAGCCTTTATTTCTCAAGAGAATGTGATACTGGAAACTCTATAGAAGAACTGTTTCATTTCCTACTTCTGTCTTCCTTTTGGTCTCTTGCAGCTTCTGGCATCACACCTACCATCAGGATCGAGCCGTCTTCAAGCTCTCTGACCGAGGGACAAACAATAGAGTTGAATTGTGTCACTACAGGCCACTCGCAGCCCGCTGTCACATGGTACAGGCCTGGGGGCACCCTCTCAGCCAATCACCAGGTACCTAGAGGGAGGGGGTAGACCTTGGGTTTTGAATTCTTAAGCCTTATCATGAAAACATTAACCAGAGAGGAAGTGACATCACGGCGGTGAATGGCTGCCCAAGAGCTGAGCTCTGTTGGATGTTGTCTGACCAGACTACTTAATAAATCATGTTTGACTCATGAGGTCATTGAC
Source organism: Geotrypetes seraphini (assembly GCF_902459505.1). Lineage (NCBI taxonomy): Eukaryota > Metazoa > Chordata > Amphibia > Gymnophiona > Dermophiidae > Geotrypetes > Geotrypetes seraphini. Next base: position 6,631,581 of record NC_047098.1, read on the forward strand.
TGGACAAAACTCCCTGTATATCTAGATTTGCTAAATTGTACAACAGCCTTGACGGCAGAAAATGTGTGCTAATGTAGTGATGTACTTTAGTTTAAATCTAGCTCTTAAAATGTAAACCATGTGAACCGGGGAGCTACCTACTTCATCTGAGATGTAACTCACCAAGGGGCACGCAATCAGATGTAAAATGCATATTTCAAAATGTCCAGGAAAAGTGGTTCTTCTTTATCATTCAATCATATAAGAAGACTTGAGGCGGCCCAGAGGAGGGCGACGAAAATAATAGGAGGCTTGTGCCAGAAGACGTATGAGGAGAGACTGGAAGCCCTGAACATGTCGACCCTAGAGGAAAGGAGAGACAGGGGAGATATGATTCAGACGTTCAGATACTTGAAGGGCATTAACGTAGAACAAAATCTTTTCCAGAGAAAGGAAAATGGAAAAACCAGAGGACATAATTTGAGGTTGAGGGGTGGTAGATTCAAGAGCAATGTTAGGAAATTCTACTTTACGGAGAGGGTGGTGGATGCCTGGAATGCGCTCACGAGAGAGGTGGTGGAGAGGAAAACTGTGACTGAGTTCAAAGAAGCGTGGGATGAACACAGAAGATTTAGAATCAGAAAATAATATAAGTGTTGAACTGGGGCCAGTGCTGGGCAGACTTGCACGGTCTGTGTCTGTGTATGGCCGTTTGGTGGGGGATGGGCTGGGGAGGGCTTCAGTGGCTGGGAGGGTGTAGATGGGCTGGAGTAGGTTTTAATGGAGATTTCGGCAGTTGGAAACCAAGCACAGTACTGGGTAGAGCTTTGGATTCTCGCCCAGAAATAGCTTAAGAAAAAAAATTAAAAAATTTAAATTGAATCAGGTTGTGCAGACTGGATGGACCATTCGGGGTCTTTATCTGCTGTCATCTACTATATGTTACTATGTCACCTGTGATCACCATTAATATGTGAATATCTGTACATTATTTTTTAAAAAAATTTTGTGTTATAGATTGCCTGTGAAATTATACGTAGACTTTTTTTTATGCTGTTACTTCTATGATTTTTTTTAAAAAACAATATAGGCTGGAGACATTAGAAATGACACACACTATGCAAAAACCAGACGTAAAACTCTACAATCACAAATCCCAAGATCAATATCCAAAGTAGAGTTCAAAAATTCTTATTTCTTCTTTCTCGATGCACCCTAAAAGATCATGATAATAATTTATAGTAATATTATGACTGTTTAAATCTTAACAAAAAAAAAATCGTATCTGGGCTATCAAATCAAGAGGGAAAAAGACCGGACTTTTTACTTGTCGTTACAAACCAGCCAAATGGCTGTTCAGTTGGATCAGACAATACTATAATCATCGGTCATAAACAACCTTCTTGTATATTTGAATTTTGAATTAAACTAATAATAATATGCTTATTACATTACATTAGTGATTTCTATTCCACCAATACCTTGCGGTTCAAGGTGGATTACAAAAGAAGTTATCTGGCCATTTCCAGAGGAATTGAAGAGAAGAGCGAGTTGCTTCAGAGAATTGGGAAGAGTCTTGCGGTGTTAGTTTGTCTTCAAGGATTTCTTGAATAGGATGGTTGTATTTCTTTTCTGAACTATTTGTAGTCTGGGGTCGTTATCAGTAAATTGGAGAGTTGGTAGTCCAGTTTTGCTGCTTGTCTGGCCATCGTACAGTTTTTTTCGTTTGATTGGGGGATGCGTGAACGGTTTGTGGGTTCTCCTATGTCTGGTTGAGGTAATTTGGATTAAGCGGTTGTTTAGATAGGCCGGGCTGTCTCCGTTTATGGTTTTAAATAGTAGGCAGTAGGGTTTCAGGATTAAAAATTCTTATGTGATAGATTATCAAAGTCTTATGCCGGTCAGCCCACTCAACACCAACCTATCACATAAGAATTTTTAATAAGTATATTATTATTAATTTAATTCAAAATTCAAATATACAAGAGGGTTGTCTGATCCAACTGAACAGCCATTTGGCTGGTTTGTAACGATAAGTAAAAAGTCCGAGGTCTTTATCCCTCTTGATCTGATAGCCCAGATATGATTTTTTTGTTAAGATTTACACAGTCATGATATTACTATAAATTATTATCACGATCTTTTAGGGTGCATCGAGAAAGAAGAAATAAGAATTTTTGAACTCTACTTTGGATATTGATCTTGGCATTAAAAATGAACATAAGAAGCGCCATCTCCGGATCAGACCTTCAGTCCATCAAGTCCGGCGATCCGCACACGCGGAGGCCCTGCCAGGTGTACACCTGGCGTAATTTTTAGTCACCCGTATCCCTGCTGGTAGGGCTGAGTTGCAGAGGTTTCCTGAATCTTGCTCCAACCCCACCGACCTCTAAACAGATCAGTTGACGCATCTGAAGAAGAAATCTTTGGAAAAATAAAGAATTATGATTTGACGTGCAAGCGCAGTCGTCGTCTTCATGCTGACCCTTCTGCTTTTTGTTTTTCCCTCTGAGGTCTCGGGCTCCCGGCTGCGGATTATCAAGGCTTCATCAGCTGATTCTGGCGAGTACATCTGCCGCGTCAGCAGTGGCTCTGGCGTCCTGCAGACCTCTATCACCATCTCCATTGGCAGCACCATCTGTAAGTTATGATTGCATGTAATCAGCTGGTTGCCTGCTCTGTCCCTTGCCCTAATCTCAGCCTTGACTCTCTTTCCCCACCCTCTTGTTTAGCGCTAGACTAAACCAGTGGTTCTCAAACCAGTCCCGGGAGACTAAAGGCCAGTCAGGATTTCAAGGTATCCCTAATGTCGCCTCCATTATATGCAAATCTCTCTCATGGATATTCATTAGAGAAATCCTGAAACCCCGAATGACTGGTAATCCCGCAAGGCAGGTATGAGAGCCAATAACCCCACGGTAAAAACCAACAAAAGAAAGAAAGTGGGGAGGGAACTGTACACATCGACCTATGTCAGTGTTGAGTTTCAAATCATTTAATCAATACAACACATCTATAAATAAGTGTCAGCCTTTTGTGGATCCTTTCGGACTCTCTGGTACCCGGCATGGTCTGTGTTTCGGCTATAACACTGAAGCCTGTGTCAGGGGTGTGGGAAAATAATCTAAAATAATACATATACAGTAAAATCTTGGTATGCGAGTGTTTTATTAAATTTTAACTTTATTTTTCTTTATTTTTGTCAGCTTTCATCCGGGCAGGGGGGAATTGATTATGGGATGGAAGGGATAGAATTTTTTTTATAATATATGGATAAGAATTTTAACAATTGTGAATTATTTATTATTTGTAAAGAATATCTTTTTGTATAATTTATATGTATTTTTTATTCTATTCCTGTAATAAAATGTTTAAACATAAATAAGGGGGAGGGGGCAGGGATGGGGAAGGGGGGAATGGGACTGGGGGAATGTATAGAGGTATGAGGTAATATGGAAATATATTTTGGAGGAATGATAGAAATATGTATGAAAATTAGTATTGTGAATATAATTGTAATGAACATCTTATTGTATAATATTATTGTATACTTCGTTATTTCCTTCAATACAATGTTATAAACTAAAATTTAACTTGTCTTGCAATACGAGCACGTGTTTGCGGGGCACGTCTTCACAACTGAACCGAAGACGCTGCGAGGTCTTGCCATACAAATACGCACTGTAAATGTGCGTCACAACTGAGCCGATGATTCTTCTCTCTCTGACACGGGAGTGTAGAGTGCAGTATTTTCTATCAACGGTTGTAGGTTGTGGAACGAATCGTCTGGAGTTTCCATTATTTCTCATGGGGAAATTTGCTTTGGATTACAAGCCAAGGTTTTACTGTATAACATAATTAAGAACAGGAGCTTCCTTTATTCTCATATTTTGGGGCTCTTTGCAGAGAGCCTGCAAAGCACCAAATGATGCAATAAGACTGCCGCCTACAACCTTATTTCCATTGGCTCTTCCAGCCTCGGATATCGCCCTTCCAGTGAGGATTGAATCTTCATCAGACTCCATCACCGAGGGACAGACAGTAGACTTGAGCTGTGTGGTTGCGGGCCATTCACAACCTACGGTCACATGGTATAAAAAAGGGGGGGCCCTTTCATCCAATCATCAGGTACCTTCTCTAGATATTTAGGGTCTTTTGTTTCACAATTTATAATAGCAGCATTCGCTAGATTCCCCCAAATAATGACAATTTAAGAAAAAGGGGCAAAGGAAGGAGAGGGAGCGGCCTCGGAGAAGAGGGAAGAAGGGCGCTAAGGTTGAGATGATGGAAAGGCAGAAAGCAGCGGTGGGGGGTTATGAGGCATAGTGTAGGAGTGGAGTATGTGGCTCTTTCATGTCGGAGCTGATGAGATTTTGGGTGTGAAGACACCAAAAAGGGATCCCAAGGAGGCCTCAACGACGAGACAATCAAGGCGCAACAAAGGAGTCATGAGGATGAGACGTCAATTGAGATTTTGGGTGTATCAGTGGTGTGATGTGTGAGAGGGAAGCGAGATGACCAACCTTGCTAAGGGGTAACTTCCAAAGGAAAATCCAGTCGCTCATTCTTGGGGGGGGGGGGTCAGAGTAGATTCAGTATGGCCTTAATGACCTTGTGAAGCAGGCATCTCTCACTGGGCTTTTCCTACTGGTGAAATATGTGAGGAACGGAGGTGATTTCCCAGAGAGGAATGATACAGTATTAACATTTTTAACTCATTCTCATTGCCAAACAGGAACGATCTTCAAGAGTGTGTGGTGCAGTGGTTAGAGCCACAGCCTCAGCACTCTGAGGTTGCGGGTTCAAATCCCACACTGCTTCTTGTGACCCTGGGCATGTCACTTAATCCCCCATTGCCTCCAGGGATTCAAGACAAAGTTAGACAAGTTCCTGCTGAACAAGGACATACGCTGATAGAGCTAGTCTCGGTTAGGGCGCTGGCCTTAGACCAGAGGGCCACCGCGTGAGCAGACCACTGGTCTGGCCCAGCAGCAGCAATTCTTATGTTCTTATAGAGTATGAGTCCACCAGGACAGATAAGGAAAAATGCTTGAATACCTGAATGTAAACCACTTAGGCTATAAGGCCCAAATTCTGTAACCAATGTCTAATGTTAGGCACCTATTCCGGAGGCGCCTTTCGAAGTGTCAATTAAGCTTTTTAATCAACAATAATTGTTTTTTTTATAATTCTTTATTCATTTTCAAATTTACAATAAGTGTGAAATATATTCAAACAAATTAACAATAAATACATCACTTAATAATCATCATTGGTACAAAACATAAACTCTTATCACCCCCCCTTCCCCCCCTTTCCTACCATATAATCAAATATCTTATAGAATATGTAATAGTAAAATAACCCCCCCTCCCCCCTCACTATTGAACTTGTAAATTTAAGGGAAAAAATGTCATCTAATCAGTACAATATTTTAGTAATGGCTCCCACACATCTTGAAATTTCCTAAAACATCCTCGCTGTATTGCAATAAATCTTTCCATTTTATAAATATGACATAAGGAATTCCAGCAGAAATTATAATTTAATCTACTCCAGTTTTTCCAATTATATGCAATTTGTTGACTGCATTATAAGTAATAATTTGTTATTATTTGAAGAAATCTGACTTTTTGCTCTCATTGACATACCAGTATCTTATGATAATGCCACTGGGTTGTCTAATAAACAATTAATTTGGTCCCAAATTGATTTCCAAAAAGTCATAATAAATGGACAATAGAATAATAAATGATCCAAAGTCTCTGCTTCGAGATGACAGTGCCAACATCTATTAGACTTAGAGCTATCCAATTTTTGTAACCGAACAGGGGTCCAGAATGCTCTATGTAACAAAAAAAAATAACATGTATGTCTCATAGATGCCGACACTGTACATCTCATCCTCCAAGACCAAATTCGTGGCCATTGAGATGCAGTAATTTGATGCTTGATCCCAATGCTCCAAATGTCTCTTAGACCATTTTTCAATTTCTTTTTAATAAGTCCATTTAATAATTTATACCACTGGGCGGCCAAAAAGCAATAATTGAAACTTAGGCGCCTATCAAGAAAGCATGATTCTGTAACAAGGCGCCTCTAAAAGTTTAGGCGGCCTTCAAACAAAAAAATAGGCTCTATGCACGTTAGGTGTGGGCGTGGCTTCGTGTCAGGCGCCTTGTTGCAGAATCACTGTGCTTAAGCGCTCGCACGGCCGCCTTACTTTTAGGGGTGCCTAGAGCTGGCCTATTTCTTGGGCGCCTCCAAAATAGGTGCCGCTCAGCGCGATTCGCTAAACAGCGCCCAATTTTACGGTGCCTAACTTTTGGGCGCTTCTTATGGAGTTTGCCCCTAGGGCAGGGATAGGCAATTCCGGTCCTCGAGAGCCGGAGCCAGGTCAGGTTTTCAGGATCTCCACCATGAATATGCATGAGATGGATTTGCATGCGCCGCCTCCTTGAGATGCAAATCTATCTCATGCATATTTATTGTGGCGATCCTGAAAACCTGACCTGGCTCCGGCTCTCGAGGACCGGAATTGCCTACCCCTGCCCTAGTGGTATATAAATACTTAAATAAATAAATAAATAAGATGCTCACCATGAATATTCATTAGTCCAAGAACCGATTTAATTTACATGTTTGTGTTCTGAATTCAGATAACGCACTTGGCTGTGAACACCTTCTTAGAGCTGGGGTTATAGCAGGGGTGGGCAGCTCCGGTCCGCAAGGGCCGGAATCCAGTTGGGTTTTCAGGATTTCCTCAATGAATATGCATGAGATGTATTTGCATTCTCTGCTTTCAATGCATATTCATTGGGGAAATCCTGAAAACCTGACTGGATTCCGGCCCTTGAGGACCGGAGTTGCCCACCCCTGGGTTATAACTTGTCCTGTAGCGCAGTAAACGGGCAGCTGATGAGGGGATGAAGATAAGTCCAGGAAGCGGTTATCCACTGGGCGTCAACCATGTGTGCAAGATGACTCATTTCCTTTCACCCGCTCTCTGTTAGGTCTCGGGTTCCCGGCTGCGCATTGTACAGGCTACTGCTGCTGATTCGGGCGAGTACATCTGCCGTGTTAGCAGCGGCGCTGGCATGCACGAGGCCTCCGTCACGATCTCGGTTACCAGCTCTGCTTCTTGTGAGTAGAGACTTCACAACCTTTTCCGCTAGTTGCACGCGTGATTAGTTACAGTGGGAATTATTCCACGCCGTGGCTGCCACTGCACAAGGATATCTTAATAAATGATCTTGTTGGCTCTTTCAGCCTCAGGTGTCGGCCCTCCTGTGAGGATTGAATCGTCATCAAATTCCATCACCGAGGGACAATCCATAGAGTTGAATTGCGTTGTTGCAGGCCAGTCGCGACCCACGGTCATGTGGTACAGGCCAGGGGGTGCCCTCTCATCCAATCATCAGGTACCTTTTAATATACATGTGGGATCTGTTTTTCACCAAGTACTGCAGATATGTACAACGATGTAGGCAAAATTTATTGTGACAACCAAAGTATATTTAAAAACCTTTTTACCAAACAAGGGACCCAACACGGTCCGTGTTTCGGACAACCTTCATCAGGGGTCCATAGTAGAAAAGGGAAAAAAACATATGTCACAAAAAATTGTAGTGAGATATACAGTAAAAACAAACGGATAATATGTCACACCTAGGGTCACAATAAATTTTGCCTACATCGTTGTACATATCTGCAGTTTTGGTTTGTTTGTTCCTGGTTGGTTTTTTCACTGCAGACAAGGTTGGACCCCCCCCCCCCTTTTTTTTCCTTTTGGTTCTTTCACCAAGTAATGCCAGCAACGGATGCTAGATTCCTCAAAATAGAGGATAAATTAGTATGCCTTCCTGGCGCTGCTGCTTTAAATTGCCAGGGGCAATCTGGGCAGCCATTTTAAAGCAGCTGTGGCAGCGGGCAGGAAAGAGTGGGGCTCTTTCCTGCCCCTGAAGAGGCCTCTAGGCCACCAAGCCTTCTTAAGGTAGGCCCGGGGAGGGTCTACTGAGGGTCTGGGGGCCAGGTTAGCAGGGGAACTCATGTTCTTCGGAGGTCAGGCTTGCAGGGGAGGAGGGCAGAGAATTTCAGTGTCAGACAAAAAGGCACTGGCATTTTCTGCCAAACCCCAAATCCGGATTTTAGTCCAGTGCTGGTGCCAAAATTGCAATTCAGTCAGCCTCGACTTGTTTTCTCCAAATCCAAGCACAGCACCTGCATCTGAAACCAAAATCTAAACCTGAAGCTAAAATCTGTACATGGAGGCATTGCGTTGGGATTTTCTGACCTGCAAAGTGCTTTAGAAGTGAAGGTAGCTGCTTCGAATAGACCAGAGCAGTGGTTCCCAAACCTGTCCTGGGGGACCCCCCAGCCAGTCAGGTTTTCAAGATATCCCTAATGAATATGCATGAGAGAGATTTGCATACCTGTCACTTCCATTGTATGCAAATCTCTCTCATGCATATTCATTAGGGATATCTTGAAAACCTGACTGGCTGGGGGGTCCCCCAGGACAGGTTTGGGAACCACTGGACTAGAGTAAACTTTTTTATGCATCTAAAACAGGGGTGTCAAAGTCCCTTCTCGAGGGCCACAATCCAGTTGGGTTTTCAGGATTTCCCCAATGAATATGCATGAGATCTATTTGCATGTACTGCTTTCATTGTATGCTAATAGATCTCATGCATATTCACCGGGGAAATCCTGAAAACCCGACTGGATTGCGGCCCTTGAGGAGGGACTTTGACACCCCTGACCTAAAATAACAAAATAAATTTAAACAGAAGAAAAAGTTATTGGGGAAGGGGAGGGAAAAAGGAAAATGCAGGAAAAATAAATATTCATTTCCGCCTAGTGCTCAGGGGAGCAGCCTGGCGTGATCTCAAGAAGCTTTTGTTCCTGGGCCAGTGAGCTTACACCCAGGCACCCTTCTATGTCATGAGCTCTCATTTCTTCTGGTCTCTCTTGCTAGGTCCAGGGCCCCCGGCTTCGTATTGTGCAGGCCACCGTGGCTGATTCCGGCGAGTACATTTGCCGTGCTCGCACGGGCAGTGGCACCTATGAAGGATCTGTCACAATCTCCGTCGGTAGCTCTGCTGTCTGTGAGTAAAGGTTTATATCGGTTATTTGCTCCACCGCGGGGGTGATCGTTACTCTTCTGTTCTAGGGGACTGCTCCAGCTTTTGCTATTTGTTGAGGTTTTCTTACCACCTCAAAGCGGGTCCATGGATGAATGAACCGATTCCTCTCTTTTTTGTGGATAGGGGCCTTTTTAGTCTAATCTGATCAGGCCTCTGCTGGGGTTAAGACATCCATGAACCTTCATCTGCCACTACCTGGGGCTTTTCTACATGTTACCCCCTTCTTCCTCTTGGTCTGCACTGTGGAGCAGATGCAGAAAGCTGGCAGAGATGCATTTGGTCTGCAGACAAGGTAAAAAAAAAAAAAAGGGTGCAAAGCTGTGTGATAGACACCAGTGGATAGCATATTAAAATCTGTGGTATTGAGGCTATTGTTTATTCCACCCCGATGGAGAAGACTTTGAGACGAGCATAACTCAGGAGGAACCTGAAAGCCAGGCCCGAGGAAATGTGAAGCTGGTTCTTTTAACATAACAAATTAACTTCTATACCGCAGTAACCTCTCAGTTCAGTGCGGTTGACAACAATCACATTCAGAAGAATTTGTCAGATAAGGAGGTCTTTAGCATTTTTCTAAAGGAAAGATGTTGGAATTGATCCAGCTTGAAAAGAAAAAAAAATGATATGGAAAAATCTTTTCTATGTGCACTTTTTACAGTAGGAAATGCAATTATTCCAGTTGTTTGAATAGCATTACACATGAACGTGCTTAGAAGAGACAGATGAGCATATGTACTCACTGGAGGAGCGAAGACAGAGAGGAGACATGATTGAAACCTTTAAGTATATTACTGGGCGTTTAGTGGTGAAAGATGATATCTTCAGTCTTACGGGGCCCTCGGTAACCAGAGGACACTCGCTGAAAATCAGGGGAGGGAAATTTCAGGGTGATGCTAGGAAGTACTTCTTCACCGAAAGGGTGGTCGATCATTGGAACGAGCTGCCTCAGCGGGTGATTGAGGCCAGCAGCGTGTTAGATTTCAAGAGAAAATGGGATATTCATGTGGGATCTGTAGGAGAGTAAGAATCAGGGAGTGAATCATTGGTATGGGCAGACTCGATGGGCTATGGCCCTTTTCTGCCGTCAATTTCTATGTTTCTATGTTTCTATCTAAATGTGTGGTGTACACGCGGGCAGAGAAGACAGACAGACACTGCCAAACAAATACACCCACATGCACACATACACAGAGACAGGGACGGACAGATGGACAGATGCACCCACACGCACACTTCCCTCTCATAATTTGAAGTAAATCTAGTATCCGCTTACTGAGAGGAACTGAACTTCTAGTGCATGGAACCAACCATACAAGGAGTGAGTGAGACTCCCTGAGCAGCCAATCCTGAGAGTGTCCAGGGTACTGGCCCATAGTCTCTGTGAGATGTCTTTGGTCCCAGCTGCCTCTCTCCCCCCCCCCTCCCCAACTTTATTCTCTTAGGAGGAGTAGCGTAATGGTTACGGCAGCAGGCTGAGAATCGGGGAAGCCTGGTTCAAATCCCACCACACTCCCTGTGACCTTGGGCAAGTCACTTAACCCTCATTGCCTCAGGTTCAAACTTAGACTGTAAATCCAGCAATGATTGGAAATCCCTTCCTTTCACTTGCTCTCGGTTCTTTCAGCCCCTGACATCGTATCTCCTGTGAGGATTGAGTCACCATCAACTTCCATCACCGAGGGACAATCTGTAGAGTTGAATTGCGTCGTTGCAGGCCAGTCGCGACCCACAGTGATATGGTACAGACCAAGTGCTGCCCTCGAATCTAATCATCAGGTACGGATGCTGAATCTTTTCCTTCACCAACTTACAGAGCAGAAGATGTTGGATTCCTAACAATGCCACTTGATTGTCCTTCGGCTCGGTTTCCTTTTTGTTAAAGGCTCTTATTGTGCTCTGTAGGTATTCATAGATTTGGTTGACATGTATTAGGAAAATGTCTTCTGGGGGAGTCTACACTCCTACCAAATTTCAGCTAAATCCATCAAGGGAGATACTTAAACCAGGAGAGCAAATCAACCATGAATTTCCTAGAAACATAACACATTAATTTTATTTGAGAGAATTTGATTCATCACCAATTGCACATAGGTACCACCAGACGCTATAGATATGATAAGGACTAGATGTTACAGTAAAAAAAAAACCCAAACAAACCCTAAGGGATCAACACAACATGGCACCTCTTCTGTACCGATTCCATGCCCTGCATCGGTAGCACGGAATGTTGCTACTCTTTGGGTTTTGGCCAGGTACTAATGACCTAGATTGGCCACCGTGAGAACAGGCTACTGGGCTTGATTGACCGTTGGTCTGACCCAGTAAGGCTCTTCTCATGTTCTTGACAATGTAGCCTGACTGCACTGCCAATGCTAGTGTTATCACCAGGGTCTTTGAGCTCAGATTAGAGAATGACACGGTGACTGTTACCCACAGGTAATCCACAGGAGCATGGGGGAAAAAAGACTGGTTCCCTTGGGTACGAGGACAAGGCCATTCACTGCCCTGTGGAGCAGTGAATGTCCTTGTCCCTGCAGCGAAGCATCTGCCATGAGTTGCCTCCGTGCCCTCCTTGGTGCAGTTGCGTGTCTAAAAGCAGCCCCCCCCCCTCATGAGTCCAGCAGTCCCCTGTTCCTTCCCCTCCCCATGCCACACTCATGCCCTCCCTTCTCTGCTCCCTCCCCCCACCTCTTTAAATCTTCTCCAGCGTTGGCTTTCCCTCTGATGTAACTTCCTGGCCCTGTGATCAGGAAGTGATTTCAGAGGGGAGCCAGGCCGGCGCGAGCAACAGGCCAGAGAAGTTGCTTGCACTGGAGAAGATTTAAAGAGGTATGGGGGAGGAAGGGAGGGTGAAAGTGTGGCATGGGGGGGTGAAGAGGTGCCGTGCCCCCTCTAAGACAGCACCCAGAGTGGTCTGCCTCCCACTCCACCTTACAGGTCAGAGTTGATATTCAGAGGCCAGAATGCTGACTGCGGTTTAAGTGGGCGGAAGCTTCTCCTGTCTGGTCAATTTACTCTAAACATCGACCCCTTTATTTTTCTAGTTTGGATTTGTTTTGCTCAGTTTTTTTAATTAAACTTTTTAATAAAGTTTATTTTAAAATAAACTTTAATCTGACGATTATAATCGCTGATTTGAGGAAGAAGGATTCCCTTCAAAAGTTAATCTCGCTATGCTCTAGTTAGTCCAGGGGTGTCAAAGTCCCTCCTTGAGGGCCGCAATCCAGTCGGGTTTTCAGGATTTCCCCAATGAATATGCATGAGATCTATTAGCATACAATGAAAGCAGTGCATGCAAATAGATCTCATGCATATTCATTGAGGAAATCCTGAAAACCCGACTGGATTGCGGCCCTTGAGGAGGGACTTTGACACCCCTGAGTTAGTCCAATAAAAAAGATATCGCTTGGATTCTTTTTCTTTTGTTTTATTTCTACATATTATCTTTGACGAGTGAACTAACATGGCTGACACACTATTCCTCTTTTATAAACTTTGGAATATAAAAAAGGTGTTCGTTATTCCGTTCTCACTTTGTATTACCGCCTTCCGTGAGTTTGTTGAGTGGCTGTTTGCACTTGTCTGTGCTGTCCATCACATGAGGTCCTTTCCTAATGCTTTTTCCCTTGCTAGGTCTCGGGCTCTCGGCTTCGCATTGTGCAGGCCACCTCAGCTGATTCTGGCAAGTACATCTGCCGTGTTAGCAGTGACGCTGGTACCTACGAGGGCTCCATCACCATCTCTGTTACCAGCTCTGCGTTCTGTAAGTAGCAGGTTTATATTAGTTCTCCAACAGCTGCACGGGGATGATAGAGACTGTAGGTCAGAGGAGGTATTGAGAATCCCTGTCTAGAAGCGGAAACTTTAACTATGATTTGATATTAAGAATGTAAGATTTGCCGCTGCTGGGTCAGACCAGTGGTCCATCGTGCCAGCGGCGACCCTTAGGTCAAAGACCAGTGCCCTATTTGAGTCTACCTGCGTATGTTCTGGTCTAGCAAGAACTTATCTAACCTTTTCTTGAATCCTTGGAGGGTGTTTTCCCCTATAGCAGCCTCTGTAAGAGCTTTCCAGATTTCTACCACTCTCTGGGTGAAGAAGAACTTCCTTACGTTTGTACGGAATCTTTTCCCTTCTAACTTTAGCAAGTGTCCTCTCGTTCTCTTCACCTTGGAGAGGGTGAACAGTCTCTCTTTCTCTACTAAGTCAATTCCCTTCAATATCTTGAATGTTTCAATCATGTCCTCCTACCTGCTTAGACACATGCATGTTCCCAAAATGGCCGACATACTTGTCTCTTAACATGTATACAATTTGCTCTCACACATGGGAACAGAATAGACTACACTTCTCCCTCCGTATCCATGGGGGTTAGGGGCAGAGACGACCTGCGAATATTTAAAAACCGCGAATAATATTCAGGCCGGTTCTGCCTCTAACCCCCGCTTCCCCCCGGGTATTTTAAGCCCTGTAAGCCCCCCCCCCCTTAAGCCTTACCTGGTGGTCTAGCAGGTTTTCGGGGCAGGAGCGACCTTTCCCACGCTCCTGCCCCTTGCAGATCACTTATAGGAAATGGCTGTCTTGAGCTCTCGTCGTAGTCGCGATCCTGCCCCTGATGTCAGAGGAGGGGCGGGACCACAGCAGAGGGAACGTGCTGCGGAGGCCGATGGCAGCCTGAAAGGAACGCTACAGCACCGGCAATCCTCTCTGCAGGCTGCGGTATATAGCTGAAACTAAGACCAGGACGCCAGGGGGAAAGCTGGAGGACGCTGCAAAGAAGGGAGGAACATGCAGGCCTTCGTGGGGGGGGAAGATTTATAAACTATAAAGAGTTTTACCTCATGCAAAACTGTCATTTCTTTAATAAGACATTAACTATTTTTTTCTGAGGCCCTCCAAGTGCCGACAAATCCCAAATGTGGCCCTGCAAAGGGTTTGAGTTGGAGACCACTGTGCTAGGGGGATAGCTCGTGCCGGCGTTGGCTTTCCCTCTGATGTCATTCCTGGCCCCACGACCCAGAAGTGATTTCAGAGGGGAGCCAGTCCGGCGCGAACAGCAGGCTGGAGAAGTTGCTCACGCTGGCGAAAATTTAAAGAGGTTACGGAGGGAAGAGAGGGCGGGAGTGTGGCGGGGGGAGGGGGGGCGGAGAGGTACCGGTACCCCCACCAAGACAGCACCGGGGGCAGCCCACCTCCCTTTCCCCACCTTACTACGCCACTGATCAGACATAGGTCAAGATCACAAATTAAATCCTTAGCAAACTTATGAACCAAGCAGCCCTCTCTAACCTTTTTGACTCTTGGTTCTTCCAGCTTCCGATGTTTCTCCTGTGAGGATTGAATCATCATCAAATGCCATCACTGAAGGGCAGACGTTAGAATTGAATTGCATTGCTTCAGGCCAGTCGCAGGCCACAGTCATATGGTACAGGCCGGGAGGCACCTTGACAGCCAATCATCAGGTACCGTCTACATGCAACTCGACAGCAAAGCATGCTGGATGTCTCAAAATGTCCCTTATTCTCCGGCATTCATCCTTTTCTGTGGTTTTTTTTCCCATTAAAATACAACAGAATTGCTTTTTTTTTTTCAGTTTTAAATTCTTTATTCATTTTTGCATATTACAAGTGTATTAAATAGGATCATATGAACTTATAAATAAACACTTGATTAACTCTCATATAACTCATTAAAAATAACATTTCATTACATATTTATATTCTATAATATCTGGAATATTATGTAATACACCTAATATCTAAACAATTATTATTAAATAGAAACCCTCCCATCCCCATCCCCTCCCATAACAGAATTTCATACAAATGTAGTGAAACTATTGATATATTCATATGCATTATGAGACAAATAAAAATAATACCCACCCTTTTTCCCTTCTATCAAATATTTTACCTTGGGAAAATGTTATCATTCATTACAAAAGTCTGTTAATGGTCTCCAAATTTTCAGAAATTTACCAAAATATCCTTTTTGTGTTGCTATTGTACGTTCCATTTTATATATATGGCATACAATGCTGTCCCCATTTCCTAAATCAAAAATTTTATACCGCATATTTTAGGAATTCTGTTGTATTTTAATTAATTGTATTTCGCTGATTGTCCAGCCCTCTTCTGTGTAAACTGCCTAGAATTCGATTGATTGTGGCGATATAAAAGAATAAAGTTATGTTATTCGTGTGTGATAGCTGTTGCTTCCACTTTGTCCACGCAGATGAATCTGTTTGAAATTTGATAGGAGAGTCAAATAAATGGGTTCTTTCCTTTCGCTAGGTTTCGGGATCTCGCCTGCGCATTGTACAGGCCACCTCGGCTGATTCTGGCGAGTACGTCTGCCGTGTTAGCAGTGATGCTGGCACCCACGAGGGCTCCATCACCATCTCTGTTACCGGCTCTTCCCTCCGTGAGTAAATGAGCCCCAGTAGCTGCCTGAGTGATAGTTACTGTCCTGTTAGGGAAATATCAATCTCTTGATACTCTTTCCAAAAATACTAGGAGTAAGGGGCGTGCGATGAAGCTACTAAGTAGTAGATTTAAAACAAACCAGAGAAAATATTTCTTCACACAGCATGTAATTAAACTCTGGAATTTGTTGCTGAAGAATGTGGCAAAATCAGTTTGCTTAGCAGGGTTTAAAAAAGATTTGGAATTTCCTAAAAGAGGAGTTTATAGGCCATTATTGAGATGGCTTCGGGAAATCCATTGTTTATTCCTAGGACAAGCAGCATAAAATCTATTTTACTAGTGGGATCTAGCTAAGCACTTGGGACCTGGGTTGACCACCATTGGAAATAGGATACTGGACTTGATGGACCTTCGGTCTGCCTTATGTTCTTATGTGAGCCAAGTATAGGACAATGAAGCCATTGTGACATCACTGCTGAGGTTGGCTCTTAGGCGTTGGTGGAATGAGGCATTATGACATCACAATCTCAGCTCTGGAATGTTGCTACTCTTTGGGTTTCTGCCAGGTACTTGGGACCTGGGTTGGCCACTGTTGGAAACAGAATACTTGATGGACTTGATGGACATTCAGTCTGACCCCGTATGGCAATTCTTATGTTCTTATGTAATGGAATGCCCAGTACATGGCCCTTCAGTTTTTTGAGGGAGTTCATTGTTTTACCTGCTCAGGTATAGCTAAAGGCTTCAGGTATTTGGATGTTGTTAGCATGGCTGACACGTGTGTCTTTTTACCTGTGTAGAGTTTGCTCTTACACACAGGAACAAGATCTGTATATGGCCGTTTGGTGGAGGATGGGCTGGGAGGGTTTAGATGGGATGGAGTAGGTTTTGACGGAGATTTCAGCAATTGGAACCCAAGCACAGTACCGGGTAGAGCTTTGGATTCTTGCCCAGAAATAGCTAAGAGGAAAAAAAAAAAAAATTTAAATTGAATCAGGTTGGGCAGACTGGATGGACCATTCGGGTCTTTATCTGCCGTCATCTACTATGTTGTGAGCGTGTACCATCAGTGAGTGACCCAACTTGGCGGTTGCCTTTCAGCCTGATTTTAAAGTGTTTGTTTTGAAGAAATGATTCAGCCTGGCCATCCAGAGACTTGTGTTCCTCTTTGCGTCTTTGCTTTTCCCTGATGGCCTTTGGTATTTTCTCTTGCTTATGGAGCATCCGCTGAGGTGCAACTCTGCTCTTGCTTGCCTTGACACTCTTGCTTTTCCTCCTTTTCCAGCTTCTCCTCTCGTCAAGATTGAGCCTTCATCACATTCGATCACTGAGGGGCAGACAGTAGAGCTTAATTGTCTTGTCACGGGCCATCCACAACCCATGGTCACGTGGCACAAAAAAGGTGGCACCCTATCATCCAATCACCAGGTGCGTAACTGAAGAGTCTCCAGGGCCTTCATGATTACCTGTCTTGGACAGCAGGTCTTTCCTTTATCTGGTCGTTCCATGGAGAGGTCTGGAGTCACATATCATAAATCCGATAATCGTGGCACTAAGATGGAGCTGATGTGGCCGGGGAAAAGCCGTACTTACAGAGACAGATAAGAGCAAGTTGATAATCGTGGCATTGAGATAGGGTTGTCCGAGGGACCTGATGTGGCTGGGGATAGGCCGCACTTACAGGAGCAGATAAGAGCAAGTGAAAGTAACGGTCGTTCCGGAGGTATAACTCTCCTTGATAGTAATTGTGGAGGTGATAATCCAACTGACAGATTAAGCAACTTTATGAGGGAACACAGGAAGACATAACAAGACCATAGCTCAGGGGTAGGCAACCTGAGACTCGCGAGCCATATGCAGCTGTTTTCCCTTGTGGCTGCTGCTCTTCTGTAGATAGGCCCTTCCCCCCAGACCTATCGAAGCACCTAGTGGTCCAGCAGGGGTCTTCGTGGCAGGAGCGTGGCCCTCTTGGTCCTGCCTCCTTGCGACTGCCTTCTAAAATGGCCGACGGGACTTCTAGCAGCAGCTCGCAGTACTGCAAAAAAATGCCATGAGCAGCAGAAAAAGGTCACGGCAGCCATATTAGGAGGCAGGAGTGAGAGAGCTGCGCTTCTGTCACAAAGACCCTCCCCCCTCCTCCTCCCCGCTGGCCGACGTCGGCTCTCGCAGGACTCGCGAGAACTGACCTCAGCCACTCAGCAAACGGTGCGGGGGCAGAACGGATGCCGAAGAGATCGTGGCTGCCCTGCACCACTGGAGACCCGAGCTGCGTGCCAGCGAGGGGGCTTCCGAAAAAGGTACCGGGGGTGGGGGGGAGATGATAAAATATTTTTATATAGGCCGCCCCATTTAACTAGGCTGCGCCCCACACACAGGTTTGTAAAACCCATATATAGGCCACAGCCTATATATGGGGGAAATACGGTACTTGTCCAAAAGACTTTGCTTGAGTGATTCAAACCAGTATCAACTGGTTACCACCATTCTGTTGTGGCGGGTGAAATGTTTTTTAGCCTGTCTGCAGGATGTCGATGTTTAACCTTAGATCAGGGGTGTGAAAGTCCCTTCTCGAGGGCCGCAATCCAGTCGGGTTTTCAGGATTTCCCCAATGAATATGCATGAGATCTATTTGCATGCACTGCTTTCAGTGTATATTCATTGGGGAAATCCTGAAAACCAGACTGGATTGCAGCCCTTGAGGAGGGACTTTGACACCCTTGCCTTAGACGGTTAATCTTGTACCCCATGTGGATTTTTAGCACTTTTTTTGTTCCTTCTACTAGAGAATGACAAGGGGACAAATTTGTCCCTGTCCCCACAGGAATTCAATTCCCCTTTTCCGTCCCTGCGAGTTTTGTCCCTGTCCCTGTCTCATTCCTATAAGCTCTCCCTTAACCACACAAGCCTCGAACACTTATGATTTTAAAGTGTTTGAGGCCTGTACAGTTGAGGATGGAACTTGCAGGAATGGAGATGGAAGGGGAAAATGAGTTCCTTTGGAAATGGGGAAAATTTTGTCCCCGTGTCATTCTCTACCTTCTCCCCTTTTGCCTCTCCTTGTTACTCTACTAACTGGTTTTCCAAGATGTCTGCCTCTTGCCTCTCCTTGACATTGTCACCAACTGATGCGGTGATTTCATGCAGCGCTGGCTGCCTTCTGACCATCATCTCTACTATCTCGTCCACTTGCTTCAGGTCCTGGGCTCTTGGCTCCGTATCGTCCATTTCTCTCCCGAGGATTCTGGCGAGTACATCTGCCGTGCTAGCACCAGCTCTGGCACCCAAGAAGCCTCTATCATCATTTCCATCACCTCCAGCCCCGGCTCTTCTTACCGTAAGTCTGGGCCTGGTATGGGTACCGTAGATGTCTTGCCTATCTTGGAAAGCAAGTGGAATTCTTCCAAGTTTAATCAGCATTTGGGGGATCCACGCTGAGCGGTTTACATTAAAATAATTCAAGTCAGAAAGGAAACGTGAAAGGGAATTTGCACAAATAGTAACAGGGTGAAAGAGAGACGAGGTTTGATTGAACAGTTTTGATGACCTAATCACCTCGCCAGAAGCAAGCAAAAGTGGAGATTAGTCCAAAAGCTAGCTAAGCTTCCTGAAATAAAAATGTTTTTACTCCTTAAACTTCGAGAGTGATTGCTCTAGAGTAGACATAGGTATAATGGCGGGTGATTCCAAAGGGTGGGACCTATGACACTGAATATCCTGGTTCTTACGGTTTTCTGGCAAATAAATCGATAGCTGTGAACTTAGAGTCTATCCTCTCTACAATTGCTGTAATGCTCCCCTCCCACCCCCAAGACGGGTTTTGAAGCCATTTCCCTGTATATATGTGGCTGAAAGGACAAGTTTAGACAAAAGTAGAAGTGGGGAAGAGACACAGTCAACCAACCAGCTGCGTGTCAAAGCTGCTCCCGATTGGTGAGGCTCGACTTTCCACTCGCTGGTGCTCCGGCTGCCCTCTCCTGCCTCTCCGGATGCCCTTTCCTATCTCCACCCAGCTAAAAACCGTATTCACGTTTTTTCTGCATTCGCGGGGGGGGGTTCCTGGAATGGAACCCCCGCAAATATCGGGGGAGTACTGTACAACATATGTAACATGTCTAAAAAATATATGCCTTATATGGCAAGCCTAATAGAGAGTCCATTAATCCTTTTAGTCCTAGACCCCAACAATGGTCCGTGTTTCGGCTGGAACAGCCTTCCTCGGGGGTATATGACCGAAACCTCGCAACAAACTGTGCAAAAGCCTGCTGTTCAAACGTAGAACCCAAAAACGCTGCAAACCACTGTGTGAGCCGGGTAAGCTGAACGGCAGTTTTTGGGTTCTACGTCTGAAGCAGGCTCTGGCACATGGGGTACATTCACATTACACTGGCCTAGGAATAAGGATAATGTAATGTAATGTAATTTATTTCTTATATACCGCTAAACTCCGTTAGGATTCTAAGCGGTTTACAGAAAAATAGACAATAGGGTGCATTAAAATTATAAGTAAAATAGGTACTTAGAAATTCCCTTACTGTCCCGAAGGCTCACAATCTAACTAAAGTACCTGGAAAAATGACAATTAGTAGAGTAATGAAGAAATAAAATAGAGAATAGATGAGAAAAATAAGAAAATAAACATTCTAATAAGATTACAATGATCTAAAGGACTTTGAAAGGTTGAAAAAAGAGGGGAGATAAGAATAGATGCAGAGGGAGAACCGTTGAAGCAATAGAATTCTGGGGAAATTTAAATGAAATTTGAATGATAAAATAAAACAAAATAAGTGGTAAAACAATAAGTGAGATTAAAAAATATATCATAAACTAAAAAGAAGTGAAAATAAAATCAAAACAGTCAAAACTGAAGTCCAGCTTCAACGGACCCCCGAGCCAACCGTTGGTCCGATGGCCGGACTGCAACCCTCCTCCGTCGGCTCTCCCCTGCTGGAATGGGGGAGGAGCGAAGACAGTGTCGGGTGCCCCGCTGGAACAGGCCTCCGAGCCGACCGTTGGTCCGATGGCCGGACTGCAGCCCTCTTCCGTTGGCTCTCCCCTGCTGGCATGGATAGATTCACATTATGAGACAATAGCCAGGTAGTGCATAAAAAGTATATTTTGTATAGAAATAAGCTTAATATTGCAAAGATATAGTGCTTACAGAGATGTGCCACGGATCTCCTCCTTTGCTTTTGGTGAATAAGAAAGAAAAGACATTTTGTACGAATGGGGGGTCCTGTGTGTCTGTATGAATAGGTGAGGTGTGGAGCTGAAGGGGGAAGAGAACGAAGTGGAGGGGGCTGAGAGAGAGAGAGCCTGTTTTTATAGGTTTGAGTTTGTTCTAATATTGTATCTTCTGTCATAATTTGTTAGAAACAACAATAGCTGGAGCCATTCCGTAGCCCTTTCAGGACCAAGGGACATATTTGTCCCATAACTTTAAAATCCTATAAATTTTGATTGGGATAGTCTACAGTTCTAAATTTGATATGTACGGATTCCATATGATACTGCCTTTATGTAAACAAACTGGTTCCGACATTCATTCATTAGCGTCGTTGCCAGATTGATGAGAAGATTCACTTGCCGCACTGTCCATAAGCCAGAAGTGTGATTTAAAAAAAAAAAAATAATGATATTTCACAAAAAAAATCAATTTTTTGGCATCTGCAAGACCTTTTTACCATAAAAATGTCGTCAAAACCACAAAAATTGGCCTACGATCCTTATGGTCCTGAAAGGGTTATTAAGCAGCTGCCTTTAGCACATCTGTTGAAATCCAGGTGTGAGCAGGATCCTCCCCAGCACTATGCAAAGGGTCTTAGACCGAATGGCAGGAACCATTCGGCCTACCTGCACCAACATTCCCAGGGACAGATTTGTTGAATATAATATCCCAGAGTCCTTTGCTCGCGCTCTGGACTTTGCCAATGTAGTGCTGACAGGTGACTGCTCTTTTCCAGGACTACAGAGCCCTGTTATCTCCATAGTCCCTCACAGCGCCGTTGTGCGTCAGGGTGAGAACGCCACCTTCAAGTGCCGAATTCACGATGGAGTTCAACCTATCCGCATGGAGTGGAAGATGACTAATAATCAACAGTTGGGAGGTACAATATGGGAGGGTAACAAGAGGGCTATACTCTCTTTCAGGCCTCACCCTAGCAGCAAGCAAGAGGGTGAGGAGAGATCAAGTTTCAAGTTTATTAAAATTTTGATTTGAACGCAATATCAAATAATTCAATGCGTTTAAAATTCGGAGTACGGAGAGACCTCCAGTAATAGCTCAACACTATATAGCCATAAAACAAGTGGAATGATTAATGATGTAACCGCGGCTATTCCCACCTCTTTGGTAGTGTTGAACCATTACTGTTGAGTACTTGTCCTACTTCTTCCCCGAATATATTTCTCTGTCTGCGACAAGAGACCTCCCTCATTTCACTTATTTCCTACCTACATGAGTTCCTTCATCCGTTGACGCTGCCCATTGTGCTTGGCGTGGTATAATTTCACTTCTCTACATTTTCTCCACCCAAGCCAAGTCCACCATGGTCTCCTCAGAGAGGAGAATGCAGTTCTGTCCCAGTGGTTCCCATGCTGCTCTCTGGCTGATGCCATCCTCATCATCACTATCTGAAAACACACTATTCCAGTCTATCCCAGCAGGAGGTGCTGTAGGGAGTGGGGAAGATGATAATAATAATAGCAGTTTATATAATAGCAGGACCGTGAAGTTCTATGCGGTTTGCAATGATTAAAAATGCTATAATTTGTTACAGAAACGTGTCTAACAGCTCCAGAGATCAGTTATTGTGGGAAAGATGGTGCAAATCAGCTACCTAAGCACTTCGGGAACAGACATCTCAAAATTACTGATCGAAAGTACAGACATAAAAGAGTTCCGAAAAAAAATAAAAACACTACTGTTCAAAAAATATCTCCCATCAATCTAAACCGCCATCTAATGAGTTCCCAATCAATTCCTTGGGAATAGAATCTCTTTATCCAACCCAAACTAAACACCCCTACTGTCCATACCATCAACATTAATTAACCATCATCATGCAATCATCAAAACAATAAATACACCTCCACTTATAGGCACATAATGCTACTCTCCATCCGAAGAAACTAGACCCAGCTCATGTAACATCTTTTGTAATCTAGAACAAATTGTAATTCCTTATTCTCCACCAGTAGTAAATTGACTCAGTTGCTATGTAACATCTCCTGTGATATTGAATGTACTATAATTCTTCAATATAATCTGTAATTATCTCTTCTCCTGTAATGTAATTCTACTGGAAACGCCCAGATATCTTCTTTATTGTAATCCGTGGCTATGTTACATCTGCTGCGATATTGAATGTATTGTAACTCTTCACTGTTACTTGTATTCTACTCTTCTCCTGTAATGTAACTCTACTGGAAATGCCCAGATATCATCTTTATTGTAATCCGCCTAGAACCGCAAGGCACAGGCGGAATAGAAATCCCTAATGTAATGTAATGTAATGTAATATGTTTTTAGGTGTCTCCTAAATTCCCCATAAATAGTAGGAGTAAGCAATTGTTCCAGATCTTGACCCCATAATGCTGCCTGACGTGAGAAAAGATGTGGATGATGTCTTTTAAAATTTACAACCTCTAACCGGTAGAGAAACAAAATTCAAGTCTGAGCTTCTCTTATGTCTATTGGTTGAGAAAGAGAAAAGGTCAGTTATGTATTTAGGGGCTAAACCGAATGGTAAAAACATCCAAACTTAAACTTCACACGCGCCTCCCATCGGCAGCAAAATGCAGGCGTCGGTAGGAAGGAGTTACGTGATCGAACTTCTTCAACCCCAAAATCAGCCTGACCGCCGCATTTTGCACCAGTTGTAAATGCTGCAAGTTCTTCTGGGAAATTGCCACATAGGCGAATATTACAGTAACCAAGTCGGCTCAGTTGAGTCATCGCAAATTTGTTACTGGACATAGTACGTTTTCTTTAGAAGACAGAACTGATAAAACCCAAGCGATCACTAATTTTTCCCTATTTCCATCTTTAGATAATGTGAAGATTAGCTCAAACGGTTCCATTATCACTATCGTTGGTGCTCGGCATAGCAACCAAGGCGCCTATCGGTGTGTGGCATCCAATCTCTACGGAGTAGCCCACAGTGTTGTTAATCTGATGGTACAAGGTAAGACGGTCATAAGAAGAACCACCAGCAAAGGCCTTAGATAATGGGAAGATACTTCCAGAGGACTACAAAATCCATAAATTTGCTAAGGGACTTAGCAGTGAGGGCTGACGTCTCTCCTGGGGAGACCAAGGGGATCACGGGTCCTGTATCAACTGAAGAAGCCTTTCAGGTGACTTGTCTTCCCCAGACACGCATGGTTAACATGTGGTCACATATCTATCTCTTCCAAAAAGGGTTCTGATAGTGGAATTATCAGCTCTCTAACCTGACATGTTTCAAAGGAATCTGTACAACTGCCAGATAGCTTTGAGGCCCTTGACTCTAAACTAGAGAATGACACAGGGAGAAATTTTTCCACGTCCCCGTGGGACTCAATTTCCTGTGAGTTCTGTTTCCTGTCCCTGCCCCATTCCTGCAAGCTCTGTCCTCATCTGCACAAGCCTCAAACCCTTTAAAATCCTAAGTAGCAACATTCTAGAGCTCAGATTGTGATGTCATAATGCCTCATTCCACCAATGCCTAAGCTCCGTCCTCATCCGCACAAGCCTCAAACCCTTTAAAATCATAAGCGTTCGAGGCTTGTGCAGTTAAGGCAGATCTTACTGGAATAGCGACAAAACTCACGGGGACGGGGAAATTGAGTTCCTGGGGGATGGGGAACAATTTGTCCCCGTGTCATTCTCTAGACTAGTGGGTGCGTTATCTGCATTAATAGAAATTTCAGGCTGTCTTGCAGTTGAATAAGTGGACCTGTACGGAGGTCGGCCAAACAATATTTGAAGCTTCAGAACCATTTCCGAAGTTGGGCTAGTGTACGAGTGATGCAGAGACGGCATAAGCCAACTTGCACAAATGATCGAGGCCTTTGTCATCCAAAGGGAAGGCTGCAGTTTTCCTCATAACTCAGCACATGGTCGTCTGTGGATATCCCAGTCTTCAAAGGATCCAGGTCTGGTCGTGCTGTTAGAAAAGGTTTTCCTCTCTTTCTTTCCCAGGGCCCCCCTCTGTTTCGGTGCTCCCCAAGGGTCCTGTGAGAGTCAAAGTTGGCCAGAATCTAAATCTGGAGTGCATGGGCACAGGGGACCCTCGCCCAGTGGTGAACTGGCATCGGATGGGTGGACGTCAAAGGATTTATCAGCAAAGCCCGCTGCCTCTGGACAGTCATGCTGTGCTGCAGGTAAGTCTGGGAATTGCAAAGCAAATTATGGCAGAGAGTCCCAAATTCATAGTAAAAAGATCCCACAGCTAGTGGGAACCTAGTGCTTGAACCTTAGCCTTGCCTCGAAACTCTTTCATGGCTGCATCGACGTTGGATTGGTAATAAGGCAGTGTGTGTGTGAGTTTTCAATAAAGCATTTTACAAATCATCAAAAAAATGGAAACAGCGTTGTGTTGTTCAAATTTGCATGCACCCTCTAAACTCCACCCTTCTGCCCCCTACAACATATGCCATTCCCTCCCCAGAAAATATATATCAAATCTTTTGTAACGGAAAGCATAAATCAACAAAGAAGCAAAGTATTTCTCTTAGCTAGTCCTTATCACTTATATAGCCTTGACAGACAGACATGACATGTAGGGTTGGGGATGCAGAGCCCAAGGTGAGAGGAGTTAGGAGTCGAAAGCTGACATTTATAGACGGTCCCTGCTTGGAAGAGCTTACAATCTCACTTGGACAGACAGACATGACATGTAGGGTTGGGGATGCAGAGCCCAAGGTGAGAGGAGTTAGGAGTCGAAAGCTGACATTTATAGACGGTCCCTGCTCGGAAGAGCTTACAATCTCACTTGGACAGACAGACATGACATGTAGGGTTGGGGATGCAGAGCCCAAGGTGAGAGGAGTTAGGAGTCGAAAGCTGACATTTATAGACGGTCCCTGCTCGGAAGAGCTTACAATCTCACTTGGACAGACAGACATGACATGTAGGGTTGGGGATGCAGAGCCCAAGGTGAGAGGAGTTAGGAGTCGAAAGCTGACATTTATAGACGGTCCCTGCTCGGAAGAGCTTACAATCTCACTTGGACAGACAGACATGACATGTAGGGTTCGAGATGCAGAACCCAAGGTGAGAAGAGTTAGGAGTCGAAAGCTGACATTTATAGACGGTCCCTGCTCGGAAGAGCTTACAATCTCACTTGGACAGACAGACATGACATGTAGGGTTCGAGATGCAGAACCCAAGGTGAGAAGAGTTAGGAGTCGAAAGCTGACATTTATATACGGTCCCTGCTCGGAAGAGCTTACAATCTCACTTGGACAGACAGACATGGGGCAAGTCACTTAACCCTTCAAGTTTTATGTTTATTAAAATTTGATGCAAACGCTTATAACGTAGTTTCAAAGCGAATTACAAATATTAACAGGGGGTAACAGGAATATTTTCACACATATGTTAACAAAAAAAAAAAATTAGACAGACTTACAGACAATAGTGGGAGAGGGGGTGGAACTCCAAAATTTTTAGAAAAAGGTAACAATGAAGGGTCACAAAACAGGGAGAAGCGAAAATGTTTAAAAACATGAAATCTAGAAAAATAAATTTGATTGGTGAATTTTAATTTTAACGAGAAACGTTTTCCCAAAACTTTTAAACTTATCTAGAACGGATTCTCCTGTAGTATATCCAGGCAAAGAATTCCATAATTGAGGCGCGGCTACTGAAAATATTTCTGCTCGTCTCGTGCCGATAACTTTAAGGGATGGTACTGAGAAAAGGTTTCGGTCCGAGGACCGCAGAGTTCTGGATGGTGTATGAGGGAGGGATCAGTAACGTGCCCCAGGTACAAAATAAATCCCTATCTAATGTAAACCGCTTTGATTGTGTAAACCACACCAGAAAAGCAGAATACAAGCCCCATCTCCTTTACCCTGACACCCGTCTGTCTGTCTTGTCTTGTGAGGTTCTGCTGGGAAGAACAGCTGTGAGAAGACGGCGACCAGACATCGGTGTTTTCAAAGTGTGGCTTTTCTATTTCCAGATCGCATCGGTGAAACCGGAAGATGCTGGCATCTACGTCTGTGTGGGCCAGAGCCCGGTAGGCTCCTCGGAGGTCCAGGTTGAGGTCCAGGTTGAAAGCCACGTTGTGAGACCCGGAGCCCCCCAGGTCACAGTGGAGGAGCCGGTGGTGGTAGCGTTGGCAGGCACCAGTGTCATTTTACGCTGCTCTGCCTCAGGTACGGTCTCGCCACGTTTCATTTTCATGGTGCCGGGTCATGGCGCCGCAGCGAGCATTAGGCTGGGGCTTTCTGCGGGACTATGGTATGATAAGGGAGAGGGGGGGTGCAAGACAAAGACTCAAATGGAAAGAAAAGTACACGGAGGGAAGTGGCAGACGTAGAAGCAGAACGGTGCAGCGCGATAAACGGAGAAAGGAAATGCTGTGAAATTGCCCAAGAAGCAAGAGAGCAGGCGTTCTGGACCAAGTCAATAAATCTTAGAGGTATACCAATAAATCTGGAGTGACTGCTACACTCCAGATATATAAAACACACTGTGGGGACATTTGTGAATTCTGGGATCTTAGTAATGACGTCTTAGGGCTTATTGTGAATTTTCTTATCCAAAATGTAAGTTATAGCAGCATTTTAATATCCTGCAATCCTCCACAGTGTAATGCAATTGCTCCCCCTCCAACCCCCCCCCAGCAACAATGTATCCTCCCTCCTCACTAGAGTTGTAATTTCCCTTCTGTAACTATGTTGCAACTATTTCCCCCTCTTATCCGTAAATCACCTTGAACCTGTAATGCAGGGGTCTCAAAGTCCCTCCTTGAGGGCCGCAATCCAGTTGGGTTTTCAGGATTTCCCCAATGAATATGCATGCGATCTATGTGCATGCACTGCTTTCAATGCACATTCATTGGGGAAATCCTGAAAACCCGACTGGATTGCGACCCTCGAGGAGGGACTTTGACACCACTGCTGTAATGGAAAAGTGCAATTAAGAAGTCCTGATTAGATTAGACTTCAGTTGAAAAAGAAAAGAAATGAAATTTGCATCTCAAAACTGTCCTTACTGGCTGAAGGCTGGAAGGAAAAGAGTCGGATCATTCCTGCCCCTCCCTATGGCAAACAACCAGGACCAGCTTAAGCACTGGACTAGAGGTCTGCACGGGAACATGGATCGCGGGAATCCCTCCTAACCCCCCTAACCCGTGGGAATCCCCCCCTAACCCATGGGACTCCCCTCTAGCCAACAGGACTCCCACGGGGATGGAAGGCTTTGGAAGCAGGGTTCATCCATATAATATAATGGACACGTCAGCCTTAGTAAAAGAGGGGGTTTATAAGTTAATTACCTGAACAGAAAACAAAAAAAGGGTTCCACCAAAGAGATTCCACAAGGAAAACAGCAGCACAAACACAAAAAAAACTGTGGAATTGATGATCCTGTCAGAAGTAATTGCTGCTCTTTATGGGGACTGGCGGGGATGGAGGTAATTCCTTGCGGGGATGGGTGGGGATGGAGGGGATTATGGTGGGGATGGGTGGGATTTCTGTCCCCGTGTAATTCTCTACACTGGACCAGGTGAGGCACCAAAATCCCCAGCCTCTGATGTCACCACTAGTGCCTCCCCTGATCTAGAGATTAAGCCTTCTCCCTCCCTTTTCCACTGTGATCCAGTACACTTTATCTCTTGGTTACCGGCGGTGACCGCAGTAATAACAGGTCGCTTCCAGTCCATCCCTGCATCTTCCCTCTGCCGCAGGGGTGCACAACTTCGGCCCTCGCCAGGCCAGGTTTTCAGGATTTCCCAAATGAATATGCATGAGATCAATATGCATACGATGGAAGCAGCGCAGGCAAACAGATCTCATGCAGAGTCACTGGGGGAAATCCTGAAAACCCGACTGGATTTGGCCCTTGAGGACTGGAGTTGTGCACCCCTGCTCTGCCGTGTCTCGCCCACAGGATGTTGCATCAGAGGAGGCGGGACATGGAAGAGGGAAGATGCGGGGGTGGGGGGAGCGCTGAAAGCCACGTTGCCACTGCCGGTAACTAAGGACCACATTGAAGAGAGAGAGAGAGACCGGATTAAGGGGTGGGGAAAGACACTAGACTGAGCGACCGAGGGAGAAATGCCAGACCCCCGGTGGGGAGGGGGGAGAGAACATCAGAGACAGAAGTGGTGGGGGGGAGGGGCCTAGAGTTGCCGTAATTCCTTGAGCTGTCTCTGCAAACGGTGTCAGGTCAAAAGCGCGCTGGGACAAAGGCGCGCCTAGACAATTGAGCGCAGCGCGGAGGTGTGCGCCGCTCAAAATTACTGTTTTTAGGACTCCGATGGGGGGAACCCCCCCCCACTTTACTTAATAGACATCGCGCCGCGTTGTGGGGGCATTGTGGGGGATTTGGGGGGTTGTAACCCCCCACATTTTACTGAAAACTTCATTTTTTCCTTGTTTTTAGGGAAAAAGTTAAGTTTACAGTAAAATGTGGAGGGTTATAACCCCCCAAACCCCCCATAACGCCGGCGCAATGTCTATTAAGTAAAGTGGGGGGGTTCCCCAACAAAACCCCCCGTCGGAGCCCCTAAAAACAGTAATTTTGAGCGGCACGCACCTCCGCGCTGCGCTCAATTGTCCGGGCGCGCCTTTGTCTTTCGCGCCGTTGTCTATGAACCCTGCAAACAGCTGTGACCTGGGACCCCAGGAATGATTTTGAATGCCGAACAGACAATAAATTGTAAGGCTTTGGTGGTTCGGCTTTGCTTAGCACATAAGTGTTTCTTTGTTTTTCTAGGTCACCCTAAGCCTACCATCCACTGGTCCAAGCTGAGAGCCCCCCTGCCTTGGCAGCATCAGCTGATGAACGAGACGCTCGTCATCCCCAATGTGGCGCAACAGGACTCGGGGCAGTATATCTGCAATGCTTCGAACACGGCGGGTCACAGCGAAGTTTTCGTCACCCTGGATGTGGAGAGTAAGGCGTCTTCCGTCACTTAACATCGGGCTGCGTGGGAGCGGAAAGGACCTTCGGTCTGTCCCAGTGTGGCGACTCGTATGCTCCTATGGTTAACAATTGAAACAATTTGCATTATTATAAACGGGCACTGGAGGCTTACGTCGCAAGAGCCGCAGCGAGAATCGAACCGGTTCGCCAGGTTCTCAGACCACAGCACTTTTCACTGGGCGGCTGCTCCACTCAACGAGGAGGAGGCATCCACGAGGAGCTTTCATTGTCATTGGGTCAAAACCAAAGTAGGAGGGGCATGGGAGAGAAGTTCACAAATAGAAAACGCCCAGCATGGTCAGGTTTCATAGTAACATAGTAGATGACATAGTAGATGACGGCAGATAAAGACCTGAACGGTCCATCCAGTCTGCCCATAAGTGATACTCATTAAAAATTACATGATTTGATTAACTTGTCTCTAGGCCGTAGACTGTAAAGTCTGGTATTGTCCTAGGTTCCAAATGCTGAAGTTGCCAACTAATCAAGCCATTGTGACATCATTGCTGAGGTTGGCTCTTAGGCATTGGTGGAATGAGGCATTATGACGTCACAATCTCAGCTTTGGAATGTTACATTACATTAGGGATTTCTATTCCGCCATTACCTTGCGGTTCAAGGCGGATTGCAAGAGTTAAAGAGGGTGTTTTACAAAAAGATTTCTGGTCCTTTTTGGGGGGAAAAAAGAGTAGAGCAGGTGAATAAATATAAACCCCTATAAATACCCAAACAAATAACAGACACACATTTTTTTTACAAAATGCTCTGAAAACAGAGAAACAAAACAATGCTGTGTCCTCAGGCTGCACAAGGAGGGACATTTTCAGCTGGAAGCAGAATCAGGGGCCACAGTGGAGGAGTGGACTAATGGTTACTGCTGTGGCCTGAGAACCAGAGGACTGGGTTCAATTCTCACTGCAGTTCCTTCGGCCTCTGGGCAAGTCACTTAACCCTTTGTTGCCCCCCCCCCCCCAAGTATAAAATACCTGTATATACTATGTAAACCGCTTTGATTCTAGCATTTGTGTCAGTCAAAAGGAAGAAGCCCCTCTATGGACCAGGTAGTAGAAGGGGGGAGGGGCTTTGGGTTCAGCTCACGTCTTCTCAGTAGGTGAATTACATTCTGATATAGGACATATTTTCCTGTGATACAAAATACTGCGGTACGCCTAATCTTTAGATTAAAAAAGGCAGATCATATATCCCCATATTACAGAGAGCCACATTGGCTTCCCATTGTGGCAAGGGTGGTGTGTTAATGGATGTTTATATGCTATAAGGTGGTCCTTGGTATGGCTCCGGGGCATTTAGTGGATCGTTTTAACTTTTCTAATTTTCGACGCTCTTCACGCATTTCAACAACGTTCGCTTTTCCATCGGCCAGTGGATGCCGCTAAAAAAGATTTCATTCCACAGAAAAAAGAGGAGTCTTCCTTTGCTCAGCACAGTGAGAAGCAAAACCGAAGAAAGGCAAAGCCGATGTCGCAATACAACACAAGGGGTTTTATTGAAAGTTCCTATGGGAAGTCCCAACTAGGATCCTGGTTTCGGCAGAACAATGCCTTTCTCAGGGGACATACCGAACTGAAATAAACATAATAAACAAAACAATTATTAAAATGATAAAACATGCATAATATGATATTATCATATTATGATATCTTAATATGATATCATATGTTATTATCATATTATGATATGCTATATTATGATGTGATATATTATCATATAATATCATATGATATCATATTATATGATATATAATATGGTATCATATGATATTATATGATAATATCATATTCTGTATGTTTTATCATTTTAATAATTGTTTTGTTTATTATGTTTATTTTAGCTTGGTCTGTCCCCTAAGAAAGGCAGTGTTCTGCCGAAACCAGGATCCTAGTTGGGACTTCCCATAGGAACTTTCTACAAAAGATTTCATTACAGACTACAGTACTCCCCTGATATTCGCAGGGGTTCCGTTCCAGGAACCCCCACGAATCTTGAAAAACCGCGAATACAGATTTTCGTGGAGGAGGGCAGCGGGAGAGGCAGGAGAGAGCAGCCGGAGCGCCGGCGAGTGAAGGAAATCACTCGCTGTATGCTCCGATCATCTCTTCGTGCACTAAAGTCGGGCTTTACCAATCAGAAGCTGCGTGCCAAAGCTTGACTTTAGTGCAGGAACAGGCGGCCGGAGCATACAGCGAGTGATTTCCTTCACTCGCCAGCTGTCCTCTCCTGGTCGGCGGTTCGCGGTCTGAAAATACCGCAAATGACTGGGACCGCGAACTGCCGACCACGAACGACCAGGGGGAACACTGTACTCTCATATCAAGCAGCTACTTGGGATTCTGTTCTCTGTCAATTATTACTTACTTCTACCTCGTATATGAACTTTAGAAAGAGGTTAAAAACTAAATTGTCCGCTAAAATTTTTCTAACTGACCATCTTCTACTTCTTGTAATTCACTGCCTGATGCTCAGCTTTTTCTTAATTGTTAACCATAAGGGGGTGTTGTGGTATAGAAATGTTATGTTATGCCCAAGATGAGAATTTGCAATGGAATTTGAACCCAGATTTCTTGGGTCAAAGTCTACTGTTTTAACCCAGGGGTATCAAAGTCTCTCCTCGAGGGCCGCAATCCAGTCGGGTTTTCAGGATTTCCCCAGTGAATATGCATGAGATCTATTAGCATACAATGAAAGCAGTGCATGCAAATAGATCTCATGCATATTCACTGGGGAAATCCTGAAAACCCGACTGGATTGAGACTTTGATACCCCTGCTCTAACCAGTCGGCTTCTTCTCCACCTCTTCAGCTCGCATACTGCAAAAAATAAAATAAATTTTAACAAAAAAGTCCTTATCCAGTACGTGAGTTATTTTGGGCTGTTTGCGTTACCTTCATATAGGCCAAATGTCTTCTCGGTAGTGGCTTCTCGGTGGCAGCCCCATATTCAAGGACTCTCTTCTTCTCCCGCAGCACCGCCATATGCGACCAGCCTGCCGGACGAGCTGTCCGTGAGCGTGGGGGAGGTGGTCCAGCTGCAGTGCCTCGCTCACGGCACGCCACCCCTTCGCTTCCAGTGGACCAAAGTCAACGGCAGCCTCTCCGACGGAGCCAGTGTCCGGGATGGAGTGCTGCATATCAACCCCGTCGCCCAGGAAGATGACGGCCGATACCGCTGCATCGTCAATAACAAAGTGGGCTCAGGGGAAGCCTTTGCCCAGGTCAGCGTATTGGGTAAGTGTTTTGGGGATTGTAGGGCTGTGAAAGCCTCCACAAACATCGCAGCCCCTATATCATGCAAAATTGTTGCGAGCGTATATATTTTTTCCGCCCTCTTAGGGGCCCCTGATGAAGACGTGTTGGTTGAAACACGGACCATGTCAGGTACCTGTCAAAAGGTAGTCTCTTTGTGCGGAACAATTTATTGAAATAAACGTTGCCTGCATCTCTTACTGCAGACTTGTTGAATTTTGTTTCTTTGTCCGATATCTGTACTTACTGAGGACTATTCTCTACTACTACCATTTATTATTTCTATAGCGCTGAAAGGCGTACGCACTGCTGTACATTTTGACATATAATAGACAGTCCCTGCTCAGAAGAGCTTACAATCTAATTTAGACAGGACATTTCAGGGTTGGGGAGATTATGGTAGAGGAAATCCAACTAAACCTGCCATCCACAAAATACCTCCACTACAAGGGAATTTTACACTCTGGTGTAAAAAACCTGGAATGACCTACCAGAAGCCATCAGGAAAGAGACAAACTACACCACATTCAGAAAAAAACCTGAAGACTCGCCTCTTTGACAATTAACTGTCTTAATTTCTGTATAGCGCCCCCTACTGATAGGTGCATCCACTTGTTTCTCCATGCCCCCCTCCCCTAATACTTTCCCCTTCCTCCTTGATCTGTCGCCTTGAGCCTGTATAGGTATGTGCAAGTCACAAATGGAAGATTAGATTAGATTAGAAATGATACAGTGGGTCTAGGTATCTGGAGTGGGAGTTGAGTTGAAAACAGATTCAAAAAAGTGGGCTTTTAACTTGGATTTGAGCGCTGCCAGGGATGGAGCAAGACTCATTGATTCAGGCAGCCTGTTCCAGGCATACGGTGCTGTAAGAAAGAAGGGACGGAGTCTGGAGTTGGCAGTGGAGGAGAAGGGTACAGATGAGAGGGGCTTGCCCGATGAGTGGAGATCACGGTGGGGGGGGGGAGCTAGGGGGAGATAAATGAGGAGAGATCGGGGGTGCTTCAGAGCAAATGCACTTGTATGTCAGCAAGAGGAGTTCAAACTGTATTCCGAAACGGACGGGGGGCCAGTGAAGTGATTTGAGGAGAGGGGTAATGTGAGAATAGCGGCTCTCACGGAATACGAGTCATGCAGCAGAATTTTGAACGGATTGAAGAGGCAAGAGGCAGGTGCGCGGGAGGCCAGAGAGAAGTACGTTGCAGTAATCTAAGCGCAAGGTGATGAGAGTGTGGACAAGGGTTTTGTTCAGAGAGAAGAGGACAGATTTTGGTAATATTATAGAGGAAGAAACGACAGAATTTGGCAGTTTGTTGGCTCTGAGAGAGAGAGGGGAGAGAGAGGAGTCAAAGATCTCCCCAAGGTTGGGAGCTGACGAGGCAGGGAGGAGGAGATCGTTATCCACAGAAATAGAGAACGGCGAGAGGGGGGGAGGTGAGTTTAGGTGGAAAGATAAGGAGCTCAGTTTTAGCCATATTCAGTTTGAGATGGTGACGAGGCATCCAAGCGGCAATGTCGGACAGGCAGGCTGAAATTTGGGTCTGAACTCCTGTAGAGCAGAGTCACGGATTGTCTTGTCCTGTTCACCTTTATATCTTCTTTCCCCCCCTCCCCCTCTCACCTAGGAGCGCCTCTGGCTGTCCGTGTTTCTCCGCAGATCGATGTGAAGGGGGTGAGTGGCACAGCGGAGTTCGTCTGCAACGTCATCGGAGGCTCCCAAGCAAGGATCGAATGGTTCAAAGAAGGGGGACAGCTTCCGGCCCATCACAGTGTGCAAGACAGGGTCCTAAGGTAGGTACGGTTGGAGAGGCTCTGAACCAAAAGGACGGTCTTTGCCGCCTACGTAAGGAGCGCCAGACATCTCTATAGCTCTGGATTACTGTTCAGTGTGCTGGCGTGACCCGTTTAGAACGGACGCAATAAATACTAGTGAGTGTTTGAAAATACAATTTGGACAAAGTCGTTATAATTAATGTCTATAATGTCTTAGTGAGTTACTTTGGACATCTGACAGTGATCTTAATAGATATTTTTGTATTTTGATTATGCAGTTTTTTTAGAATTATTTTTATTTACAGGCAGTCTTTGGGTTAAGAACGAGTTACGTTTTTAAAGCTGTTCTTAAGTCGGATTTGTCTGTAACTCAGAACCTGTAGATTTTAAGATTCTGCTCCCAGCTGACAAAAGGGCCAACTGCCCCTCCAGTGTTCCCTCTAAGGTATAGCATGCATAACCACACACTGTTCTTAATGCGGCCATGCGTCATTCCTGAATCTGCTCCAGGAGAAATGTAGGAGTCTAGGCCACTGGAAATACTGCTCAGTGAAATCAAATGAAGCCGCAGCCGTGTTCTTAAGTTCGAGTCGTACATCAGTCGAGTGTCTGTAACTCGGGGACTGCCTGCATATACTTTTTTAATCTGTTGTAAATCACATTAAACAGTCCTTAAATGGATCAGAAAGACAATTTATAAACTCCCAGATTAGATGAGACTTTGTGATGGTGGGAGGTTGGGTCTGGGAAGAGGCAGTGGAGAGGGATCTTGAAAACGCAACAAAGAAACGGGTACAAAGATAAGCTGTGTGAGGAACAGGCAGGGAGGGAGAGAGAAAAATATTTGGCAATCTCTAAATGTTCTCATTGCAGAATCCAGAATTTGGATCGTGGAAGTCAAGGCATATACACCTGCCGAGCCACCAGCGTATTTGGCCAAGCTCAAGATAGTGCCAAGCTTGTCATTCAAGGTAAGACCTGGGCACTGCCACCTATGGAATCCCTTTTTACCGCCTCCTGATGTACGCTGAGGGACGGCTTTCGCATCCACTTAACCGCCGCTCCCTCGCTTTGGGCCGTAGCCCCCCCCTAAAATTGCAGCCCCTGTTTAATGGCTGGTGCGAATGACCAAGCTGAAGATGTCCAGTGCCCAAGTCGGCAGCGCAAAAGCCAATGGTATGCTTCGGTTTCCCATGCCGGCACTCCGTACGTGCTCTTAGAAATTGAATATAATCTTTTTTTTTCTGCTTATTTTCTGTACTGAAATATTCAGCTCTCTCTGTGTCTTCACTCTAGCTCTTCCCAGGGTGATGATTAACATCCGGACCTCAGTGCAAACCGTTCTGGCGGGCAACTCTGTGGAATTTGAGTGTCTGGCCATCGGTGATCCCCAGGCACGAATCACCTGGAGCAAGGTGGGTGGCCGCCTGCCGCCTGATGCAGTCATCAGCGGAGGGATGCTGAAAATTGAGGAGGTGAAGCAACCTCATGCCGGGCAGTACCGCTGTACAGCGACCAACGACATGGGCACAGTTCAGTCTCACATCATTCTGCGTGTGCAGTGTAAGTATTCCAGTACGACCACTACTATTTATCACTTATATAGTGCTGAAAGGCTGTTCATTTTGACATTTGATAGACGGTTCCTGCTCAGAAGAGCTTACAATCTAACTTAGACAGACATGACATGACATATAGGGTTAAGGATGCAGAACCCAAGGTGAGAGGAAGGAAAAGGCTTCTGGAATTTCCATATACAGTCATCTGAAAAAATTAAGACACCCAATGAAATATTCAGTTCTTTCTTAAAAAATATTCACGTATTGATGTCAAATCTTTTTTTTTTTTTTTTAATCTCTGGAAAAGATAATGATATAATTGCAGGAAAACAACAAAAATTTTCCTTGATATAGTCATGAAACAAAAGATATACACAAAAATGTGTATTCTGACTGAGGAATAAATGAGGACACCCCCACTTAAAGTGCCTTAAATCACACACAGGTGTATCACATCAGGTGCTCATGATTAGAACATCGTTACTCGGCATTTTGAAAGGAGGTTTGCCCTACTTAAACCTCAGACATTTAGTTTGGTGTCCGGATCAGGCTTAAATGTATGTTTTGATTGCGTCCCTCCACGTATGTTACCCTGTAAACCCCAGGGGTGTCAAAGTCCCTCCTCGAGGGCCGCAATCCAGTCGGGTTTTCAGAACTTCCCCAATGAATATGCATGAGATCTATTTGCCTGCCCTGCTTTCATTGTATGCTAATAGATCTCATGCATATTCATTGGGGAAATCCTGAAAACCCAACTGGATTGCGGTCCTTGAGGAGGGACTTTGACACCCCTGCTGTAACCCATTCTGAGCTCCTTGGGGATAATGGGATTATAAAACAAATCAAATAAATAAATAGAAGAAGTGAATGCAAATGCATCCCGTCCATATTCGCTGTGGAAATCCTGAAAACCAGGCTGGGTTGCGAACCTCGAGGCTTGGATTTCAAAATCCTTGATCTACAGGCCGCCCAAAGCAAGGCACTGGGATGCTGGGTGCTAAAGTGTGAATTCTATAATCGTTGATTACACGTGTAACACTAGCATACCGTATATACCGATCTGAACATAAGTCGAGACACACCCTTCCCCCCCCAAAGGAAGAAAAATGGTTGACTCAAATATAAGTCGGGCGGTTTCATATTCAAGTGTCCTGCCCTGTCAGGCTCTGCACCCAGCACCCTTCCAAACTCCCCTGGCAGGCTCTGCACCTTCCTTCCTTCCCCTGTCAGACTCGATACAGGGGGTCCCGAGTCAGCCTGAAGCTGAAAGAGATGCAGCCTGGCATTGCCTCCCCCCAAAATAATTTCTGCCCTGGGCCCCATCATGTTTAATCCCAGCCTTGCATGTAAGTGGTGTTTCCTTAAATATCCGAGACATTGTGACACACTGACTGAGGAGGGTTGCGACTTTCTGCGTCTCTGTGAAGGAGGACACCAAGAAATGTTTTTTGCCCACCTTGGGGCTTCTGTTTGTTGCCCGCCACACCTCATTGTGGGGGGCTTTTCCCCCTGTCTTTACAGCTGTACCTCAGATTGCAAACCGGCCAGAGCTCAAGGAAGTTGCATCAGGCTCCTCTGTGGTCTTGCCATGTCTAGCCTCTGGCTTTCCCGTCCCTGAAATCTCCTGGACCAAGGTATGGTAGAACTATCCTTCACTGTTGCTTACTTACTGTTTGAGGCCCTCAGCAAGATAAAACATTCTCTGGACTTGTTAAGCTATCGGTCATTAAACAGTAATAGAGACTGGACAATGAAGTTCTGTGGGGCCTGGATGACTTCCAGGTCCACCATGGCTCTGTCCAGAAAGGCAGTCAGAGCAGATAATTCAGTAGCAGATATGGCTCCAATTAAGTCCTGCAGAATGTTTGCTTCTGACCCGCCTAGTACTTTTTCACCTGATTAATATAGGCCTGAATATCAACATCATCGTTTGATTTTGTTTCTGGGAGCTTCCTAGCATTTCCTTAATTTAAAATCAACGTAAATCTTGAATTTGAAAGATAAAATGCATGATATAATAAATGATTGATCCGTCGCTGAAAAAAGCCTAGAGCAGCGGTCTCCAACGCGTGGCCTCTGAAGTCCTCCATTGCGGCCCTCAAACAGTTGGCTGAAATGCACTACGAATCCTGTAGATGCAAACAATCTCTTGAGCCACTGTTGACATTCCAAAATAAAGCAAGTTTATAAAATCTATCCTTGAAGTATTGTAGAATCAATATTAGTATCAATTTTTAATGCCCAGTCTGAACAAGCAGGTCAATGGTTTATAAAATGTAGTTGTAAGCTTGAAATCTCTTGGCAGCCCTCACAGCTTTCTTGTAGTCACACCGCGGCCCTTTACACGAGAAAGATTGGAGACCACTGGCCTAGAGCATTATTTCAGACTTGAATGGACTGATGCATGAGAATATTAATGAAGGGATGGGATTCCAGAACTCGATTCTAAGGTGAAGGCCAAGTTCTGGGAGATCAAATAGCATCAGTGCTATTATGGAGTCATTTGAGGCTTCGGATCAGAACACATTCAAAAGCTGGTATATTAGGGGACTGGCTGAACTTGAAAAGAGAAGCCTGAAAACTATGCAGGTGATCTTTCAAGGCTTTTAACCAACAATTAATATTTCTGATGAGAAAGAGACTAGGTTTGATGAAAGAGATGACTCTGATTTCTATTATCAGCTGGAGGGAGACCTTCCAAGAGACGCACGACCGGAAGGAAACATCTTGATGATCCCTTCAATCAGAATGCAAGATGCAGGAACTTATATGTGTACAGCAGCCAACAGACAAGGAAAGGTGACGGCCTTCTCTGTGCTGAGGGTCCAAGGTGAGCCTGGACATCTCTTAGACCAACCTAGAACAAACAGGCAAAATTCCCATGGCACTTGGGCCATCATCTAATGGGGTTTTCCTCATCATTCCTTCAGACCAGTCTAGGTGCATGGCTTACCTTCTCCTGCCAGCAGATGGAGACAGAGAGCTACTAGTTAAACCCCTTTTACCCTATAAGGGAATCTGTGCAGTCTGGCACCAACCAGTTATTTCTTAGTCTTCAGCAGATGGTAGGTAAGCTCCGGTGCAATCTTGCTGTGGCCTAGTAGAAATGTAGAAGGAATTGGGTCTTAGGTTCAGGGCTGCAACATTTTTGGCCCCTCGGTGAGTGAACACAGAGGTCCATAACACAGAGCCAAGGGGAGCGAAACAGGGTCCCTCCTCTCCCTTCCCACCTTTTAGGGGCTCTTGGGCCTTAAAGCTTGGAGCCGGTCCCCAACCCCCACCCTCTACTCATGGGAGAAGACCCTTAACAGTCTGGAGCTGGGAGTAGAAAGGAAACGGAGAAAAGCATCCGAAGCCCATGGTAAGAGCTCCAAGGGGGCAGGGAGGTGTCACATGCAGAGGCTCAATTTCAGCTGGTGTCAGGCAGGCAGCAGACAGAGCTGTGAGCACAGGACAGCTCAGAGAGGGTGCGGCTGCTAAGCGCGTTCCAACTTTTATCTCATCTTAATAAGTGTTCCTCATAGTGTTAGGATATATGCAAGCCATTCCTAATTATTAAGTTTAGTCTTATCTAGAGAGACATGTCATGGATTAGATGCTGTTAAGAGGCTTAACGTCATTCTACATTCCTTTGCGTGACACTGTAGGCTGGACATAGATATAGCAGGATGTGACCTTCCAGTCTAGTGTTGTCCGACTCCCACCCGTGTTAGATATTGCTCTGGACTGGACTGGTCTGGAGGGGATGATGAGGAAGGGGAAATTAGATCTTACTTGCTGATTTTCTTTCCTTGAGTCCCTCCAGTCAAGTCCAGAACCCAGCTGTGTCTCAGCCTAGGTGGTTGAAAAGAATATGTCTGGAGTTAGAGGTTCTAGTTCCGGGTACTTCAAGCTGCACATTACTTGAGGATGGTACAGTTTTGGGGGTTGTTTTCTTTTCCTTGGTTAAAGAGGGGATTAGTTGCGTGGTTGATTAATTGGTTCAGTTCTTTGCTAAGGAAATACTGGTGCCAGACGGCACAGGCCCCCTTCTAAGGCAGAAACATTCAGCCAGTAGTTCTCAGTCTCCATCTGCTGGCAGGAGAAGGTAAACTGACACATCTGGACTGGTTTGGAGGGACTCGGTGAAAGGAAATGAGCAGGTAAGGTGTAATTTCATATTATCGTACAGATTTTAGTTTTGCTCCAAACTTACTTATGGTGTGGGTAAGGTGCTATTTCCAAATTGCCGAAACGCTAGCATTACGCATTTTCTCATGCTTAGCAATTTTAGTAAAACTTTGGAAAGGACTGTTTCTCGGGCCATTTCAGGTTTTAGCCCTGTTGGGGGTTTATGCAGTGAGGCCTCTGAGCCTGCTTTCCAGAAAAGGGGTGGGGGAAGGGATATTTTTGGATGTCTGATGATGGGCTTTGAAATGGGGGGGGTGGTAGGTTGAGGAGTGGGGGGGGGCCTGTCTCCCAAATATGGGGGTGGAGAGCGTACCTCCTGAGGTAGCTTTGCTGCGAGAAAAAGGGATGTTCTAGTCCAGGGGTGTCCAACCTTTTGGCTTCCCTGGGCCGCATTGGCCGGAAAAAAATGTTTCTGGGGCCGCACAAACATGCAAATGCTGCAAGACAGAGGGAGCCGGCAAGACGGTAAACACCCGGGAGCAGCAGAGGAAAACACTGTATCGCCCTCGACCGTTGGACACCCCTGTTCTAGTCTCTGCAATGGATGGAGACGAGAATCTAGAGGAGGCGGAGGAGCTTGCTAGACCTCTGGTGGAAAATTATCCAAAACACAGCAGTACATCTGATTTTGGGTTAGAAAAATGTCAAATATATCACACCATATTACAGAAAATTACACTGGTTACCAATTAAAGCCAGTACAGTGGTACCTTGGATTACGAGCATAATCTGTTCCAGGAGCATGCTCGTAATCCAAAATGCTTGTTTATCAAAGCGAGTTTCCCCATAGGAAATAATGGAAACTCACTTTGATGCGTTCCCCCCCCCCCCCCCGAGAACCGGCATTGCTCCCCTCGAAGGCCTCCCTCTGCGAACGTGAATGTGAACTCACAGGCCTTGAGCATGCTCAGATGCTCAAGGCCCAGCAGACGAGTAGGCCGATCTTCAAGAGTGCCCAGATGAGGGTAAGAAGCGGGGGGGGGGGGTGCCCAATTGAGTCGGGGGGGGGTGTCGGATCGTGGTGGGGGGTGCCGGTTCGAGGCAGGGGGGGTGCCGGATTGCGGGGGGTGCTCGTAAATCGAGCCATGCTCGGTTTCCGAGGCACCGATTTTGCAAATGTTTTGCTCGTCTTGCAAAACACTCGCAAACCGGTGCACTCGTAAACCGAGGTACCAATGTATAATATTTAAACTTAGCTGTTTATGTAACAAAACATTACTAGGAATAGCACCTGCTTATCTCTTGAAACACTTCGTTTGACCAGATAAAGTTCGTTTTACACGTAGAACTTACCCTTTTCTCATTTCCGACTGCGAACGGATGTCGGTTTAAAAGATTCTCAGATAAAACTTTATCTTTTCAGGCTGGTGTTAACTTTTGAAAGGGCTCCTTTTACTAAGCCGCTTTAGGGCTTTAACGTGCGGGATAGCGCACGCTAAACCGCCGCACGCGTGCTAGACCTTGAGCTGGCGTTAGTCCTAGCCACGTGGCGCGGGTTTAGCGCTCGCTAAAATGCTGCGTGCGCTAAAAAACGCTAACGCAGCTTCGTAAAAGGCGCCCTCGGTGTCTTTATTTCTAAATTCATCTTCGTATCCAAGTTTTAGAAGATCATTGAAGACTTAACTCATTTGACAAATTTGTTTAATCGAGTTTCAAGTTTATTAAGGATTTGATAAATCGCTTATTCGTAATTTACTAAGCGAATTACAGTAAAAATCCAAAGTAAACAGACCACATACAATTTAAAAAAATTGAGTTAAAAAGGGAGTAAGGGGGTAAAGTTACAAAATTAACCATTTTAGAGAAAGAAAAGAGCTATAGAGGGAAAAAAACATAAGAACATAAGAACATAAGCAGTGCTTCCGCCGGGTCAGACCATAGGTCCATCCCGCCCAGCAGTCCGCTCCCGCGACGGCCCGAACAGGTCACGGCCTGTCTGAGTCACCAGAAGGGGCCCCCCTTGCCACCTTGGTTTCCCATTGAAGTCCTATCTTCCCATCGAAGTCCTAACCCTCCGGTCTTGCACATGCACGACCTGGTTGGATTTCTATACTTATTACCTGGTTAGCTTTCTATACTTATTACCTGGTTGGATTTCTATACTTATTACCTGGTTAGCTTTCTATACTTATTACCTGGTTGGATTTCTATACTTATTACCTGGTTAGCTTTCTATACTTATTACCTGGTTGGATTTCTATACTTATTACCTGGTTGGATTTCTATACTTATTACCTGGTTGGATTTCTATACTTATTACCTGGTTAGCTTTCTATACTTATTACCTGGTTGGATTTCTATACTTATTACCTGGTTAGCTTTCTATACCTGTGTTACATCCCAGAACCTCCCTCAGTATCCCACGATCCCTTTATCCCTCAGGAATCCGTCCAATCCCTGTTTGAATCCCTGTACCGTACTCTGCCTGATCACTTCCTCCGGTAGCGCATTCCAAGTGTCCACGACCCTTTGGGTGAAAAAAAACTTCCTT
Organism: Geotrypetes seraphini; assembly: GCF_902459505.1. NCBI lineage: Eukaryota > Metazoa > Chordata > Amphibia > Gymnophiona > Dermophiidae > Geotrypetes > Geotrypetes seraphini. The sequence continues at coordinate 6,674,527 of NC_047098.1, forward strand.
GCATTTGTTCTGAACCTGTCTCCCTTCAGTTTCTCCGAATGCCCCCTCGTGCCTGTTGACCCCTGGGGGGGGGGGGGGTATCCATTTTTCTATATTTTCTTTTTTAATTTTTTAGTAGGGAGTCTACTGCACTGTATATATTCCATTTAGAGGTTAAAAGCATCTTTAAACAGAAAGGTTTTTAAGTTGTTTTTTTCGTCTCTTCTATATTGGGGTAGGGAGTTCCAGACGGTATTTGTTCGTCCATGCTGATGTATTTTCGCTGCTTCTTACGCAATTTCTCTTGATGTTAACCGCTCTGAAGGGCAAGGTGTTGCGGGATACAAATCATTTTTTAATATTATCATTATAATATTATAATATTATTAAATAAGGCAGGTACCTCGCAATGGATTCTTATTTTTATTTTGTATTTGTATCGTTTTTATTTTTTTATTTCTATCTTTACTATTTAATCCTAATTTAATATACTTACTGAATTCTTGTTAGAATATTCATATTCTCGTCTCTATCTCTATTTCTATCTTTTACATTATATTTGTTTACTATTCATTAATTATTCCTCAGGTACTTTAGCTAGATTGTGAGCCTTCGGGACAGTTAGGGAATTTCCAAGTACCTATCTTTAATCATTTTATTTTATTGTATCTTCAATGTATTCTGTATTGTAAACCACTTAGAAACTTCACGGTTATTAGCGGTATATAAGGATTAAATTAAATTAAAATTAAATTAAAAATTAAATCAATTTTAAACAGATTTCAAGTAGCTGATCTCTTTATTTGCTGTTTGTATCTGGCTAGTAATTTTACCCGTTCTTTCCCCTCCAGAGCGAGTGATACCATATTTTACCGACAGTCTCCAGTCTTTTCTAAAATTGCCAACCATCAAAGATGCCTACAATACGCTTGAGATTCGCATTACCTTCCGTCCAGATACTGCTGACGGTAAGATCAACACACACAAATGCATCATGGGATTCCTTTGGCTGTCCAAACCAGAAAGATATCGCTCCATTCCTACAAGCTCCGTCCTCACCAGCAGAGGCCTCAAACACTTTAAAATCATAAGTGTTCGAGGGCTTGTGTGGTTAAGGCAGTTTACAGGAAGGGGGCAGGGACAAGAACAGCAACAAAACTTGCGGGGACGGGAAAATGGAGCTCCTGTGGGGATGGGCCATTTGGCCTTTTATCTGCCATCATGTTTCTGTGTAACATATATAAACATATTTTAGCCATATGGGAAGCTGATCTTCGGACACGGTGAATGCAGGCAAACTAGTAAGGACTGACTTGGCAGGAAGGTGTGGGCTGAAAGGTCCACGTGTCCATGACCAGTTGACTATATGTTGAAAATCCACCCCCAAATGTGAATATGTTGACGACTGTTCCTTTAATCCGTGCCAGTGGAAATGTTATGCTTTCGTTTTTGCACAAACCCTTCTACAGAAACTAGCACAATATGTAAGTTTTTAATGCCACCTGACCCTTAAAAAGAAAAGTTTTTAAAATATATTTTTTACAGGTGTGCCGATGCCAACAGAGCAGGTTTCTTTTGTTTTGTTCAAGAAACAGGGCAGCTCTATAACCTGGGCAGTAACTTTTGTGTGCTTTTAAATGTAGCTGCGTGCACTTATCGTAATGGTTGCTGTTTTGCAAATACCTGACCGCACCTGTTTGCAAGAGACGCGCACAGGGCCGGAGCGAGAGTGGGACATTGTTGGGGCTCCATTGTTATTCTATAAAGGAAAATAGATGCATGTCGTCCCTTACAAAACAGGCTCCTCCTGCAAGCCTTCAAAGGGAAACTGAAAAGCCAGTGTCCAGTCAAAAACGCCCAAGACAATCCTGCACGGACAATTGGGCGCAGCACGTCAGCGTGCTGGATTTCAACACTATTTTAAAGCGCTCGGGGGGGGGGGTGAGGAGGGAACCCCCCTACTTTAGTTAGAAATGTTGGCGCTCCCGTAATTTTTCCCTAAAAAACAGAGGAAATGGCTGTTTCCTCTGTAATGGGGGATTCCCACCCCCACCCCCTCGGAGCGCTTTAAAATAGTGTTGAAATCCAACGCACTGACGTCCTGCGTGCGATTGTTTGGGGGGGGGGTTTGTCCACGCGTGATTGTCCCGTGCAATGTCGTCTATGAGCTGAAAAGCCACCTTTTCAAAGACGCCTTCTCGATATAACTTTGAACCTAACCATCAATCTCTGTTAAAAACAAAGTTATTCACTTATTTTTACAACCCCCCCCTCCCCCTTTTTTGTTCTTACCTTGAATGTTTTCTTTTCTTTTAACAATTGAACTTCCTCCCCGCCTACCCCAAAATTATGTTCATGTATTTTAACATTGTTCAGTAATTTTGGACTAGGCAATTGTATCACATTTTAATAAAGCTTGAAACTTCAGACACCTCATTCGAAGTGCCCTGTTACAGAATTGCCCCCTATGTATCTCAGGGGTTTGGATACCCTGAATCTTGTTACTCAGTCTGTTTTTTCTTCTCTCGTCTTTTTTCTCTCTGCTTCCTGCCTATTCTTCTTCCCATCCCTTGCGCCATTTTTTTCTCCCTTTCTGTCTCACTCCACCTACCTTATCTCTCTTGTGATTGCTCCTCCCCTCCTCCTCCTTCTCCCTTTTGCTTATTCCCTGGCTATTCCTTTCACCTTCTCCCCTCTTCCCAATCCTTGTTTTGCCATTTCTCTTGTTCCATATTCATGCTGTCCTGTGTACCCCACTCCTACAATTTACCCCATTCCTCCCCTGCTTCGTCATTCGTGCCTTTTAACTCCTCTTTTCTTCTCCATGCACTTCCTTCCCACGTTCCCCCTTCCTCTGATTTCTGCTTTCCACCTTCTCTTACCTGTCCTCTTCCGCTATTGCTCCCTCCAGCTCTTATTCTGTATTCAGGTAAGTCCCCAGTTCCTTCTGCCTGCTCTTGAAAGTGAAAAACCGGAGATGATTTTGAGCTCTGGAGTGCAGAGGGGTGCCTCCCTCTTTTGTGCTTACGGTCATGATTCGCTTTGGACCATGGGATTTAAATATGCAAGCCTTGCTAATGGAATAACCAGAACAGAGCCAGTAGCAGTAGAAGCTCTTCCTAACCTGCTGGGCAAAGCTGCTTCTTGGTGTGTCCTGTCTAACCTTCGGTTTCCGAGCACAACGCTCTCCTTTGTCCCTCTGGCCCCAGATCAGGCGTTTCAAGGAAATGTGCCTCGTACCATACACAGCAAGATTCATGGGAGTAAGGCTTGTAGAATGACACGATCTTCACCTTATGATTAAGTTTATGGAGTAAAGAGCAAATTTGGAAAATGTAGAGAAGATACAACGGTAGAAGGAATGATAGTCACTTTAGAAGGCAGGAAAGCAAACCAAAATCATCTCAATAGATACCATAAACCATAATAAACTGTTCCAGCTGAATATCGGGCCCTTGGGTCTTTTGGAATCTGCCAGGATACAGATTTTTTTCATTAGGGATTCAGGGATCAACTACAAAAATTCATATAATTACATATGAAAAGAATTAGCTTCTAAACGGCACTGTCTTGAGCCTTGGCTACTGGAACAAACTCCTAAGTATAGATAAGGCAATGTGGCTGCTGAGATTGTGATGTCATAATGCCTCATTCCACCAATGCCTAAGAGCCAACCTCATCAGTGATGTCATAATGGTATGATTATTCCTATACAGGCAGTACCCAGGTTAAGAACGAGTTACCTTGTACGTAACTCAGAACCTGTAGATTTTAGGATTCTGCTCCCAGCTGACAAAAGGGCCAACTAGTTCCCTCTAAGGTACAGCATGCACAACCACACACTGTTCTTAATGCGGCCATGCATCATTCCTGAATCTGCTGCTGGAGAAGTGTAGAAGTCTAGGTCACTGGAAATACTGCTCAGTGAAATCAAATGAAGCCATGAGCATTCTTAAGTACGAGTCGTACTTAGGTCAGTCGTCTGTAACTTGGGGACTGCTTGTATACACAGTCACCCCCCCCCCCACACACACACACACCATACTAGGCTGCACTTGGTACAAAAACCTATACCATCCTCCTTAAATGAACATTAGTTATGGGGGGGAGGGTAATGTGAAGGGATACAAGGACAGCTGTACCAATGTGTTATGAAGAAGAAACAGAGCATTGGTTTATAATCCAATATTAATCTGTGCAGGAAACACAAGGTTATGTGTGTTTTGTTAGTGGACTTGTTCTGCCATGCTCGAGAACAAGATACAGAGGTAATCTGAAACAGGGCTTTCCATCATCTTATCCGTGAAGGACTAGTAATAACAGTGACTAAATAGAAAGCACCTAAGAATACGGAGAGCAAGCAGTAAGAAAAAGCATTTCCTTCCGTTTAGAAAACAGTGCCATCTAGTGGCATTACGAAGATAACGGGCTTTAATTTATGGCTGTTGTACACAGTGAACCCAAAAAAAACCACACACCAAAATGGGGTTTTTTTTGTTGTTGTATCTTCCACAGACCTCGGCTGATTCTTGTGAAATTTAGTATGTCGTATCCTGAGGGAAGTTGGTGAAAATAATGTAAATATTTCCCACTAGTGCATTGTTTCTGTGGGACGCGCACACAAACATGATAATTTGTAAACAGTCTGTATCAAAAATGGTTTTCACTGCAGACGACCAAATTCTGATAAAGAACTTTGTACTGCTAAAAGGTTATGGCAGTAAAAGATTGTTGAAAGAGTCTCCACAGAAGGATTTTAACAAAAATGACCTTTGATGTGTTGCTAAGCAAGATTCAAGCAACGGGCACTGTGGATTGTAAGCCAGGCAGTGGATGACCTCGCTCATTGCATTGTACACAATCTTATAGTGAGCCAGGAAGACGAGCCTCAAACACACCGACCAAGGCTGAGGGTGTGCCTTTGTGCAAAGGGAGCACACTTCGAACATCTGATTAATTGAACATTACTGAATGACTTTAGATTTTTGTGCAAGATATGTCATAAAACTTTTTGATGTGCTTTTATTCAGTTCACACTTCATTTTCACAAGGTAGTGTTGCGGTACAGCAGGAAATATTTACATCATTTTGCATTAACTTCCCTCAGGATACAAAACACTAAATTTCATAAGAATTGGCAAAGTTATGTGGAAGATACAAGAAAAAATGTTTGTTTGGTTTTTTTTTTGGGGGGGAGTTATTGGTTCACAGTGTAGAACAGCCATAAATTAAAGCCCGTTATCTACTGTAATGCCACTAGATGACGCTGTTGGGTTTTTTTGGTTCACAGTTTATATCTCAACATATCATTGCCTGTTGTACAGTCGACCAAGGACTGGTATTATCAGTGTATAAGCAATGGTAGCACAGTGGGTGGGTTGGGAGGGGGTTGTCATGCAGAGTGGGCTCTGTAAATGAGTTACATAAGGACAGACGTCTCATTCTAGAAAGCAAGGCTAGCAGACTTCCCAGCAAAGGGGGTTGTGTGTTGTTTGTAGAAAGATGTAGACGTGTAGTGCTGTCTCATTCACACATACTACACCCAGGCTTTGCTCAGGATTCCAAGTTCTTTGGTTATGGCTCTCTTCTCCTGCTATAATGTGACTTGTCTGTGCCTCGTAGGGATGTTGCTTTTCAACGGGCAGAAGAAAAGCAGCAATGGAGCTGATTTCATCTCTTTCGGTTTGGTGGGAGGTCGCCCTGAAGTGAGGTGAGGAGCTGCGGCATCTTTTTAATGCATACCAAGATCAGTCTTCCAAGGGCATTCATTACGTTGTGGATAGGGTTACCATATATTTCTCCAGGAAACTCCGGACACATGACCCTGCCCCGTTCCGCCTTCAGCCCCGCCCCCCCCCCACAAAGTCTCCTCTCTCCTTCCGGACGAGCTCCAGCTATGTCTGGAGGGCCTGGAGCATGCGCGGATGTGTGTGTGATGTCATCCACGCATGTTCAGAGGCCCTCCAGATGCAGCCGGAGCTCATCGGGGCTTTTCAGAACCTGGACCCCTAGACCTGCCCCCCGGGCCTGCCCATCCCCCCCTAATTCCACCCCCAGTCCTGCCCTAGCCCTGCCCCCCCCCCCTGACTGCTCTTGTTGGGCAGAGAGGAAGTCCGTGCATGCGCGAATCACGTGCAGCATCTGCGCATGCACGGACTTCCGCCCTGCCTGATGCGATTTGAGGGGTTTTGAAAAGCCGTTCAGACACGTCTGGAGAAATCTGACCCTAACCATAAGTGGAGTTGGGAATATCTTAACCACCACCAGACAGGACTTAACAAAGATCTGAGTTTCCTGTTACATTAAAAATGTTTTAATAGTGGTAAATTCCACAGAGTGTATCGAATAACTTTTCTGCTGATCTTCAGGACCAGATATTCAGTGATCTTCCTTAACTCTATAATGTCTGTTCTAAATCCACTTAAAGTTAATGGGAACGATCAGTGGCGTAGTGAGAGGCGCCCCTCCCCCACCCCCATGCGCCCCCTCCCCTTCCACGTACCGCTTTAACATTCGCGGCGCACGCAGGAACCCCCCACCTGCTGCTCGCACCAGCCTCGCCTCTTCCTCTGACGTCACTTCCAGGGCTCGGATCCAGGAAGTGATGTCGGAGGAAGAGCCAACGCTGGTGCGAGCAGCAGGTTGGGGTGGCTGTTCACGCCGCGAATGTTAGAAGTATAAGGGAAGGGGCATGCGGAGAGGAAGATGGCTGCTGACGCCCTCACCAAGATGGCGCCCGAGGCGGATCCCCCCCTCCCTCCCCCCCTTACTACACCACTGGGAATGATGAGCTGGTTTAATGTAAGTAAGTTTCTTACCACTGAGTATCTGTCTTTTTTTTTTAACTTTTGCTTATTTTCTTTTCCGTTTGTTTCAGTTTCTCTTTCACTCCTCCTCTTACCTCCCCCGACCCCCAAATACACCCCTTTCAATTCCTTTTCTTTCCCCCGTGTTAAGATTTGTCTTCTAAATTCCAGGTTTGACGCTGGCTCAGGAATGGCAACGGTCCGTTACCCAACCCCTATCAAACTGGGAGAGTTCCACACAGTGACAATTTATCGCAACCGGACACGGGGGTCCCTGGTGGTGGATGACCAGCTTCCTGTCAACGGGACGTCCCAGGTGGGTGCCCTGTCTCACAGCCTATTGCCTTAGTGGGATCTTAGATGATCGCAACTAGAAAATTTGCTGCTTTCAAATCATAAGAAATTGTTTCTTCACCCCACCCACCCCGCAACCCTCCCCCTTCCAATACCAGCTCCGAGCTGGCTGTAGATTTCCAGCATTAAGAGCAGGGAATAGCAAATGTAGTGGTGCAATAAGGAGGGGGGCAGGGGGGAAGCATAATACCGCAGACGCCATTTTGGTGGGGACGGTGACCCCCTCTTCTCCCCCCCCCCCGGTGCCTCTTTGTCTTTCACAGTTGTGAGCAGCACTGGCCTTGTCTCTCCCTCTGAAATAACTTCCTGGTTGTGGGACCAGGAAGTGACATCAGAGGGAGAGCCAAGGCCGTCCCGGGCAACAGGTTGGAGATGGTTCTCGCTCCGGCAAAGAGTTAAAGAGGTACGGTGAGGGCGCCATCGCCCCAGGCGCCGTCTACCCTTGCTACGCCACTGAGCAAATGACCTCATTAACATCCTTTTGACTTCATTTAAATAGAGTTTGTGGCCACCTTTGGCACGTGCGTTGTTTCCTGTGCTAGAGCCCTCGGAACGTTCTACACAGATTAGCACTGGCATCAGGTTCTGAGCACTGAGGCCTCACAGCCGCAAATTTATTTGTTCTTTTTGCAATTGTTGCCTATTTTTTTTTTTTAGTGGGGGGGTGGGGAGGTTTCATCTGGGAAGGTAGGTTTATAGCACTCAGCAATTTATTTACCTTTTGGAGAATTTAATCTCTCTTTTAGCTCTTATTTACAAGAACAGAAGAAACCACCGGCTTTAGCAAATTCTGCAGGTTTGAGACCTCTGGCAATGTGGCTGCAGACTAAAGTTCCAATTGCCTGTGTCGTCACGAGATCTCCCCAGGCTGAGGCGCCATCGGCAGTGTTCCTGCCATGTTCTTTTCCATTTTGAAAAAAATAGAAGCTAACTATTGCAAACAGGTGGAAACTTCTAGTAAATAGAAGGAACACTCCCACCCCCCTTAACAGAAATACCCTATCTTTGGAACTCTTTTTTGGTATATAAACTTAAGGTTTAGTTTAGTTTAGTTTAGTTTATAATGGAGTAGCCAGCGGAGGGAGTTTGGAGGCCTGGGCCTAGGCCCTCTCACCTGCTCAAACCCCCTCGGCTTTAATGGCAGCCAAATATGTCTCCTGCACAAGCCCCACCTGCGTTGTTCGAGCAGAACTTAAGTCAGAAGGCAAGCTTCACAATTAGACTGAATGCGAGCATCGGCAGCTGACTTGAGCGCGACATCTTCAGCTGATGAGGTTTGCATCCCTGCCAGTGACGGTATATTTTAACATGATGGTAGGGGGGAAAGTAAGGGGGAGAGATTACCTTGTCTCTTCAATCCACCTTTGGGATCCCTTCCTCCCCCCCCCCCCCCCCCCCCCCCAGAAAATGGACTTCTGGCTACATCCCTGCTCCAAGAGAGAAGGGAGAGAGGAATGGAAGGGACAGAAGTGTTTCCCACCACCAGCAACTCCACTTCTCATCCTCTGGAGATGTCAAACTCTGGGACACATTATTTTTCTAATATTTGGCAAAAAGATGAATCCTGGCCGCATCCCAAGGGGGTTCCTAGGACTGGTAACTGGGCAGAGTTTGCCAAAGTCAGGGCCCTGGTTGCTATTAAACTTCCCTTCTGACCTCGTAAAGACATGGTTAGCTGGACTTATGACTAAGCTCTAATTTGGTTTTTCTTTCCTCTCCGTTAGGGTAAATTTCAAGGGCTGGATCTGAATGAGGAGCTGTACCTGGGCGGGTACCCAAACTATGACACCATCTCTAAAACAGGCCTCAAAAATGGGTTTGTCGGTAAGAAGTGTCAAGACGCTCCTTAATTTCTCTCCCTCCCATATTATTTAATCTCACCTCCAGGTACGGCTGTCCGAAAGGTTTTGTGATCACACAGGGCCCAAGGAAGACAGAGGTACGCAAATCACTCCCCGTCCAGCATCTCCCCAAAGTGTCCATGGGTGGAGTGCTGGGAGACATAACACACAGAGTTTGATTCCAGCAGGGGGTGCTCTTGCCTCCGGCTATTCTCTTCCAATCTCATCCCAGAGGAAATATGTCTCTCCTTTCTGAATCCACTGTTCTCAGCAACTCACCTCTGTCTCCAAAAATCACTTCACTCGTACATTCACGCTCTCAGATCCCTATAACTGTGTGTCTGCTGACATCACTTCACCCCCCCTTTTGTCCTGTTGAATCCACTCACCTTGGCTTAACCAGTCGTTCTACTGTAAGCTGCTTTGCATAAATATTACTATTTTTATTTCTGATTTTCAAATTCATGGTCTCTTTAATATTTGGGGAAGTTGAGAAGGCCCAATGCTTTTCATGACCCCTGTCTGCGTCCGTCCTCCCACACTCCTGTTTAAATCCCCTCACCCCACGGCCAGGGTAAGCAGCTTGGCTCTCCTACCTACAAAAGCAGAGTTAATACTGAGTCACTGGGAGGGGGGAGGGGAAGGTCAGCGACATCTCTGAGGCTTCCCGTCCAACAGAACTTCAGAATGGTCTCTCCATTCTACATGTGAATTTTTCCTTCCCAAATTCCTTACATTTACATAACATAACTGGAGTTTATTGTTTGTATTGACTGCTTTTTCAATAAAAATTATTTGCAAAAAAAAAAAACAACAAACCTCACTTCTATACCACAATTACCGTTATTCTTTAGGATTTGGTGCTTCTTTGCAGGTTTATCTAAAGGCATCGTTCATGTCCCAGTAACGATGTACATCGCAAGGGTGTTCTGTTGGTTAGAGTTGTGGATTGAGAGCCAGGAACGATGGGGTTTTCATCCCCTGTTTTCCACTAATGCTGCCTGTGACTTTGGGCAAATCAGTTTATGCTCCATTAAAGACCGACATCCTTATTTACTAAGATGTATTAAAGTGTGTTAACTGCATAGCTAATATATTGCTCCCATAATGCCCCTGAATTAATAACTTGCCTTCAAGAACCTGGAAAGAAAAGCCATTAAATCCAGACCTTATCTCTCTGCTCCTTTACGTTGGGCTGTTCTCTCTACCTCCTCCAGGTTGCGTAAGCCAACTGGTGATCCAAGGAGAAGAGGTCATCTTCAAGAATATGGATTTGAGTGGCCAAGGGATCTCCAACTGTCCCACTTGCAGAGACCAGCCATGTCAGGTGAGTCTTATTCATTTACATCAATTAAAACATACATAAGATAAAAGCAAACCATATCGTAAAATAATGTCTTCTCTTCAGTTGTCTCTAATAGTGACATACAGCTGAGTTTTCAACCTCTTCTTAAACTGAAACCGGTTTACACAGAGTCGCAATTGGCCCACCGGGGCATTCCACATTTTGACTACAAAGTTTTATTTTATTTTTCTTTCCAGCTTATGATTTATCTTTAATCTTATCTATTGTTTTGCCTTTTGTCTTTGTTTTGTTCTATTTCTATCATTTAAATTTCTCCAGAATTCTACTGTTCAACGACTCCCCCTTCTGCTTCTATTCCTTTCTCTCCTCTCTTCTACCTTCCAAAGTATTTAGATCAATGCTGTCTTGTTAAAATGTTTATTTTATTTTTATTTTTCCTCTAACTCTACTTTTCACTTCTCTATTACCCTCCAGGTACTTTAGTTAGATTGTGAGCCTTCGGGACAGTAAGGGAATTTTTCAAGTACCTTTCTTATTTCTAATCTTAATGTATATTTTCTGTAAACCGCTTAGAACCTAACGGATGTAGCGGTATATAAGAAATAAATTACATTACAATACAGAAAGTCGTCGCTCTAGTTTCTGCATAATTTCCCTCCACTATTGGAATTAATAGCATTGGATTTTCAGATCGTAAAGATCTATTAGGCTTATAGAGAGCCACAACATGTCGAAAGTACCCTGGTAAATAGTCTGATGGACCACAGAAACAACTTTGTGTTGCACCCGAAATACAATGAGTAACCAATGCAATTGCTTCAGAATTGGCGTAATATGTGCCTTCCGGTCAACTCCCATCACTAACCTAGCTAGGGCATTTTGTACCAATTGTAATGCTCTCCCTCTTGTTTTTGAAATTCCAAGGCGGAGAGCATTACGATAGTCTAAACCTAGACAGAACCATCCCCTGCAAAAACAGTCTGAAAATCAGAAGGCAAAAATCAACGGTTTCAAGCGATAGAGCATATGAAGTTGGTTAAAACAGGCCTTAACAGTCTTAACTATTTGCAGCTTCATAGTCGGGTCTGAATCCAAAACAGCCCCCAGAACAGTCATTTCTGAGTTTCTCTGTGATAGGAGAACTCAGTGGTCAAGTAAGCAAACCAGGAAGAGTGTGTGGTGCGGTGGTTGGATCTACAGTCTCAGCACCCTGGGGTTCAAACCCCACGCTGCTCCTTGTGACCCTGGGCAAGTCACTCACTCAGTCCTCTGTAGCCCCAGGTACGCTAGATAGATTGTGAGCCCACCGGGACAGATAGGGAAAATACTTGATTACCTGATTGTAAAAACCGCTTAGATAAACCTTGATAGGCGGTATATAAGTACCTAATAAACTTGAGAAACTTAGTACTGGATCATTATAAGTCAAGTATCCAAAGTGAAAGAAATCACAGCTGGGCAGACTGGCATGCCCAATTTTGGTCTTTCTCTGTCTCATTCAATTTGTTACTGTAATGAAATCCAAGAGCTTTTGAGGGCTTTTGACGTTGGACCTGAGTGATCTCTGACATGCTGAACCAGAGCGCTGCCAAGTCGAAATCGTGTAGTGAAATGTTGATTAATTAAAAGTTGAAGCGATATAAAAACGTCTGACACCGTTCAGACTACCGAGTCGGATAGATCGCGGAAACTTTTAAAACTGTGTTTGCCGGTTGGGGGTGTGCTTTTATAGGGGCCAGGTGGGATACTTTAGGGGGGGAGGGCTGGCACATGCGCAAGGCTCTTTAGCTTTGCAGCTTTTAGACTGCCGGGTCGGCTCCGTCACGGGGACGTCACCTTCTTGTGTGGCTGTAAGATCCATCTGTCCAAGGAGAACTACCGTTACAGGTAAGCAACTTCTATTTCTTTCCCAAGGGACCCTCGGTCACAAGGCGGCACCCGCTCAAACTCAGAGGAGGGAAATTTAGTGGTGACACCAGGAAGTATTTCTTCACAGAAAGGGTGGTAGATCACTGGAACAAACTTCCGGTGCAGGTGATCAAGGCCACCAGCGTGCTCGACTTTAAGAATAAATGGGACATCCACGTGGGATCCCTACGAGGGTCGAGTTAAGGAACTAGGTCATTAGCACTCAGACTTAATGGGGTGGGACAATGGAGTGGGCAGACTTGATGGGCTGTAGCCCTTTTCTGCCGTCATCTTTCTATGTTTCTCTGTTTCTATAATCATTTTTGGATAAAACTTATTTTGGTCCAAGACGTGAGCAGAGAGCTTTGTAGCAAGGAAGAGAGATGGAATACTGAACTGGAGACTGTAAACCCCGGAAGGAGGTGATTGCACCCCATGCAAGCTGGTTACTTGCTCTGGGAATCGTATACAGTATACCCTCGTGAATTGGCGGTTGGCAGATCGCGGACTCGGCCTTTCGCGGTATTTTCCGACCGCCTGTTCCTGGTACTAAAGTCAGGTTACACCAATCAGGAGCTGCTTTGATGCGCCAGATGGCCCGACTTTAGTTCCCAGAAGAGGCGGTCGGAAAATACCGAGAATGATCCCGATTTTCAGCACTCGCCGGTGCCCCGGCCGCCCTCTCCTGCCTCCGATCCGCTCCTAAACCGCATTTAAAATTCGCGGGTGTTCCTGGTAGAAGTAGCTTCTGGTAATCGACTAAAAAGGTTTTGGCTCTTCTCGCCATGTTCAGTGATGTCGGGGCGTCTCTGGCGCCCACACAGGAGTTGGCATCTCCCCTGCTTAACCGCCTTTGATTTTACTTTGCAGAACCGCGGCATATGCCAGGATTCAGAGAGCAGCAACTATGTATGTATATGTCCTCAGGGATTTACTGGGAGCAACTGTGAACATTTCCAGGCTTTCCACTGCCACCCAGGTACTCATTTCTTTATTTGGTTTTTTATATTCCGTCCTCCCGGGGGAGCTCAGAATGGGTTAACGCACCAGTTGCTGATTGCCACTCGCATGGGAGATCTCTGTGCATCCACCAATCAGGGAGACAGAGCTGGAGCATGATGGCCAATCATGAGCCCTTCCTTGTAGAAGTGCTGCCACATTGGTGGATGTGCAGAGCTCTCCCAGGAGTGAACCTTGGAGCCTGCCACCACTCACTGCGGTTGTGCAGAGCGCGGGTGAGACTGGGTAGCATAACTGTGCAGCTCCAGAGCCAGACTACCTTGCATTAAACTGCTTCAGCCCAGCAGGTGCCAACATTAAATATGTAACAAAAAAAAAGAGCGTAAGGGGAGAGAATTACTGCACCGGGCATCTTCTTTCTGTTCATCAAGTTTTGCCTTAAATCTACTTCTTTGGGATAGCATTTTGTTGATATGCCAACCCCACCCGGGGGTTCCCCAGCCAGATGGATTTTCAAGGTGTCCCTAATGAATATGCATGAGGCAGATTTGCATATGATAGAGGTGGCAGGCATGCAAACCTGCCTCATGCATATTCATTAGGGATATAAGGATACTTTGGCTGAGCTGTCACTTACGTAGGGTCACCTAGGATTTTTCAGCCCACAACAGTTTTTAAGCCGCTGTCGGCCATGGGCTGAATTAAAGTGGATGTTCGGCACCAGGCTGTCTCCCGGCCTTGACACTGAATATTCGGGTCAGAGCGGTCACTGAGAAGTTATCAGGACAGTGATAGATATTCTGATCTTTTTGCTGCCCTGAGTTTGTGTTTACTTAGGTCCAAGTTCTCCAAGCGATGTCCCGAAGTTAGGTGGTGGTAGGCGTCCTGCCGCTGTCTAATGAACCAATTGGGACGCACTTTAAAAAAAAAAATGCAGGTGCCATTCTTAGGTGCCCATCTCATGCTAACTGAGGTGCTTAGGGATACCTATGGGCGCCTTAGGCCGGCTTGGGCCTGGTTTGCGCCGGGAAGTGGCCTTAGGTGTCTGTAGGCGTCCCTATGTGCCCTCATAGGCGTGAGACTGGTACTTGAAATGCAGGCCTGGCTTTACAACTAAAAATAAGACGCGCTTCTGGACGCGGCACCTGCTGTTGATTGCCCATTTTCCTGGCGCCTGCTCCAGAGTCAGGCCCTTCATGTCCAGCGGACTGAATGTTGCCATGAACTAATAATAGTTTATTTTTATATATCGCCATACCTGGGAACTAGTTAAGTGCCAGCTCAGTCCAAGCTCCGGCCCTAACCGGACAGTGCTGCGGCGATCCGAGCAGACCTGGTTAAGTGCCGCTGAATGCGGCAACTGGCCCACTTCGCGTGGTTTGAGCAGGGCGGCAGCCGCTCCTGGCTTCCTTCCTGACCCCCCCTAGAGCAGTGGTTCCCAACCCTGTCCTGGAGGACCACTAGGCCAGTCGGAGTTTCAGGAGAGCCCTAATGAATATGCATGGAGCAGATTTTGCATGCCTGACACCTCCATTCTATGCAGATCTCTCTCATTAGGGCTATCCTGAAAACCCGACTGGCCTAGTGGTCCTCCAGGACAGGGTTGGGAACCACTGCCCTAGAGTTCCCTTCTGGAACAGGCAGAAGATATCATTTGTATTTTAAGCTTTCTTACCCACGTCCTTACCAGGCAGGCGATGGCGTAGTGAGGGTGAAAGGCACTCCTCCCCGCCATGCGCTCCCCCTTCCCTTCCCCAGCACCTCTAGTTATCCACTGCCGTGAGTAACAACTTCAACTTGCTCCGCGCGACCCCGGCGGCTCTCCCTCTGATGTCATTTCCTGTGCGTGGCACCTGGAAGTGACGTCAGTGGGAGAGCTGACGCGGTTGCAAGAAACATGTCGGACGTTGTTGCTCACGGCAGTGGCCAGCTAGAGGTACAAGGGAAGGGGGGGCACACGCGAGGCAGGGGGAAGAGTGGATAGAGGCAGAGAGGAAGGGTACCGGTGCCCCCACCAACTTGGCGCCCGGGGCAGGACCCCCCCCCCCTCTTATTACGCCACTGCAGGCAGGTAAATCTGAATTCCAGTAATAAGCACGTTGCTCACCCTGGCGTTTTACATGTCTCTTCAGAGGCCTGCGGCCCGAACGCCACCTGCATTAATCGAGAGGACGGGCTGGGCTACAACTGCCGATGCCACCTGGGGAAAGCTGGCGACAAGTGTATGGAAGGTATATGAAATTGTACTGGGGATTTACTTCTAATGAGCAGTTTTGCACGGTTGGCTTTATGGACTGGGAATCGAGGGTGACGGGACTAAAGCGCGCCAGACAATCGCACGCGGACAAATGAGCTGAGACAAATGCACGCAGGATGTCAGCGCGCCGCATTAAAAGTTAAATTTAAAGCACTCTGAGGGGGGGTGTGGGGAGAACCCTCCCCCACTTTACTTAGAAATGTTGGCGCTTTCTTCTGTAATGGGGGGTTACCCCCCCCCGAACTCCCCAATGGCAGCACCAACACTTCAAACCCACCCCCCCCTTGGAGCGCTTTAAATTTAACTTTTAATCTGGCGCGCTGCCGTCCTGCGTGCATTTGTTTCAGCTCATTTACCCGCACGCGATTGTACCGTGAATTTTCATCTATGAACTGAACCAAGAGACCCAGGGTCAGATCTTGCATCACCTCTGACACTGCTGGGCTCTTAACTACCCACTGTTTTAAGTACCCTCTTAAAACAGGCAGAAGTTGACCGGTACTTGTATGAAATGAAGCCAATATTCAAATAGAAGTTATAACGTCTGTGCCGTGCTAAGTGTTTACCGTATTTCCCCATATATCGGCCGCAGCCTATACATGGGTTTTACAAACCTGTGTATGGGGTACGGCCTAGTTCTATGGGGTGGCCTATATAAAAAAATTTTTTATCATCCCCACCCCCGTTACCTTTTTTGGAGCCCCCTGGACGGCGGATTGCGAACCTCCAGCAACGCAGGGCAGCCGCATTCTCTTCGGCATCCAGCCTGCCCCCCGCACTGCATGCTGAGTGACTGCCGTCAGTTCTCGCGAGCTGTCCCCATGCTGTTTTCTAGCGCAGAGTAATAGAATTACCCCCTCTACAGCAACGGTGTCAGAGACACACGATCCATGTTTGTAGTCTTCATTGTGGGGCATTTGCCGCTGGTAAATGCCTCATCCAGAGGCAGATCTCACCATTTTGTCTGTCAGTATCTCACTTTTTGTACATCTGAGGTCTATTTTTCTCCTGTACGCTACAACTGCTGATTTTTTTCAAGTTGTCCAGCGCTGGAGAAAGTCAAAATTTTTTCTCTCCTGTCCGTAGGAGTTTCTCTGTTCTTGTTCTGTTTTATGTAATTAAATAAGCTTCAGGCACGGTGGATCCCATTCCTTATGTTCCATCCTTCCCTTTTAAAATTTTTTTTTTTTGAATAATGTATTTTTTCCCCCTCTATCTTATTATTCCCTGCCCTCACTTTCCAGTATGTCTAGTTAGTTTAAATGTTCACAATCCCCTTTTCTTTTTTTCCTTTTTAATTATATTATTTATTGTACTATTTTTAACTTGTAAACCGGCTAGATACTCGTTGATGGTCGGTATAGTAAAAATTTAATAAACTTGAAACTTGATCGTTTTAACAAAAGACCGACTTAACACTTCAAGAGACTTGGCGCTAAAATTCGCTTCTCTATGCTTTCTTGTACGTAGGTGTTATGGTGACTAGGCCTTTCTTCAGCGGGGATGACTCATTCATCTCCTATCCCCCACTCACCAACATCCACTATGAGCTGCGTGTTGACATGGAGTTCAAACCCCTCTCCCCCAGCGGGCTCCTCCTCTTCAGCGGCGGGAAGGCTGGTCCCATGGTGGATTTTGTCTCCTTGGCCATGGTTAATGGATATGTGGAATTCCGCTATGAGCTGGGATCTGGTAAGAGAAATATCAACGAGCAACATAGGTCTGATGAATCCTACGATCTGGGTTGGTCTAACACAGTGGTCTCAAACTCAAACCCTTTTCAGGGTCACATTTCGGATTTGTAGGTACTTGGAGGGCCACAGAAAAAAATATTTAATGTCTTATTAAAGAAATGACAACTTTGCATGATGTAAATTCCTACAAATCCAAAATGTGGATTATCTGAAATCTGAAATTATCAGAAGCAATTAAGGAAAGATTTATAAACTATAACTAGTTTATAAATCTTTCCTTAATTGCTTCTGATCATTTCAGCTATACACAGCTGAAAGCAGTGCAACATGCGGAAAGTAAAAAACTATCAAAGTATCAATTGCAAGAGTCAAGATTTTGGACCAACTATTTTGAGGCCCTCAGTATTATAAAGAATGATTCTTTATGGAAACTTGTGCCTAAACCTTGACCTAAACAAACTGGAGGAGTGGGCAAGCAAATGGCAAATGCGCTTTAATATAGAGAAATGCAAGGTCATGCATTTAGGAAAAAAAACCCCGATGTTCAGCTACAAAATGGGGGGGGGGGGGTCAGTGCTAGGGGATAGCAATCTTGAAAAAGACTTGGGTGTGCTGGTAGATACTACAATGAAACCAACGGCACAATGTGCAGCGGCCTCCAAGAAAGCAAACAGAATGTTGGGCATTATTAAGAAGGGCATTACAACCAGGAAGAAGGAAGTCATCATGCCGCTGTATCGTGCGATGGTTCGTCCGCATCTGGAGTACTGTGTCCAGTATTGGTCACCGTACCTCAAGAAGGACATGGCGATACTTGAAAGGGTCCAGAGAAGAGCGACGAAAATGATAAAAGGTATGGAAAACCTTTCATACACAGACAGGTTGGGAAGGCTGGGGCTCTTCTCCCTTGAAAAGAGGAGACTCAGAGGAGACATGATAGAGACTTTCAAGATCATGAAGGGCATAGAGAGGGTGGAAAGGGACAGATTCTTCAGATTATTAGGAACCACAAGCACCAGGGGGCACTCAGAGAAGCTGAAAGGGGACAATTTTAGAACCAATGCTAGGAAGTTCTTCTTTACACAGAGGGTGGTGGACACCTGGAATGCGCTTCCGGAGGTTGTGATAGGACAGAGTACACTACGGGGGTTCAAGGAAGGATTGGATAAATTCCTGAACGATAGGGGGATTGAAGGATACAGATAGAGGTAGAGATAGGTTTTAGACAGAGTATGGATAGAAGGATAAAAGGGATTAGAGAAGGATCACATTACAGGTCATGGGCCTGATGGGCCGCCGCGGGTGCGGACTGCTGTGCACGATGGACCTTGTGTCTGACCCAGCGGAGGCAACTTCTTATGTTCTTAAGAGTTCTTTATTTACTACTTAATTCTAGCGCTTTAGCTGATGTGCAGAGTAGAGAATGATATGGTGACAAAATTCATCACCGTTCCCGTCCCCGCGGGTAACCACGGGAAACCATCTTCATGTCATTCTTTAAGGAGAGAGGGAAAAATCAGAGTATTGAAGAGTGCTGGTGTAGAAGGACTGAGGTTGAAATAGACACTACAGAATGACAGTCTCTGGTATCCAGAGCAGATATTGTGATGTCATAATGCCTCATTCCACCAGTGCCTAAGAGCCAATCATATCAGTGATGTCACAATGGCTTCATTATCCTTGGCTCCCATAAGAATCAGAGTATGAATGGCCACAACCACTGACCCACAAGCTTTGCTTTGAAGAATGCTGATGTAGAAGGACTGAGGTTGAAATAGACACTAAAAAATGACATGGGATTATTTCCTGTGGTTATCCGCGGGGACGGGAACGGTGATGAATTTTGTCACCGTGTCATTCTCTAGTGCAGAACAAAAATGGTTTGCAGATTAAAAATGAAAAGAGACTTAGCTGGTGTTCAGAGTTTGGCCTGTAGATACAGTGGAAGAGCAAGGGGGTTGCAGGGGGTTGCAGGGGGTGCGGACCTGGGCACCGTGTAGGTGGAGGCACTGGCACCTCTCCCTCCTGCCCCACCACACCATCCCTCCCCCCCACTCCGTACCTCTATAGATCTTCGCTTGAACGAGCAACTTCTTCTGCCTGTTGTTCGCACCAGCCTGGTTCCCTTATGAATCACTTCCGGGTCGCGGGGCCAGGAAGTGATGTCAGAGGGAAATCCAGTGCTGGTGCGAGGAGCATGCTAGAGAAGTCACTCGTGCTGGCAAAGATGTAGAGGTATTGGGGGGGGGAGGAGAGCGGGGGCAGGGGGCACAGAAAGAGCAGGGGTGCCACCATCCCAGAAGCCCCTTACCCTTACTATGCCACTGTGTAGATGCTTTTGTTCTTCACTTCTTATGTTTCCCTTTGCAGGTCTGGCCATTCTCAGAAGTGCCAGTCCGATAGCCCTTGGCCAGTGGCACAAAATTTCAGCAGAGCGGCTCAACAAAGATGGCACGCTGCAGGTGGACAGTAGCAGGGCTGTGAAGAGATCTTCCCCTGGGAAGAGTCAGGGGCTCAATCTTCGAACTCTCATGTTCCTCGGTGGCGTGGATCGATCCACTGAGCTGCCTGCACCCGTTAATGTCACAGAGAGATTCCATGGCTGCATAGGGGAGGTGAGCCAAAGCTGCATTCAGTGCCGATTTATTTTCAGGGCTGCTTTCCAGCACCAATCCCAGTCTCTGGCTATCACAAGAACTGCTTTTTGTGTAATCCAGTGGGCTGGAGGGGAAAGTGTTTTCATTTCCATCCCAAAACAATCTGAGGATTTTCCTGGAGAGCCAGCAGAGCCATGGATTTCTGGGATAGGGGTTAAAATCGTAGGAGCAAGTAATGAGGCAGTGACCGTGGATCCACCTGGACATCCTCCATAAAAAGAATACATCCTGAAGTCCAGTTTACCTGTAAGGCTTTCTGACCTGAAATTTCATCACCCTGGACTGGAGACCTCATGTCCACAGTGGTTGTGCTTTGATAAGAAGTATTGCATTGTTGGTGCAGTTCAGTGGCTGGATCAGAACTAAGCTAGACTTAATGAAAGTGAATGATTGTGTTAAGGAAGCTGCCTTGTGAGTGGAGAATTTAGGCATCAAGAACAAGGAGAGACAGCCTGTGAAAAGAACATTGCAATAACAATAAATCTCTAGGTCAGGGAAGAGAATGAAGAGACAAAAGGAAGAGGAAAGGCAAGAGGCAAAAGAACCTACCAGGAGAAGCAGAAGGAGGCAGGAAGGGAGGGCAGAACACAGCAAGAGAAGCAAGCTGCCCAAAGTGTGTTAATTCATAGAAACATGATGGCAGTTAAAGGCCAAATGGCCCATCCAGTCTGCCCATCCGCAGCATCCACTATTTCCTCCTCTCCCTATTGGCTAAGGCTCTTTACACCTGCATTGTGAGGTCATAGAGTTTTATGGTTATAGAAACATGATGGCAGATAAAGGCCAAATGGCCCATCCAGAACATCCGCTATCTCCTCCTCTCCCTATTGGCTAAGGTTCTTAACATTTGCATCTCCTCTTCCTATAGGTTAAGGCTCTTTACACCTGCATTGTGAGGTCATAGAGCTTTA